>NC_057802.1:5939292-6292919 GCF_018294505.1 Triticum aestivum | reverse complement strand
CCATCGAAGCCGAGGCGGCTTGGCGCGGGCACGAAAAACCCTAGTGGAGCAGCTTTTGGTCGCTGGAGCGAAGGGGTACATATACAAGCACGATGGCAAAAAGGTTGATACGTTGACAAACTGAATATGAATAATGAACTAAAGCTGCAACCATTAAGTGTCAAACTCAACTCTGGTCAAGTGGTGGGTTCACGTACCATTAGTTTCGTGCATCAGACATGGGAGCAGGGATGCAAGTGGATATCCCACGAAATCAACGACTTAGTTCACCTCTGCTCGTTAGATTAACACTAAATTAACACTATACTATTGCCCTCAAACCCACCCGCCTTGTTTCCGTATAGGACTTTGCTACACCTATATACAACACCTACGTAAACCTACGTGAAGGCTGACTTGGCGTGGTTTAATTGGAGCAAAAAATGGCCCAGGCCCCACCCACGGAAATCAGGGGGCAGGAGAGAATTAGATTATAGGAAGTTAAGCAAGAGTACGTAACAATGTTTTTAGAGAAAAGGCATACGCCCGACTTTATAAATAAAGCCATTAGGCAGGTAGCAACCACATAACAGAACGTACCACACACCAGCCAGACCCCAACCACGGGTCAAACGAAAGAGAAGACAGTCAAGTATATGGCTCCCTCGCCAGTACACGGCACGCAGGCCGGAAGAGAAAGTCTCAAATAAA
This sequence comes from Triticum aestivum, assembly GCF_018294505.1. Taxonomy (NCBI): domain Eukaryota; kingdom Viridiplantae; phylum Streptophyta; class Magnoliopsida; order Poales; family Poaceae; genus Triticum; species Triticum aestivum. The sequence goes on along the minus strand of NC_057802.1, from coordinate 6,292,229 downwards.
GCTAAACTACCGGTCCCAAAAGAAAAGCAACTAAGCATCCTGCTCTTGTCTGCATAACTGAGAAGCCGAAGCCCGAACTTTGGAGATCAGCATAGAGAGCGTATCCTGGTCGTCGACCTTAGTCAATGATTTCCACTGCTGCAAGAAAGCACACGATTTAAATAAGCAATCAACAGGTTTAGCCGGGAACACGTGCTCAATAGTAAATTTGTTCCTAGTCGCCCAAAGGGACCAGCAGAGAGCCCCCCGGCCCACCCAAAAGATACATCTGGGGACGCCAGACAGGTTGTTTGCTAAGCTGCGTAGCTCGGCAAAGGAGGCAGGGGCCCAAGAGACAAGAAGCCAATCTCTCACGCAGCTCCAAATGAGCTTAGCCAAGACACAATGGAAAAAAATATGCTCCGTATCCTCCAAAGCACCGCACAGAGCACAGAATTGGGAACCCGACCCATTTCTCTTACGAATCTGATCAGCCGAAGGCAGCCGGCCTCTAAAGGCTTGCCATAAGAAAATTTTAATCTTAGGAGGAATCAGGGCCTTCCAAATATGGGAAAAACGATTAGTAGGCGTGCCGCCAACAAGCTTAGAATAGAGCGACTTAACAGAAAAGCGCCCAGAGGCAGACAACGGCCAAGTCACCGAATCCATGTTCGTCGAGAGCGAAGGGAAGAAGGCAGTAAGGCGTTGCCAGTCTTCAAACTCTACAGGCGACAAGGATCGACGGAAGGCCAAGTTCCACCCATGGGAAGCCAACTCCGCAATAGAAATATCCGGATCAGAGCAATAAGAAAATAGGGTCACAGAGAGGGGTGAGTCTCCACACCACCAGTCGAGCCAAAACCTAATAGAGGAGCCATCCCCAACTACAAACTTAACAAAAGACTGGAAAACAGGCCTAACTTTGACCAGGGACTTCCAAAACTGAGAACCACCACGCGAGTGGGCAAACATCGGGCTCGAGGAAGGGAAATATTTAGCCTTAAGAATAGACAGCCAAAGGGGCTGGTCCTCAGCACTCATAATCTTCCACCACAATTTGATCAGCAAGCATTGGTTCATGAACCCCCAAGGTTTTTGGGCCTACACATCAACTTCCATTTAACAAAGCGATATTAACGTCGATTATCAGCAGCGTTCCAGTAGAGCGCCCCACGGTGTTTATCAAAACCAGCATGTGTCCCACCCGATAAGAGGTAGAAGCCCATTAGGAACATGGGGAGGGAGGACAGGCAAGCATTGATCAAAGCCACTTTACCCGCATTGGAATTATACCTACCACGCCAGGGAAGGACCCTGTTGCCCACCTTTGTAACCACCGGGGCAAATTCTTTCGCATGAAGCACGTCCGGGGATATGGGAAGGCCCAAATATTTGAAAGGGAAAGACCCTAGCTTACAATTAAGAAGATGTGCCACTCGCACAGCTTCAGACTCGTCCACACCAGTAACAATCACTTCACTCTTGGCAAAGTTTATCTTAAGGACCGACATCGCCTCGAAGCAGAGGAGAATAAATTTGAGATGGGCGAGGCAAGCATCATTCAGCTCAACCATAATGATAGTGTCATCCGCATACTGAAGGTGGGTCATCCCTTGGGGGAGAAGATTAGAGCTAACCGGAGAGATGTGCCCATACGCTGCTGCCCTAGAAAGCAAACGGGATAAGGCATCCGCAACAAAGTTGAACAGAATGGGCGAGGCAGGATCACCTTGCCGAAGGCTCCTACCATTGGCAAAAAACTTACTAACCTGACCATTATTAGAGATGGCAGTATGACCTCCCGAGACCAACTGCATGATTCTATGAACAAGGTGCCCCTCAAACCCTTTAGCCAACAAGACCCTACGCAAAAAAGGCCAGCTCACCGAATCGTAGGCCTTCTCAAAATCGAGTTTAAGTGTAGGATTATTTTTCTGTATATGTGAGATTGACATGAACAAATTGTTGCAGAGACAAAGAGTTTCCCCTCCTTCAAAAAATTTGATGAGATAATGAGAAACATATGTACGGTTAAATACACTGAACACGGAAATGGAAGACATCAAGAGACGCATGTTCTTTAGAGAAATCAGGGTCTGGCATCGCATTCTCCTTCCTTCGTGGCGGAGCGGATGGACTGCTAGGAGCCTTCAGATCTGAGCCCGGGCAATTCTGGGGGGTGGCCTACTCGTGCGTGGATCCAGCACAACACGATTCCTCGAGCATTAATGGTCTCTTATCATGGGAGGGTTCTGTGAGGCGCTGCCCTTCTCTTCCTCCATTGACGGTGACGTGTCGTCGAGGCCGTCAGAATGCTACCATTAATCTAACACGATATATTGAAAGCACGAACAAGGTAAATAAGGCAACTCAACAACGGATGTACTCATATTCTGAGGAGGCAGTACTAGTTAATCATACCCACCGTTGAGACAAACCCTGGCACTCGGGAGGGTTACTAAGGTTATCCTCCATGCTACTCCAGGGGCAGCAACACCGTTGATGCACCAGCATCGACACTAGTGCACAGGAAGCCCGTTCCAGCGCCGCTGGGTTCCCCCACAGCCATCGGTAGATCGAAGTATCGGTCTTGTTTTCCATGTGGATTCGAACATGAAATTCTTGGACTTGACGATACTATAAGGGAAAAAGGTTAGTTATTTGTGCGCTTCACTTTACGGTACCATGTACCAGAAATATCTTTTTAGTTTGCCCTTGTATCTGAAATCCCCAACACTGAGAAGATCCTAGCATAGTTGTTTGTGACATCACTGATTAGAGTGATAAATAAGCATATATGTTCGTGTCTTCTTTTCCATGTGGATTAAAGAACGGCATACTGAAATCATGTTTACTGAACCAAGACTTGAGGAGGCAGAGCAACTAAAGTAGAAATGCATATATTTCAGTTTCGTAAGTTCATTGATAACCCACGTCTGTTTCCTGAGGGCTACTAAGGTTCTCCTCCGTGCCACTCCCAGGCACCAACTCCATTGATGCTCTGCCACTTGTACCAGCATCGACACCAGTTGCAGAGGAAAGCCCGGTCGGTTGCTTTTGGATTCCCCCACAGCCACCGGACGTCACGATACGGGAGGCAACGGTAGCCATTTGACAGCCAAGGTTTCTCCCATGATATGAGCCATAGATAGTCTCTGCCTTTAATGAGCAGATGGACGGTGGATCACCCTGCCGTTACTGGTGACAGTCGCCTAGTAGCACAATGGGCGGCACCGCCAACGGAGAGAACGGAGAAGGCCTTGGAGCCGCCTGAATTCGAAGAGGGCGAGAGATGTTGGATTACATATGTTTTTCCGCAGACATTCGTACCATTTTTTGTGTTGTTCTTGTGTGCGGTTCACATAACCCACACTTGTTATACGCTGCTTGTAGTTAGCATCACGTCTATTTACACAGGGAAAGAAGGAATCGTGATTATGGGCGTGTTTGGTTGCCGTAGACAATAGTAGCTGCATTGCATAGCCTTCTCAACTCAGCCTGGCTATACAAATGCAGCCTCAAATGCACCATCTGCATGTTGTTTGGTTGCCTGCATGCCCTCTTGCCTGCATGGGCTGAACCACACTGCCTGGTGTTTGGTTGCCTGCATGTTAGTGGACAAACCCAAGGCATGGTGTTTGGTTGTATGCAACGCCTGGTGTGTGGTAACCTCTTTGGCTAGTTGGTGAGGTTACCAGCACACTTCGGCACAACCATGTAGCACACATCATAAGTAGAGCAGAGTATAAACAGAGGATCAACTACTTAAGAGCATATTTCAGATAAGCAGTGCCACACTTCATAACAGTTCAACGCATAAACCATAAACATAAACAGTTCAAAGCAGACTCGATAGTACTTAGGGAGGCCCCGGCCCTACTCCTTGGCGGCGAAGGCTTCGTCGTGCTTCCCGCACTTGTTGACGACCTCAATGCCATCGTCGTCGAAGATGATGACCTTGAGGGTGTCGGGAGTGAGGAGCTTGAATGTCACCATGTAGCCGATCTTGATCTGATGAACGACTGCGTAGGTGGCCCAACCCTAATCCATGGTCACCCTGCCGTTCATCAGCTTCACCATCACCTTCCAGGAGCAGCCGGTGTTATTCCTGAGCTTGAACTCCGTTGGCACCGCAATGAAGTGCTTGGTGAAGTCCAGGGGCATGGGGATGCACTCAAGCTTCGGTGCAAGGATGACCTTGTAGAAGTGAGTTGGGCCATCCTCCTGATGGTAGTGGCCGTAGTTGCGGCGCTTGTTGCTGGGGGGCTCCTCCATGCCCTCGTCGTTGCCACCCTCAGGCGTCTTCGGGTCTTCCTCGGCGGTGGGCGGCAGCACAACCTCGTTGGGCATTGGGTGAAGGGGCTGCTTGCCGTTGTTGTCAACGGCCGGGAGCACCTCCGTGCCCATCTCATTGCTCTCCTCGATCTGCACACAATTCATGGAGTCACGCACAGCACAGAGTTCATGGCTTATTGAAGAGCATGTAATTAAAACGGCATGACTGTCACTCTTCTCCTCCTCTCCATCGCCCCTATATTTACTCACCCTGCCCACCACTACTTACCCACCCCCTCTCTTCTCTCACTGTCAACCTTCCTCCTCCCCATCGCCATGAGCTCTAGCTCCAGCTCCAACGCCAACCCCTTCCCTTGGGGTATTGGCTGGAGGGCCTTCTTCCTCGGGTGGTCGGCTGGTTGCTACCTCTTGAGCACTGCGTTGGTTTTCCCTTGAAGAGGAAAGGGTGATGCAGCAAAGTAGCGTAAGTATTTCCCTCAGTTTTTGAGAACCAAGGTATCAATCCAGTAGGAGGCTACACACGAGTCCCTCGCACCTACACAAACAAATAAATCCTCGCAACCAACGCGATAAGTGAGGGAGTCCTTAGGGGGTCCTCGGACAGCCGGACTATATCCTTTGGCCGGACTGTTGGACTATGAAGATACAAGATTGAAGACTTCGTCCCGTGTCCGGATGGGACTCTCCTTGGCGTGGAAGGCAAGCTTGGCAATATGGATATGTAGATCTCCTCCCTTGTAACCGACTCCGTGTAACCCTAGCCCCCTCCGGTGTCTATATAAACCGGAGGGTTAGTCCGTAGGACAACAACAATCATACCATAGGCTAGCTTCTAGGGTTTAGCCTCTATGATCTCGTGGTAGATCAACTCTTGTAATATTCATATCATCAAGATCAATCAAGCAGGAAGTAGGGTATTACCTCCATCGAGAGGGCCCGAACCTGGGTAAACATTGTGTCCCCCGCCTCCTGTTACCATCCGCCTTAGACGCACAGCTCGGGACCCCCTACCCGAGATCCGCCGGTTTTGACACCGACATTGGTGCTTTCATTGAGAGTTCCACTGTGCCATCACCATAAGGCTTGATGGCTCCTTCAATCATCGGCAATGATGCGATCCAGGGTGAGGTTTTCCTCCCTGGACAGATCTTCGTATTCGGCGGCTTCGTACTACGGGCCAATTCGCTTGGCCATCTGGAGCAGATCGAAAGCTACGCCCCCGGCCATCAGGTTAGATTTGGAAACTTGAACTACACTGCCGACATCCGCAGAGACTTGATCTTCGGCGGATTCGAGCCATGTCAGGTGCGCCGCACAATCACGACGAGCATGATTTAGCTCTGCCGTCGGACAGTGTTCGGGAGATCACACCTGCAACTACTCCGGCCCTCAATCCGGAACAAATTGCGCCATCTGTGGATGGGTGGATGGACCCCGCCACGGAGGCCGCACACTCAGTAGCGATAGCGCCGAATACCGACTTCACCTCCTACGAGACCCGTGTTGCCGAACCGTTGGATTCGTCCCCGGCCACGGACTCCGAGCTGCTTGCGTCTGCGCCCATCAAATCCGATTGGGCACCGATCATGGAGTTTACCTCCGCGGACATCTTTCAGCACTCGCCTTTCGGCGACGTACTAAACTCGTTGAAGTCTCTCTCCCTGTCAGGAGACCCTTGGCCGAACTATGCCCGGCTAGAATGGGATGCGGACGACGAAGAAATTCGCACCCCACCCACCACGCACTTAGTAGCCACTATCGACGATTTAACCGACATGCTCGACTTCGGCTCCGAAGACATCGACGGTATGGACAACGATGCAGGAGACGAACAGGAACCACTGCCCACAGGGCGCTGGACTGCCACCTCATCATATGACATATACATGGTGGACACCCCCAAAGAAGGGGATGATGATAAGACAACGGAGGATAATCCCTCCAAGAAGCAACCCAAGCACCGACGTCAGCGGCGCTGCTCTAAGTCTCGCCATAGCAAAAGCAGTGATACCGGCACAAGAGACAATAACGCTCCGGATAGTGCCGAAGACGACGATAATCCCCTCCAGCCAGACCTCGAGCGGGAGGATGAACAAGCTAGCCCTCCGGAACAGGCAGCAAATGGAGAATCAGAGGATGACAATTACATGCCTCTCTCCAAAGACGAAGTGAGCCTCGGCGACGAAGAATTTATCGTGCCTGAGGATCCCGTCGAGCAGGAGCGCTTCAAGCGCTGGCTTATAGCCACAGCAAACAGCCTGAAGAAAAAGCAACAACAGCTTCGAGCTGATCAAGATCTGCTAGCGGATAGATGGACTGAAGTCCTGGCAGCCGAGGAATACGAACTCGAGCGCCCAACCAAGAGTTACCCAAAGCGCAGGTTGCTACCTCAACTCGAGGAGGAAGCATTGAAACCTACATCACCAGCGTATGATGCGGCTGATCAGCCACCTCGTGGCCGAGACAGAGAGGCATTTCAGCCCGAAGTCCAGCCCGCACCCCGCCGCCATTCAAACAAAAATACCAAGGCCCGGGGCAACACGCCGGACCTGCGAGACGTATTGGAAAACAAAACAAAACATGCAAGGTCGATATACGGATCACGAGGTCGCGCCCCAACACGTGACGATGATCGTCACGCCGGATACACTAAAAACAAATCCGGCCGGGCCAAACACAGCAGACAAGACTCGTATGAACTGCGTCGTGACATAGCCCGGCACCAAGGCGCCGCACACCCCTTATGCTTCACTGATGAAGTAATGGATCACGAATTCCCAGAGGGTTTTAAACCCGTAAACATTGAATCATATGATGGTACAACAGATCCCGCGGTATGGATCGAGGATTTCCTCCTCCACATCCACATGGCCCGCGGTGATGATCTACATGCCATCAAGTACCTCCCACTAAAACTCAAAGGACCAGCTCGGCATTGGCTGAATAGCTTGCCTGCAGACTCCATCGACAGTTGGGAGGATCTGGAAGATGCATTCCTTGACAACTTCCAGGGCACTTATGTGCGACCACCGGATGCTGATGACTTGAGCCATATAACTCAGCAGCGAGGGGAATCGGCCAGGCAATTCTGGACCCGGTTCCTAACTAAGAAAAACCAAATTGTCGACTGTCCGGATGCAGAGGCCTTAGTGGCATTTAAGCATAACATCCGTGACGAGTGGCTCGCCCGGCACCTCGGCCAGGAGAAGCCGAAGTCTATGGCAGCCCTCACGAAGCTCATGACCCGCTTTTGCGCGTGTGAAGACAGCTGGCTGGCTCGCAGCAACAACACATCAAGAAGTCATGGCACTTCAGATACAAAGGATACTAACGGCAGACCACGTCGTAACAGACACAAGCGCCGCAACAACGGCGACAACGCCGAAGACACGGCAGTCAATGCCGGATTCAGTGGCTCTAAATCCGGTCAGCGGAAAAAGTCATTCAAAAGAAGTAATCCGGGCCCGTCCAGTTTGGACCGCATACTCGATCGCTCGTGTCAAATTCACGGCACCACCCATAAGCCAGCCAATCAGACCAACAGAGAATGCTGGGTGTTCAAGCAGGCCAGCAAGTTGAACACCGAAAACAAGGACAAGGGGCTGCATAGCAACGACGAGGAAGAGCCTCGGCCACCGAACACAGGAGGACAGAAGAGATTCCCTCCACAAGTGAAAACGGTGAACATGATATACGCAACCCACATTCCCAAGAGGGAACGGAAGCGTGCACTAAGGGACGTCTATGCGATGGAGCCAGTCGCCCCAAAATTCAACCCATGGTCCTCTTGTCCGATCACTTTCGATCGCAGGGACCACCCCACTAGTATCCGTCATGGCGGATCTGCCGCATTGGTCCTTGACCCCATCATCGACGGATTTCACCTCACTAGAGTCCTTATGGATGGCGGCAGCAGCCTGAACCTGCTCTATCAGGATACAGTGCGCAAAATGGGTATAGACCCCTCGAGGATCAAACCCACTAAAACCACCTTTAAAGGTGTCATCCCAGGTGTAGAGGCCCATTACACGGGCTCAATCACACTGGAAGTGGTCTTCGGATCTTCGGACAACTTCCGAAGCGAGGAGTTAATCTTCGATATCGTCCCGTTCCGTAGTGGCTATCACGCACTGCTCGGGCGAACTGCATTTGCCAGATTCAATGCGGTACCGCATTATGCATACCTCAAGCTCAAAATGCCAGGACCTCGTGGGGTTATAACAGTCAATGGAAACATAGAATGCTCGCTCCGCACGGAGGAGCACACTGCGGCCCTCGCAGCAGAGGCACAAAGCAGCCTTTTAAGGCAAGCCGCCAATTCGGCGATAAAGCCCCCGGATACCTTCAAGCGAGTCCGGAGTAACCTGCAACAGGATCGCCTGACACGTTCAGAGCTCGCCTAGCAATTCGGCCCCCGTCCTAGTCCCAGTCAAGCGACGAAATCTGTGCCGCGCGTATATATAACGCACTAAAAATACCATGGGCTTAGGCGGGGGCACGACCAGGGCACGTCCCAAAATGCGGCTCAACCGCCCCAGGGGCTGTATATCTTGATCATTTTCTCTCGTTCAGGACCTTACTCTCTGGAAGCCCTTTTCCGCAGTCTGATTGCTGGACACATTACGGGAAGGAACAACCTAGGAGGCAAGAAGCTAAGACGTACAAGGGAATCCCCAGGTGGTCTCTGATAACAATCGAAGTACCCGTTTTTAATACCCATACGCAGCTTGCCCTTGGATAGGACATGTCAAATAGTCCTATTTTTTTGCTTATTGCACTACTTGTATCAGTACGCTTCGACGTATTATTTAAATAACAATGCATAGCATTAGTCTATTATTGCATTACCCTTCCCTTTTTCCTTGTCTGTTTATTTACGACAACTTGCACCCATACATTCTGGTACGACCAGTACGCCAGGGGCTTCAGTATACCCCATAATACAGCGTGAGAAGTCCGAACACTTTCGACAGTGCAGCACCCCGAACTTATAGCATTATATGCATCAGCTCCGAATCATGTCTTGGGTCAATAGTTGGGATTGCCCAGCTCCCATGTTTTGGTACCTTACGTTCCGCAATATCGGCTAAGGTAGCGCTCGGAGAACTACTGCGATTGTGTCCCGGTTCTTCCGGACGAGCACCTCAGTAGAGAAAGCCGAAAACTGACTGTCATGATAAGACGAGAGCTGGTCGCTGTTCGAGAGGTTTCAAGTCCTTAAAGACTTTTTCCGCTTCGGGCGAGGAGTCGGCCTTGCTCGACTTAGGCGTATATAGCGCCCCAAATTTGGCCTTCCGAATACCAGGGGCTTCGCCAAAATTTAAAATTGTAGACTTCTATGGCTAAGTGAGAGTGATAAAGCCTTATAGTCCGATTGCCTGGTTCGTTGTGCTAAACACCTCCCTCGAAGGACCCAAAATTGGGATAAAGAGTGCTCAGGTTTATCCCGAACACCCCAGTACTAGTTACATGGGGGCAGAAGCCGACGACTGGCCAACTCTTAGATTTTATAAACGGCCGCATAGAAGGTAATATTTTAAATTCACAAGCGTTGCATAACGCAAATGAACTCGTTTCATATTACAGGATCACATAAGTACATTCATTCGAATATTACATCCTTAGCACATTCCTCTGCCACAAGGCGAGAACCCTTCAGGACACTGTTATAATACATTTCGGGGTGGCGATGCTCCTTGCCTTCCGGCGGCCCCTCCTTCACCAGCTTCTCGGCGTCCAGCTTCGCCCAGTGCACCTTTGCCCGGGCAAAAGCCCTGCGCGCACCCTCGATGCAGACGGACCGCTTTATGACTTCAAGCCGTGGGCAGGCATTCACAAGCCGCCTCACCAGGCCGAAGTAGCTATTAGGCAGGGGATCACCAGGCCACATCCGGACTATAAGACCCTTCATGGCCTGTTCGGCTGCCTTGTGGAGCTCAACCAGTTGCTTCAGCTGGTCGCTCAAGGGCATGGGGTGTCCGGTCCCAGTATACTGAGACCAGAACAACTTCTCCGTCGAGCTCCCCTCCTCGGCCCGGTAGAACTCCGCGGCATCTGACACACTGCGGGGTAGATCTGCGAACGCTCCTGGAGAGCTCCGAACTCGGGTAAGTAAAAGGAAATTTTCTTTCACATGCTTGCTTTGCATAATGAATGCCTTACCCGCCGCTATCTTCTTAACCGCCTCAATTTCCTGGAGGGCCTTTTGGGCTTCGGCCTTGGCGTGTTGTGCGCTTTGGAGGGCCTTCGCAAGCTCGGACCCTTGCGTCTTAGAGTCACGCTCCAAGGACTCATGCTTTTGGACGAGGGCCTGGAGCTCTTGCTGCACCTCGCCTACTCGGGCCTCTTGTTTCTCTCGCTCGAAGCGCTCCTTGGCCGCCTTGTCCGCGGCCTCGGACAGCGCCTTCTTCAGGGTCGCCACTTCGGTCGTGACCCCTAGCAAAATTCATGACGATCCTATGATCTAAGCAACCACCCTTGTTTTTTCTTATCAATATACAGACGGGGTATCACTTACCTTTGTTCTCTTCGAGCTGCCTCTTGGTAAGGCCGAGCTCTTCCTTGGACCGCTCAAGGTCCCGCTTCAGTGCGGCGACCTCCGCAGTACGTGCGGCAGCGGCCAGCAGTGAAGCCTGCATATGCACATAGACATATTATGATTAGACTCCTGCGATTATTATTTGATCCTCTATTCGGCTTTTCTTCGCGAACGCCAATCAGAGCATCAGGGGCTACTGTCTATGACATAATATTTTCTTATAATTTGATTACTTACCTCAAAGCCTGTTAGGAGGCTGGCACAGGCTTCAGTCAGTCCGCTTTTGGCGGACTGAACCTTCTTGACCACCGCACTCATGATAGTATGGTGCTCTTCATCAATGGAAGCACCGCGAAGCGCTTCCAGCAAGTTGTCCGATGCCTCTGGATGGACAGAGGTCATCGGCACAGACGGCTTGCCCCCCTTAGCGAGGGGTCGCCCGACGGAGTCTGGAACCACTGGAGGTTCCGGCACAGTATTCAGCTGGGGGCCAAGCTTGTTGCCCCCGCCATTGGATCCCTTGGGAGTCTTGTTCCCCATGCGCCCCGTGTCCGGGATGTCGCCTTGGGGTGCCTCCAAGACTATCTCCCCTTGAGCTACCACCCTTCGAGACAACACCTCGGCGTCGTCCGTAGGGTGGGGGAGGTGGCGGTCGGGAGTGAATCGTTGTTCATCGCCAACGGATCCAAAGACCCATCCAAAGAGGATACGTCAATATGGGCCTTGGAGGGACTGCATGATCATGTTCGGCATGATAAGGAGCAATAAAATGAAACATACCAAAATTATTATGGTATCCGGATACTTACGACTTCGCCAGGGGCTTGTCCCTGGGCAACCACTCCTCTTCGCTGAAGGCGGCGGCGGTGGAGTTGTCCGGAAGGAGGGTTCTTCCCTTCTTGGACCCTTCGGCCGCCCCGGACGGGGCGGCCTTCCTTTTCTTGTCTCCCCCGGCTGGGGGGGGGGAGAACTTTCCTCTTCCTCCTCCTCGTTTTTGCGGGAGGAGTGCGCCTTGGTGCTTTCGGACGATGAGTCCGATATAACCTTGCGCCGGAGACCCTTCCTGGTCCCCGTGGCCTTCTTCTCCGGCACCTCATAAGGTTCCGGAACCAGCATCTCCGTTAGGAGAGCATCTGCTGGATCTTCGGGCAGGCGAGCCGGACAATCGATCCGCTCCGCTGTCGCTACCCAGTCCTGTTAAACGGCGTGGAGGCTTAGATCCCGCGCCTAGTTATACCGGGGAAATGAACATCTTATAAGATATAAAAGACTTACCGGATTCGCAGGGCGCTTCGCGCTGAGTCCACGGTCCTCGGTAAGGGGAGGTGGTACCTCGGCGCCCTTGAACAGCACCTTCCAGACGTCCTTGTGCGTCGTGTCGAAGAGCTCTCGCACCGTCTGGTGCTCAGCCGGGTCGAACTCCCACAAGGTGAATGCCCGTCTTTGACACGGGAGGATCCGGCAGAAGAGCATGACTTGGACCACGTTGACGAGCTTGATTTTCTTGATCATCATGTTTTTGATGCATGTCTGGAGTCCGGTCAGCTCTACTGGGGAACCCCAAGACATGCCCTTTCTCTTTCCAGGAGGTGAGCCGCATGGGGATTCTGGATCGAAATTTGGGGGCCGCCACCCAGTTGGTGTCACGCGGCTCGGTGATGTAGAACCACCCCGATTGCCACCCCTTTATGGTCTCCACATAGGAGCCTCCGAGCCAGGTGACGTTGGGCATTTTGCCCACCATGGCGCCTCCGCACTCCGCTTGCTGGCCGACCACCACCTTCGGTTTAACATTGAAGGTCTTCAGCCACAGGCCGAAATGTGGTTTGATGCGGAGGAAGGCATCGCACACGACAATAAACGCCGAGATGTTGAGGATGAAATTTGGGGCCAGATCGTGAAAGTCCAGCCCATAGTAGAACATGAGCCCACAGACAAACGGGTGGAGGGGAAATCCCAGTCCGCGGACGAAGTGGGTAAGGAAAACCACCCTCTCATTGGGTTCTGGAGTAGGGATGATATGCCCCGCATCTGGCAGCCGGTGCGCGATATCCGCGGCCAGGTATCCGGCTCCCCGCAGCTTTGTGTTGTTCTCCTCCGTAACGGAGGATACCATCCACTTGCCTCCCGCTCCGGACATGCTTGGAGTGGTTTGAGGAGAAAAACGCGAACTTGGGCGCTGGAGCTCGGGTACGCAAGAATGGATGAGCAAGGAGGAAGAAGGCGTGGGTGAAAAGGGTGAATCCTTGTTCCTTTATAAGGACGGAAGAAGCTATGCGCCTCCCCACCTACCTGGTAAAATCGCTTATTCCCCAAGCGCCGTAATTGATGGTGCGGTTGGGTTACCCACACCCGTATTGATGAGAATCCCGTGATAAGGGGACACGATCTCTGCTTCGACAAGACGTGCCAAGGAAACCGCCTCGCAATATGTGCAGTGGCTGGTTGTGCAAAACGGTTCGAATAATGACCGGGCCGTGGTGTGATGTCATGCTACAAAATGCGTCAGCAGATTAGATTTGTGGAAATGTTATTCTCTCTACGGTGGTATGTGGAAATTTTTTTGTAGAGCCGGACACTATCCTTGTGTTCAAAATCTTCTATGGAGTATTCGGAGGAGGAACCCGCCTTGCAATGCCGAAGACAATCTGCGCGCCGGATTCATCGTCATTGAAGCCTAGTTCAGGGGCTACTGAGGGAGTCCTGGATTAGGGGGTCCTCGGACAGCCGGACTATATCCTTTGGCCGGACAGTTGGACTATGAAGATACAAGATTGAAGACTTCGTCCCGTGTCCGGATGGGACTCTCCTTGGCATGGAAGGCAAGCTTGGCAATACGGATATGTAGGTCTCCTCCCTTGTAACCGACTCCGTGTAACCCTAGCCCCCTCCGGTGTCTATATAAACCGGAGGGTTTAGTCCGTAGGACAACAACAATCATACCATAGGCTAGCTTCTAGGGTTTAGCCTCTACGATCTCGTGGTAGATCAACTCTTGTAATACTCATATCATCAAGATCAATCAAGCAGGAAGTAGGGTATTACCTCCATCGAGAGGGCCTCAACCTGGGTAAACATTGTGTCCCCTGCCTCCTGTTACCATCCGCCTTAGACACACAGTTCGGGACCCCCTACCCGAGATCCGCCGGTTTTGACACCGACAATAAGGGGTTGTCAATCCCTACACGGTCACTTACGAGAGTGAGATCTAATAGATATGATAAGATAATATTTTTGGTATTTTTGTGATAAAGATGCAAAGTAAAATAAAAGGCAACGAAGATAGCTATGTGTTGGAAGATTAATATGATGGAAAATAGACCCGGGGGCCATAGGTTTCACTAGTGGCTTCTCTCGAGAGCATAAGTATTTACGGTGGGTGAACAAATTACTGTTGAGCAATTGACAGAATTGAGCATACTTATGAGAATATCTAGGCATGATCATGTATATAGGCATCACGTCCGAGACAAGTGGACCGACTCCTGCCTGCATCTACTACTATTACTCCACACATCGACCGCTATCCAGCATGCATCTAGAGTATTAAGTTCATAAGAATAGAGTAACGCTTTAAGCAACATGACATGATGTAGAGGGATAAACTCATGCAATATGATATAAACCCCATCTTGTTATCCTCGATGGCAACAATACAATACGTGCCTTGCTGCCCCTACTGTCACTGGGAAAGGACACCGCAAGATTGAACCCAAAGCTAAGCACTTCTCCCATTGCAAGAAAGATCAATCTAGTAGGCCAAACCAAACTGATAATTCGAAGAGACTTGCAAAGATAACCAATCATACATAAAAGAATTCAGAAGATTCAAATATTGTTCATAGATAAACTTGATCATAAACCCACAATTCATCGGTCTCAACAAACACACCGCAAAAGAAGATTACATCGAATAGATCTCCACAAGAGAGGGGGAGAACATTGTATTGAGATCCAAAAAGAGAGAGGAAGCCATCTAGCTAATAACTATGGACCCGAAGGTCTGAGGTAAACTACTCACACTTCATCGGAGAGGCTATGGTGTTGATGTAGAAGCCCTCCGTGTTCGATGCCCCCTCCGGCGGACCTCCGGAACAGGCCCCAAGATGAGATCTCACGGGCACAGAAGGTTGCGGCGGTGGAATTAGGTTTTTGGCTCCGCATCTGGTAGTTTGGGGGTACGTAGGTATATATAGGAGGAAGGAGTACGTCGGTGGAGCAACATGGGGCCCACGAGGGTGGAGGGCGCGCCCAGGGGGTAGGCGTGCCCCCTACCTCGTGGCTTCCTGGTAGCTTTCTTGACGTACGGTCCAAGTCCTCTGGATCACGTTTGTTCCGAAAATCACATTCCCGAAGGTTTCATTCCGTTTGGACTCCGATTGATATTCTTTTTCTGTGAAACTCTGAAATAGGCAAAAAAACAGCAATTCTGGGCTGGGCCTCCGGTTAATAGGTTAGTCCCAAAAATAATATAAAAGTGTATAATAAAGCCCAATAATGTCCAAAACAGAAGATAATATAGCATGGAGCAATAAAAAATTATAGATACATTGGAGACGTATCAAGCATCCCCAAGCTTAATTCCTGCTCGTGCTCGAGTAGGTAAATGATAAAAACAGAATTTTTGATGTGGAATGCTACTTGGCATAATTTCAATGTAATTCTTCTTAATGGTGGTTTCAATATTCAGATCCGAAAGATTCAAGATAAAAGTTCAATATTGACATAAAAATAATAATACTTCAAGCATACTAACTAAGCAATTATGTCCTCTCAAAATAACATGGCCGAAGAAAGTTCATCCCTACAAATCATATAGTTTAGTCATGCTCCATTTTCGTCACACAAGAATGCTCTCATCATGCACAACCCCGATGACAAGCCAAGCAATTGTTTCATACTTTAGTAAGCTCAAACTTTTTCAACCTTCACGCAATGCATGAGCGTGAGCCATGGATATAGCACTATGGGTGGAGTAGACTATGATGATGGGGGTTATGTGGAGAAGAGAAAAAAGGAGAAAGTCTCACATCAACGAGGCTAACCAATGAGCTATGGAGATGCCCATCGATTGATGTTAATGCAAGGAGTAGGGATTGCCATGCAACGGATGCACTAGAGCTATAAATATATGAAAGTTCAACAAAAGAAACTAAGTGGGTGTGCATCCAACTTGCTTGCTCACGAAGACCTAGGGCACTTGAGGAGGCCCATTGTTGGAATATACAAGCCAAGTTCTATAATGAAAAATTCCCACTAGTATATGAAAGTGACAAAACAAGAGACTCTCTATTATGAAGATCATGGTGCTACTTTGAAGCACAAGTGTGGTAAAAGGATAGTAACATTGTCCCTTCTCTCTTTTTCTCTCATTTTTTTGGGCCTTATCTTTTTTTGGCCTTTCTCTTTTTTTATTCCTCACTTGGGACAATGCTCTAGAAAATGATGAACATCACACTTATATTTTTTTACAACTCAATGATTACAACTCGATACTAGAACAAAGTATGACTCTATATGAATGCCTCTAGCGGTGTACCGGGATATGCAATGAACCAAGAGCGACATGTATGAAAGAATTATGAATGGTGGCTTTGCCACAAATACTATGTCAACTACATGATCATGCAAAGCAATATGACAATGATGAACATGTCATGATAAATGGAATGGTGGAAAGTTGCATGGCAATATATCTCGGAATGGCTATGGAAGTGCCATAATAGGTAGGTATGGTGGTTGTTTTGAGGAAGATATAAGGAGGTTTATGTGTGAAAGAGCGTATCATATCACGGGGTTTGGATGCACCGGCGAAGTTTGCACCAACTCTCAATGTGAGAAAGGGCAATGCACGGTACCGAAGAGGCTAGCAATGGTGGAAAGGTGAGAGTGCGTATAATCCATGGACTCAACATTAGTCATAAAGAACTCACATACTTACTGCAAAAATCTACAAGTCATCAAAAAACCAAGCACTACGCGCATGCTCCTAGGGGGATATATTGGTAGGAAAAGACCATCGCTCGTCCCCGACCGCCACTCATAAGGAGGACAATCAAAGAACACCTTATGTTTAAAATTTGTTACATAACGTTTACCATACGTGCATGCTATGGGACTTGCAAACTTCAACACAAGTATTGCTCAAATTCACAACTACTCAACTAGCACAACTTTAATATCAGTACATCCATGTCTCAAAACAATCATCAAGCATCAAACTTCTCTTAGTATTCAACACACTCATAAGAAATTTTTACTAATCTTGAATACCTAGCATATTAGGATTTTTTTAAGCAAATTACCATCCTATTTAAGACTCTCAAAATAATCTAAGTGAAGCATGAGAGATCAATAGTTTCTATAAAAAATCCACCACCGTGCTCTAAAAGATATAAGTGAAGTACTAGAGCAAAAACTATATAAATCAAAAGGTATAAGTGAAACACATAGAGTATTCTAATAATTTCCGAATCATGTGTGTCTCTCTCAAAAGGTGTGTACAGCAAAGATGATTGTGGTAAACTAAAAATCAAAGACTCAAATCATACAAGACGCTCCAAGCAAAACACATATCATGTGGTGAATAAAAATATAGCTCCAAGTAAAGTTACCGATGGAAGTAGACGAAAGAGGGGATGCCTTCCGGGGCATCCCCAAGCTTTGGCTTTTAGGTGTCCTTAGATTATCTTGGGGGTGCCATGGGCATCCCAAAGCTTAGGCTCTTGCCACTCCTTGTTCCATAATCCATCAAATCTTTCACCCAAAACTTGAAAACTTCACAACACAAAACTCAGCAGAAAATCTCGTGAGCTCCGTTAGCAAAAGAAAACAAAAGACCACTTCAAGGTACTGTAATGAACTCATTCTTTATTTATATTGGTGTTAAACCTACTGTATTACAACTTCTCTATGGTTTATAAACTCTTTTACTAGCCATAGATTCATCAAAATAAGCAAACAACACACGAAAAACAGAATCTGTCAAAAACAGAACAGTCTGTAGTAATCTGTAACTAACGCAAACTTCTGGAACTCCAAAAAATCAGCCAAAATAGGAAGACCTTGAAAATTTGTTTATTGATCAGCAACAATTAGAATCAATATTTTATCTCGTTCTGGTGATTTTTAACAATTATTTTCGTGAACAGAAAGTTTCTGGAATTTTCTGCAAGATCAAATAACTATCATCCAAGAAGATCCTATAGGTTTAACTTGGCACAAACACTAATTAAAACATAAAAACACATCTAACCAGAGGCTATAACAAATATTTATTCCTAAACAGAATCAAAAAGCAAAAAAAAACTAAAAATAAAATTGGGTTGCCTCCCAACAAGCGCTATCGTTTAACGCCCCTAGCTAGGCATAATAGCAAGGATAGATCTAGGTATTGCCATCTTTGGTAGGCAACTCTTTAATAAGACATCTATCACCTATGGGAGTTTATTTCTTTTTATTAATTATCAAACTCCTAGGCATAAAATCGAAAAATTCATTTGTAGCAAATGGTTCCTTAATGATAGCAAAAAGATTGGGATGAATACTTATAGATTTGAGATCCGCAGTTTCCTTACTAGAGGATTCACCCTTGTTTTTAGGAACATACATAAGCTTGGCAATTTTAGTTGGAGGACTTGGAGTATACTTTACGGAAGAAAAAGCGGTTCCCAAGTTGGTAATGACACCCTCAAGTTTATCGATTCTAGTGGAATCTTGATTTATTCTTTCATTAACTAAGGGTTCCTTCTCCTTAATATTTTTCAAAGTTACTCCTACTTTAGATCCATATTGGGTAATTTGGTTGTGGATCTTTTTATCCAAATTTTCAATTAACTCTACGGTAGCCACTTTATTTTCAATAATTTCAAGTCTTTGCATTACATGCTCCAAAGTTAACGTAGTTCCATTAACCAAAAGAGGTGGTGAGCCAAAAAAATCTCTCATAGCATTATAAGAATCAAAAGAATGGATACCCAAGAAATTCCCTCCGGTAATGGTATCAAGGATATATTTGTACCAAGGAGTAGCGCCTACATAAAAATTGCGGAGAAGAACGGAAGTAGATTGCTTCCGGGTAGATCTATTTTGAGCATTGCAAATTCTATACCAAGCGTCTTTTAGATTTTCTCCCTCCGTTTGCTTAAAATTTAGGACTTCATTCTCGGGAGACAACGGAGAAGATAGAGGACTAGCCATAACGACAAGCAAACGGAAAAGAGGCAAACGGAAAAGAGAGGGCGAATAAAACGGCAAGGGTGAAGTGGGGGAGAGGAAAACGAGAGGCCAATGGCAAATAATGTAATGCAGGAGATAAGGGTTTGTGATGGCTACTTGGTATGTTGACTTTTGCGTAGACCTCCCCGGCAACGGCGCCAGAAATCCTTCTTGCTACCTCTTGAGCACTGCGTTGGTTTTCCCTTGAAGAGGAAAGGGTGATGCAGCAAAGTAGCGTAAGTATTTCCCTCAGTTTTTGAGAACCAAGGTATCAATCCAGTAGGAGGCTACACACGAGTCCCTCACACCTACACAAACAAATAAATCCTCGCAACCAACGCGATAAGGGGTTGTCAATCCCTACACGGTCACTTACGAGAGTGAGATCTGATAGATATGATAAGATAATATTTTTGGTATTTTTGTGATAAAGATGCAAAGTAAAATAAAAGGCAACGAAAATAGCTAAGTGTTGGAATATTAATATGATGGAAAATAGACCCGGGGGCCATAGGTTTCACTAGTGGCTTCTCTCAAGAGCATAAGTATTTACGGTGGGTGAACAAATTACTGTTAGCAATTGACAGAATTGAGCATACTTATGAGAATATCTAGGCATGATCATGTATATAGGCATCACGTTCAAGACAAGTAGACCGACTCCTGCCTGCATCTACTACTATTACTCCACACATCGACCGCTATCCAGCATGCATCTAGAGTATTAAGTTCATAAGAACAGAGTAACGCTTTAAGCAAGATGACATGATGTAGAGGGATAAACTCATGCAATATGATATAAACCCCATCTTGTTATCCTCGATGGCAACAATACAATACGTGCCTTGCTGCCCCTACTGTCACTGGGAAAGGACACCGCAAGATTGAACCCAAAGCTAAGCACTTCTCCCATTGCAAGAAAGATCAATCTAGTAGGCCAAACCAAACTGATAATTCGAAGAGACTTGCAAAGATAACCAATCATACATAAAAGAATTCAGAAGATTCAAATATTGTTCATAGATAAACTTGATCATAAACCCACAATTCATCGGTCTCAACAAACACACCGCAAAAGAAGATTACATCGAATAGATCTCCACAAGAGAGGGGGAGAACATTGTATTGAGATCCAAAAAGAGAGAGGAAGCCATCTAGCTAATAACTATGGACCCGAAGGTCTGAGGTAAACTACTCACACTTCATCGGAGAGGCTATGGTGTTGATGTAGAAGCCCTCCGTGATCGATGCCCCCTCCGGCGGAGCTCCGGAACATGCCCCAAGATGGGATCTCACGGGAACAGAAGGTTGCGGCGCTGGAATTAGGTTTTTGGCTCCGTATTTGGTAGTTTGGGGGTACGTAGGTATATATAGGAGGAAGGAGTATGTCGGTGGAGCAACATGGAGCCCACGAGGGTGGAGGGCGCGCCCCGGGGGGGTGTAGGCGCGCCCCCTACCTCGTGGCTTCCTGGTAGCTTTCTTGACGTAGGGTCCAAGTCCTCTGGATCACGTTCCTTCCGAAAATCACGTTCCCGAAGGTTTCATTCCGTTTGGACTCCGTTTGATATTCTTTTTCTGCGAAACTCTAAAATAGGTAAAAAACAGCAATTCTGGGCTGGGCCTCCAGTTAATAGGTTAGTCCCAAAAATAATATAAAAGTGTATAATAAAGCCCAATAATGTCCAAAACAGAAGATAATATAGCATGGAGCAATCAAAAATTATAGATACGTTGGAGACGTATCACTGGTGACCACACCAAGTTCGAGAACACCATGGAGGTGTGCTCGAACTTCGGCTCCATGCCTGACATGCAGAAGGCATCTAATGCAGTGCTCATGAGGGCCACTGCACAAGAGTTGAAGACGCTGATTCCTGACCCAGCGAAGGGCGCGATGGCAGTTGACATCATTTGGTGGGCCATGAATCAGGCCGTCCCCGACGACGCCAAACAGAGGAAGAAGTGGTGCATGTACAAGAACTACTGGACTCCTAATGACCGCTGTGCCGCGTGTACTGGGAGACGACAATCGCACCGCCGGCGGTCATCAGTGGGGAGCCTAAGGAGGAGGAAGAACCGGTGCGGATGCCATCGAGTGCGCCGGAGCCAGGCCGTCGTACCTGGCAGATCGACCTCGACTCCGCCGAGGACGACGACCCGCCGGCCCGCACGGCGATGAAGAAGAAGAAGGCCAACGGCTCGACCCGCCGCTCTGCACGCACGTGAGGGCCGCCGCGGTGAGCCGGTGTCCGTTGTGTACCCCCAAACCCCCTTCTGTATCCGCTGAAGGAAATATGCCCTAGAGGCAATAATAAAGTTATTATTTATTTCCTCATATCATGACAAATGTTTATTATTCATGCTAGAATTGTATTAACCGGAAATATAATACATGTATGAATACATAGACAAACATAGTGTCACTAGTATGCCTCTACTTGACTAGCTCGTTAATCAAAGATGGTTGAGTTTCCTAGCCATAGACATGAGTTGTCATTTGATTAACGGGATCACATCATTAGGAGAATGATGTGATTGACTTGACCCATTCCGTTTGCTTAGCACTTGATCGTTTAGTTTGTTGCTATTGCTTTCTTCATGACTTATACATGTTCCTATGACTATGAGATTATGCAACTCCCGAATACCGGAGGAACACTTTGTGTGCTACCAAACGTCACAACGTAACTGGGTGATTATAAAGGTGCTCTACAGGCATCTCCGATGGTACTTGTTGAGTTGGCATAGATCGAGATTAGGATTTGTCACTCCGATTGCCGGAGAGGTATCTCTGGGCCCTCTCGGTAATGCACATCACTATAAGCCTTGCAAGCAATGTGACTAATGAGTTAGTTACGGGATGATGCATTACAGAACGAGTAAAGAGACTTGCCGGTAACGAGATTGAGCTAGGTATTGAGATACCGACGATCGAATCTCGGGCAAGTAACATACCGATGACAAAGGGAACACCGTATGTTGTTATGCAGTTTGACCGATAAAGATATTCGTAGAATATGTAGGAACCAATATGAGCATCCAGGTTCCGCTATTGGTTATTGACCAGAGACGTGTCTCGGTCATGTCTACATATTTCTCGAACCCATAGGGTCCGCACGCTTAAAGTTCTGTGACGATCGGTATTATGAGTTTATATGTTTTGATGTACCGAAGGTAGTTTGGAGTCCCGGATATGATCACGGACATGACGAGGAGTCTCAAAATAGTCAAGACATAAAGATCGATATATTGGACGACTATATTTGGACATCGGAATGGTTTCGAGTGAGATCGGGAATATACCGGAGCACCGGGAGGTTACCGGAACC
The DNA here is from genome assembly GCF_018294505.1 of Triticum aestivum. Lineage (NCBI taxonomy): Eukaryota > Viridiplantae > Streptophyta > Magnoliopsida > Poales > Poaceae > Triticum > Triticum aestivum. The sequence continues at coordinate 6,269,870 of NC_057802.1, read as the reverse complement.
CCCCGAGAGGTATACGGGCCTTATTGGGCCTTAGTGGAAAAGAGAGGAGAGGAGCAAAGGAGGGGGCTGAAGGAAATATGCCCTAGAGGCAATAATAAAGTTATTATTTATTTCCTTATATCATGATAAATGTTTATTATTCATGCTAGAATTGTATTAACCGGAAACATAATACATGTGTGAATACATAGACAAACAGAGTGTCACTAGTATGCCTCTACTTGACTAGCTCGTTGATCAAAGATGGTTATGTTTCCTTGCCATAGACATGAGTTGTTATTTGATTAACGGGATCACATCATTAGGAGAATGATGTGATTGACTTGACCCATTCCGTTAGCTTAACAGCGATCATTTAGTATGTTGCTATTGCTTTCTTCATGACTTATACATGTTCCTATGACTATGAGATTATGCAACTCCCGTTTATCGGAGGAACACTTTGTGTGCTACCAAACGTCAAAATGTAACTGGGTGATTATAAAGGTGCTCTACAGGTGTCTCCAAAGGTACTTGTTGGGTTGGCGTATTTCGAGATTAGGATTTGTCATTCCGATTGTCGGAGAGGTATCTCTGGACCCACTCAGTAATACACATCACTATAAGCCTTGCAAGCATTGTGACTAATGAGTTAGTTGCGGGATGATGTATTACGGAACGAGTAAAGAGACTTGCCGGTAACGAGATTGAACTAGGTATCGAGATACCGACGATCTAATCTCGAGCAAGTAACATACCGATGACAAAGGGAACAACGTATGTTGTTATGCGGTCTGACCGATAAAGATGTTCGTAGAATATGTGGGAACCAATATGAGCATCCAGGTTCCGCTATTGGTTATTGACCGGAGAGGTGTCTCGGTCATGTCTACATAGTTCTCGAACCCGTAGGGTCCGCACGCTTAACGTTACAATGACAGTTATATTATGAGTTTATATGTTTTGATGTACCGAAGGTTGTTCGGAGTCCCAGATGTGATCACGGACATGACGAGGAGTCTCGAAATGGTCGAGACATAAAGATTGAGATATTGGAAGCCTATGTTTGGACATCGGAAGTGTTCCGGATGAAATCGGGATTTTTCCGGAGTACCGGGAGGTTACCGGAACCCCTCGGTAACTTAATGGGCCTTAGTGGGCCTAGGTGGAAGAGAGGAGAGGAGGCCAGGGCAGGGCCGCGCGCCCCTCCCGCCCAGTCCGAATAGGACAAGGAGAGGGGGGCGGCGCCCCCCTTCCTTCCTCCCCTCCACCTCTTCCCCCTTTCTCTCCTAGTCCAACATGGAAAAGAGGGGGGAGTCCTACTCCCGGTAGGAGTAGGACTCCTCCTGGCGCGCCTCTCCTCTAGGCCGGCCGAACCCCCCCTTGCTCCTTTATATACGGGGGCAGGGGGGCACCTCTATACACACAATTGATCAACGATCTTTTAGCCGTGTGCGGTGCCCCCCTCCACCAGATTACACCTCGATAATATCGTAGCGGTGCTTAGGCGAAGCCCTGCGTCGGTAGAACATCATCATCATCACCACGCCGTCGTGCTGACGAAACTCTCCCTCAACACTCGGCTGGATCGGAGTTCGAGGGACGTCATCGAGCTGAACGTGTGCTGAACTCGGAGGTGCCGTGCGTTCGGTACTTGATCGGTCGAATCGTGAAGACGTACGACTACATCAACCGCGTTGTGTTAACGCTTCCGCTTTCGGTCTACGAGGGTACGTGGACAACACTCTCCCCTCTCGTTGCTATGCATCACCATGATCTTGCGTTTGCTTAGGAATTTTTTTGAAATTACTACGTTCCCCAACAGGGGCGCCCCCCCAAGCCCAATCCGAATTGGGAAGGGGGCCGGCCCCCCTTTCCTTCCTCCCTCCTTCCCTTCCTTTCCCTCTCCTACTCCAACTTGGAAGGGGGGGAATCCGACTCCCGGTGGGAGTATGACTCCCCTTGGCGCGCCCTCCTCCTGGCCGGCCGCCTCCCCCTCCTCTACTCCTTTATATACGGGGAGGGGGCACCCCTTGGAGACACAACAATTGATCATTGATCTTTTAGCCGTGTGCGGTGCCCCCTCCACCATATTCCACCTCGGTCATATTGTAGCGGTGCTTAGATGAAGCCCTGCGTCGGTAACTTCATCAACATCGTCATCACGCTGTCGTGCTGATGAAACTCTCCCTCGAGCTCTACTGGATCGTGAGTTCGCGGGACGTCACCGAGCTGAACGTGTGCTGAACACAGAGGTGCCGTACGTTCGGTACTAAGGATCAGTGGATCGTGAAGACATACGACTACATCAACCGCGTTGTTATAACGCTTCCGCTTTCGGTCTACGAGGGTACGTGGATGACACTCTCTCCTCTCGTTGCTATGCTTCACCCTGATCTTGCGTGTGCGTAGGAAAATTTTGAAATTACTACGTTCCCCAACAGTGGCATCCGAGCCAGGTTTATGCGTAGATGTTATATGCACGAGTAGAACACAAGTGAGTTGTGGGTGATACAAGTCATACTGATTACCAGCATGTCATACGTTGGTTCGGCGGTATTGTTGTATGAAGCGGCCCAGACCGACATTACGCGTACGCTTACGCGAGACTGGTTCTACCGACGTGCTTAGCACACAGGTGGCTGGCGGGTGACTGTTTCTCCAACTTTAGTTGAACCGAGTGTGGCTACGCCCGGTCCTTGTGAAGGTTAAAACATCACTAACTTGACGAAATATCGTTGTGGTTTTGATGCGTAGGTAAGAACAGTTCTTGCTCAGCCCGTAGCAGCCACGTAAACCTTGCAACAACAAAGTAGAGGACGTCTAACTTGTTTTTGCAGGGCATTGATACGTCCATTTTGCATCATGCTTTTATATCGATCTTTATTGCATTATGGGCTGTTATTACACATTATGTCACAATACTTATACCTATTCTCTCTTATTTTACAAGGTTTATATAAGGAGGGAGAATGCCGGCAGCTGGAATTCTGGGCTGGAAAAGGAGAAAATATTAGAGACCTATTCTGCACAACTCCAAAAGTCCTGAAACTCCATGAAAGTTATTTTTAGAAATAATAAAAAAATACTGAGCGGAAGAAATACCAGAGGGGGCCCACACCCTGGCCACGAGGGTGGGGGGCGCGCCCCCTGCCTCGTGGGCCCCCTGTTGGCTCTCCGATGCCCATCTTCTGCTATATGAAGTCTTTCGTCTGAAGAAAAATAATAAGCAAGCTTTCGGGACGAGACTCCGCCGCCATGAGGCGGAACCTTGGCGGAACCAATCTAGGGCTCCGGCGGACCTGTTCTGCCGAGGAAACTTCCCTCCGGGAGGGGGAAATCATCGCCATCGTCATCACCAACGCTCCTCTCATCGGGAGGGGCCCAATCTCCATCAACATCTTCACCAACACCATCTCCTCTCAAACCCTAGTTCATCTCTTGTATCCAATTCTTGTCTCCAAGTCTGGGATTGGTACCTGTAGGTTGCTAGTAGTGTTGATTACTCCTTGTAGTTGATGCTAGTTGGTTTATTTGGTGGAAGATCATATGTTCAGATCCTATATGCATATTAATAATCCTCTGATTATGAACATGAATATGCTTTGTGAGTAGTTACGTTTGTTCCTGAGGACATGGGAGAAGTCTTGCTATTAGTAGTCATGTGAATTTGATATTCGTTCGATATTTTGATGAGATGTATGTTGTCTCTCCTCTAGTGGTGTCATGTGAACGTCGACTACATGACACTTCACCATTATTTGGGCCTAGAGGAAGGCATTGGGAAGTAATAAGTAGATGATGGGTTGCTAGAGTGACAGAAGCTTAAACCCTAGTTTATGCGTTGCTTCGTAAGGGGCTGATTTGGATCCATATATTTCATGCTATGGTTAGGTTTACCTTAATACTTGTCTTGTAGTTGCGGATGCTTGCAATAGGGGTTAATCATAAGTGGGATGCTTGTCCAAGTAAGGGCAGCACCCAATCACCGGTCCACCCACATATCAAATTATTAAAGTACCGAACGCGAATCATATGAACGTGATGAAAACTAGCTTGACGATAATTCCCATGTGTCCTCGGGAGCGCTTTTCTTTATATACGAGTTTGTTCAGGCTTGTCCTTTGCTACAAAAAGGATTGGGCCACCTTTCTGCACTTTCCTAGTAGTGCTGATCATAACACTTCTATTAAAATGCTTAAAGAAGTTATTTTTCCGAGGTTTGGAGTCCCTAGATATTTAATGACTGATGGTGGTTCACATTTTATTCATGGTGCTTTCCGTAAAATGCTTGCTAAGTATGATGTCAATCATAGAATTGCATCTCCTTATCACCCACAATCTAGTGGTCAAGTAGAATTGAGTAATAGAGAACTCAAATTAATTTTGCAAAAGACTGTTAATAGATCTAGAAAGAATTGGTCCAAGAAACTTGATGATGCATTATGGGCCTGTAGAACTGCATATAAAAATCCTATGGGTATGTCTCCATATAAAATGGTTTATGGAAAAGCATGTCACTTACCTCTCGAGCTAGAACATAAGGCATATTGGGCCATTAAAGAGCTCAACTATGATTTCAAACTTGCCGGTGAGAAGAGGTTATTTGACATTAGCTCACTTGATGAATGGAGAACCCAAGCCTATGAAAATGCCAAACTATTTAAAGAAAAAGTTAAAAGATGGCATGACAAAAGAATACAAAAGCGTGAGTTTAATGTAGGTGATTATGTATTATTATACAACTCTCGTTTAAGATTTTTTGCAGGAAAACTTCTCTCTAAATGGGAAGGTCCTTACGTTATCGAGGAGGTCTATCGTTCCAGTGCCATAAAAATCAACAACTTTGAGGGCACAAATCCGAAGGTGGTAAACGGTCAAAGAATCAAACACTATATCTCAGGTAATCCTATAAATGTTGAAACTAATGTTATTGAAACCATAACACCGGAGGAATACATAAGAGACACTTTCCAGAACGTTTCAGACTCCGAAAAGGAATAGGTATGTGGTACGGTAAGTAAACCGACTCCAAAACAGTTCTAATGACAATTTTTCTCCGTTTTGGAATATTTAGAAAAATAGAAAATAAGAAGCAGTCCGGGAAGGACACAAGGGCTCCACGAGGGTGGAGGGCGCGCCCTACCCCCCTGGGCGCCCCCCTGCCTCATGGGCACCCCGTGCGCTCTCCGGACTCCGTTTTCTTGCACGATACGTATTTTGGTCGGTAAAAATTCATTATATAATCTCCCGAAGGTTTTGACTCATGTATCACGCAATTGTCCTCTGTTCTTGTTTCGAGCTGTTTTCTGTCAGGGTTGCCAAGGCCAGTCATCATGTCGTCCCCCTCCTCCAACAATGGTGACAACGATGCTTGGCTAATGAAGATAGAGCTGAAGAGGGAAGAACCCATGGAGATCAACAAGGATGAAGGGATCAAGAAGGCCACGGAGGACCAAGTTCCGGCAGCAGAAGACACCCTTCAACTTGATCACAATCTTCTTACCCCAACTAAGATCGAAGCTTTCAAGATGATTGAGTTAGCTCGTATACAAAACAAGTATCACACACCTGAAAATATTTTGTTGAAGGAGCATATCGTCGCACTCAAGGGCATTATCCGCAAGTTGGAGGATCTCTTGCGCTCAATGTGCGACTACCCATCATCAACATCACCTCCATCTTCTTCACCAGCAAAGGAGATATAATCATATGGGTATGGGCACTCCCCTTGGCAACTGCCAAGCTTGGGGGAGGTGCCCCGGTATCGTATCACCATCACATCTCCTATCTTTACCGTTTTTCTTAGTTCGATCCTTTTAGTAATATTTTGATCTAGTAGAGTAAAAGTTTTGGTATGATTTAGTTTTGAGTTTTGTTTTATGATCCCTTTATGTAATCGAGTCCGTGAGCTATATATAATAAAGATTAGTGTTGAGTCAAGGGCTTGATTATTTTGCTATGATCTTGAGTGAATAAAAGAAAAGAGAAGAGAATAAAAAGAAACAAAGAGATCATATTGATCTTATGGAAAGTAATGACTTCACATAGAAAGAGTATGATGATTAAAAAATTGTTGACAGTTGATAAACATAGTTTTGGTCATCGTTGCAATTAATAGGAAGTAATAAAGAAAGAGAGGTTTCACATATAAATATACTATTGTGGACATCTTTTATGATTGGGAGCACTCATTAAAATATGACATGCTAAAGAGTTGATGTTGGACAAGGAAGACAACGTAATGGGTTATGTTTTCTTATATCTAAGATAAAGTATATTGTCATGGATCATCCAACATGTTGATCTTGCCTTTCCCCCTCATGCTAGCCAAATTCTTTGCATCAAGTAGAGATACTACTTGTGCTTCCAAATACCCTTAAACCCATGCCATGAGAGTCCACCATATCTACCTATGTATTGAGTAAGATGTTGGGGAACGTAGTAATTTCAAAAAAAATCCTACGCACACGCAAGATCATGGTGATGCATAGCAACGGGAGGGGAGAGTGTTGTCCAGGTACCCTCGTAGACCGAAAGCGGAAGCGTTAACACAACGCGGTTGATGTAGTCATACGTCTTCACGATCCGACCGATCAAGTACCGAACGCACGGCACCTCCGAGTTCAGCACACGTTCAGCTCGATGACGTCCCTCGAACTCCGATCCAGCCGAGTGTTGAGGGAGAGTTTCGTCAGCACGACGGCGTGGTGACAATGATGATGTTCTACCGACGCAGGGCTTCGCCTAAGCACCGCTACGATATTATCGAGGTGTAATATGGTGGAGGGGGCACCGCACATGGCTAAGAGATCAATGATCAATTGTGTGTATAGAGGTGCCCCCCTGCCCCCGTATATAAAGGAGGAAGGGGGGTTCGGCCGGCCAAAGGGGAGAGGCGCGCCAGGAGGAGTCCTACTCCTACCGGGAGTAGGACTCCCCCCTTTTCCATGTTGGACTAGGAAGAGAGGGGGAAGAGGTGGAGGGGAGGAAGGTAAGGGGGGGCGCCGCCCCCCTCTCCTTGTCCTATTCGGACTGGGGGGTGAGGTGCGTGCGGCCCTACCCTGGCCTCCTCTCCTCTCTTCAACCTAGGCCCACTAAGGCCCATTAAGTTACCGGGGGGTTCCGGTAACCTCCCGGCACTCCGGAAAAATCCCGATTTCACCCGGAACACTTCCGATATCCAAACATATGCTTCCAATATATCAATCTTTATGTCTCGACCATTTCGAGACTCCTCGTTATGTCCGTGATCACATCCGGGACTCCGAACAACCTTTCGGTACATCAAAACATAAAAACTCATAATATAACTGTCATCGTAACGTTAAGCGTGCGGACCCTACGGGTTCGAGAACTATGTAGACATGACCGAGACACCTCTCCGGTCAATAACCAATAGCGGAACCTGGATGCTCATATTGGCTCCCACATATTCTACGAAGATCTTTATCGGTCAGACCGCATAACAACATACGTTGTTCCCTTGGTCATCGGTATGTTACTTGCCCGAGATTCGATCGTCAGTATCTCGATACCTAGTTCAATCTCGTTACCGGCAAGTCTCTTTACTCGTTCCGTAATACATCATCTCGCAACAAACTCATTAGTTGCAATGCTTGCAAGGCTTAAGTGATATGCATTACCGAGAGGGCCCAGAGATACCTCTCCGACAATCGGAGTGACAAATCCTAATATCGAAATACGCCAACCCAACAAGTACCTTCGGAGACACCTGTAGAGCACCTTTATAATCACCCAGTTACGTTGTGACGTTTGGTAGCACACAAAGTGTTCCTCCGGTAGACGGGAGTTGCATAATCTCATAGTCATAGGAACATGTATAAGTCATGAAGAAAGCAATAGCAACATACTAAACGATCGAGTGCTAAGCTAACGGAATGGGTCAAGTCAATCACATCATTCTCCTAATGATGTGATCCCGTTAATCAAATGACAACTCATGTCTATGGATAGGAAACATAACCATCTTTGATCAACGAGCTAGTCAAGTACATGCATACTAGTGACACTCTGTTTGTCTATGTATTCACACATGTATCATGTTTCCGGTTAATACAATTCTAGCATGAATAATAAACATTTATCATGATATAAGGAAATAAATAATAACTTTATTATTGCCTCTAGGGCATATTTCCTTCAGTCTCCCACTTGCACTAGAGTCAATAATCTAGATCACATCGCCATGTGATTTAACATCAATAGTTCACATCACCATGTGATTAACACCCATAGTTCACATCGTCATGTTACCAACACCCAAAGGGTTTACTAGAGTCAATAATCTAGTTCACATCGCTATGTGATTAACACCCAAAGAGTACTAAGGTGTGATCATGTTTTGCTTGTGAGATAATTTTAGTCAACGGGTCTGTCACATTCAGATCCGTAAGTATTTTGCAAATTTCTATGTCTACAATGCTCTGCACGGAGCTACTCTAGCTAATTGCTCCCACTTTCAATATTATCTGGATCAGTGTCAAAATTTGCATCGACGTAACCCTTTACGACGAACCCTTTTTGTCACCTCCATAATCGAGAAACATATCCTTATTCCACTAAGGATAATTTTGACCGCTGTCCAGTGATCTACTCCTAGATCACTATTGTACTCCCTTGCCAAAATCAGTGTAGGGTATACAATAGATCTGGTACACAGCATGGCATACTTTATAGAGCCTATGGCCAAGGCATAAGGAATGACTTTCATTCTCTTTCTATCTTTTGCCGTGGTCGGGCTTTGAGTCTTACTCAATTTCACACCTTGTAACATAGGCAAGAACTCTTTATTTTACTGTTCCATTTTGAACTACTTCAAAATCTTGTCAAGGTATGTACTCATTGAAAAACATATCAAGCGTCTTGATCTATTTCTATAGATCTTGATGCTCAATATGTAAGCAGCTTCACCGAGGTCTTTCTTTAAAAAACTCCTTTCAAACACTCCTTTATGCTTTGCAGAATAATGCTACATTATTTCCGATCAACAATATGTCATTCACATATACTTATCAGAAATTTTGTAGTGCTCCACTCACTTTCTTGTAAATACAGGCTTCACCGCAAGTCTGTATAAAACTATATCCTTTGATCAACTTATCAAAGCGTATATTCCAACTCCGAGATGCTTGTACCAGTCCATAGATGGATCGCTGGAGCTTGCATATTTTGTTAGCACATTTAGGATCGACAAAAACCTTCTAGTTGCATCATATACAACTCTTCTTTAATAAATCCATTAAGGAATGCAGTTTTGTTTATCCATTTGCCATATTTCATCAAATGCGGCAATTGCTAACATGATTCGGACAGACTTAAGCATCGCTGCGAGTGAGAAAATCTCATCGTAGTCAACACCTTGAACTTTGTCAAAAACCTTTTTTCGACAAGTCTAGCTTTGTAGATAGTAACACTACTATCAGCATCCGTCTTTCTCTTGAAGATCTATTTATTTTCTATGGCTTGCCGATCATCGGGCAAGTCAACCAAAGTCCACACTTTGTTCTCATACATGGATCCCATCTCAGATTTCATGGCCTCAAGCCATTTTGCGGAATCTGGGCTCACCATCACTTTCTCATAGTTCGTAGGTTCGTCATGGTCAAGTAACATGACCTCTAGAACAGGATTACCGTACCACTCTGGTGCGGATCTCACTCTGGTTGACCTACGAGGTTCGGTATTAACTTGATCCGAAGCTTCATGATCATCATCATTAACTTCCTCACTAATTGGTGTAAAAATCACTAGAACTGATTTCAGTGATGAACTACTTTCCAATTTGGGAGAAGGTACAGTTACCTCATCAAGTTCTACTTTCCTCCTACTCACTTCTTTCGAGAGAAACTCCTTCTCTAGAAAGATTCCGAATTTAGCAACAGAAGTCTTGCCTTTGGATCTGTGATAGAAGGTGTACCCAACAGTCTCCTTTGGGCATCCTATGAAGACACATTTCTCCGATTTGGGTTCGAGCTTATCAGGTTGAAGCTTTCACATAAGCATCACAACCACAAACTTTAAGAAATGACAACTTTGGTTTCTTGCCAAACCACAGTTCATATTGTGTCGTCTCAACGGATTTAGATGGTACCCTATTTAACGTGAATGCAGCTGTCTCTAATGCATAACCCCAAAACGATAGTGGTAGATCGGTAAGAGACATCATATATCGCACCATATCTAATAAAGTACGATTACGATGTTCGGACACACCATTACACTGTGGTGTTCCAGGTGGCGTGAGTAGTGAAACTATTTCACATTGTTTTAACTGAAGGCCAAACTCGTAACTCAAATATTTGTCTCCGTGATCAGATCGTAGAAACCTTATTCTCTTGTCACGATGATTTTCCACTTCACTCTGAAATTCTTTGAACTTTTCAAATGCTTCAGACTTATGTTTCATCAAGTAGATATACCCATATCTGCTCAAATCATCCGTGAAGGTCAGAAAATAATGATACCCGCCGCGAGCCTCAACACTCATCGGATTGCATACATCAGTATGTATTATTTCCAATAAGTCAGTTGCTCGCTCCATTGTTCCGGAGAACGGAGTCTTAGTCATCTTGCCCATAAGGCATGGTTCGCAAGCATCAAGTGATTCATAATCAAGTGATTCCAAAATCCCATCAGCATGGAGTTTCTTCATGCGCTTTACACCAATATGACCTAAACGGCAGTGCCACAAATAAGTTGCACTATCATTATTAACTTTGCATCTTTTGGCTTCAATATTATGAATATGTGTATCACTACGATCGAGATCCAACAAACCATTTTCATTGGGGTATGACCATATAAGGTTTTATTCATGTAAACAGAACAACAATTATTCTCTAACTTAAATGAATAAACGTATTGCAACAAACATGATCAAATCATATTCATGCTCAACGCAAACACCAAATAACACTTATTTAGGTTCAACACTAATCCCGAAAGTGTAGGGAGCGTGCGATGATGATCATATCAATCTTGGAACCACTTCCAACACACATCGTCACTTCACCCTTAACTAGTCTCTGTTCATTCCGCAACTCCTGTTTCGAATTACTACTCTTAGTAACTGAACCAGTATCAAATACCGAGGGGTTGCTACGAACACTAGTAAAATACACATCAATAATATGTATATCAAATATACCTTTGTTCACTTTGCCATCCTTCTTATCCGCCAAATACTTGGGGCAGTTCCGCTTCCAGTGACCAGTCCCTTTGCAGTAGAAGCACTTAGTCTCAGGCTTAGGTCCAGACTTGGGCTTCTTCACTTGAGCAGCAACTTGCTTGCCGTTCTTCTTGAAGTTCCCCTTCTTCCCTTTGCCCTTTTCTTGAAACTAGTGGTCTCGTCAACCATCAACACTTGATGTTTTTCTTGATTTCTACCTTCGTCGATTTCAGCATCACGAAGAGCTCGGGAATTACTTTCGTCATCCCTTGCATACTATAGTTCATCACGAAGTTCTACTAACTTGGTAATGGTGACTAGAGAATTCTGCCAATCACTATCTTATCTGGAAGATTAACTCCCACTTGATTCAAGCGATTGTAGTACCCAGACAATCTGAGCACATGCTCACTGCTTGAGCTATTCTCCTCCATCTTTTAGCTATAGAACTTGTTGGAGACTTCATATCTCTCAACTCGGGTATTTGCTTGAAATATTAACTTCAACTCCTGGAACATCTCATATGGTCCATGACGTTCAAAACGTTTTTGATGTCCCGATTCTAAGCCGTTAAGCATGGTGCACTAAACAATCAAGTAGTCATCATATTGAGCTAGCCAAACGTTCATAACGTCTGCATTTGCTCCTGCAATAGGTCTGTCACCTAGCGGTGCATCAAGGACATAATTCTTCTGTGCAGCAATGAGGATAATCCTCAGATCACGGATCCAATCCGCATCATTGCTACTAACATCTTTCAACATAATTTTTCTCTAGGAACATATCAAAATAAACATAGGGAAGCAACAACGTGAGCTATTGATCTACAACATAATTTGCAAAATACTATCAGGACTAAGTTCATGATAAATTTAAGTTCAATTAATCATATTACTTAAGAAGTCCCACTTAGATAGACATCCCTCTAATCCTCTAAGTGATCACGTGATCCATATCAACTAAACCATGTCCGATCATCACGTGAGATGGAGTAGTTTCAACGGTGAACATCACTATGTTGATCATATCTACTATATGATTCACGCTCGACCTTTCGGTCTCAGTGTTCCGAGGCCATATCTGCATATGCTAGGCTCGTCAAGTTTAACCTGAGTATTCTGCGTGTGCAAAACTGGCTTGCACCCGCTGTAGATGGACGTAGAGCTTATCACACCCGATCATCACGTGGTGTCTGGGCACGACGAACTTTGGCAACGGTGCATACTCAGGGAGAACACTTTTATCTTGAAATTTAGTGAGAGATCATCTTATAATGCTACTGTCAATCAAAGCAAGATAAGATACATAAAAGATAAACATCACATGCAATCAATATAAGTGATATGATATGGCCATCATCATCTTGTGCTTGTGATCTCCATCTCCGAAGCACCGTCATGATCACCATCGTCACCGGCGCGACACCTTGATCTCCATCGTAGCATCGTTGTCGTCTCGCCAACTATTGCTTCTACGACTATCGCTACCGCTTAGTGATAAAGTAAAACAATTACATGGCGATTGCATTGCATACAATAAAGCGACAACCATATGGCTCCTGCCAGTTGCCGATAACTCGGTTACAAAACATGATAATCTCATACAATAAAATTCAGCATCATGTCTTGACCATATCACATCACAACATGCCCTGCAAAAACAAGTTAGACGTCCTCTACTTTGTTGTTGCAAGTTTTACGTGGCTGCTACGGGCTTAGCAAGAACCGTTCTTACCTACGCATCAAAACCACAACGATAGTTTGTCAAGTTGGTGATGTTTTAACCTTCGCAAGGACCGGGCGTAGCCACACTCGGTTCAACTAAAGTGAGAGAGACAGACACCCGCCAGTCACCTTTAAGCAACGAGTGCTCGCAACGGTGATACCAGTCTCGCGTAAGCGTACGCGTAATGTCGGTCCGGGCCGCTTCATCTCACAATACCACCGAACCAAAATATGACATGTTGGTAAGCAGTATGACTTATATCGCCCGCAACTCACTTGTGTTCTACTCGTGCATATAACATCAACGCATAAAACCAGGCTCGGATGCCACTGTTGGGGAACGTAGTAATTTCAAAAAATTTCCTACACACACGCAAGATCGTGGTGATGCATAGCAACGAGAGGGGAGAGTGTTGTCCACGTACCCTCGTAGACCGAAAGCGGAAGCGTTAACACAACGCGGTTGATGTAGTCGTACGTCTTCACGATCCGACCGATCAAGTACCGAACGCACGGCACCTCCGAGTTCAGCACACGTTCAGCTCGATGACGTCCCTCGAACTCCGATCCAGCCGAGTGTTGAGGGAGAGTTTCGTCAGCACGACGGCGTGGTGACAATGATGATGTTCTACCGACGCAGGGCTTCGCCTAAGCACCGCTACGATATTATCGAGGTGTAATATGGTGGAGGGGGGCACCGCACACGGCTAAGAGATCAATGATCAATTGTGTGTATAGAGGTACCCCCTGCCCCCGTATATAAAGGAGCAAGGGAGGGTTCGCCCGGCCAAAGGGGAGAGGCACGCCAGGAGGAGTCCTACTCCTACCGGGAGTAGGACTCCCCCCTTTTCCATGTTGGACTAGGAAGAGAGGGGGAAGAGGTGGAGGGGAGGAAGGAAAGGGGGGCGCTGCCCCCCTCTCCTTGTCCTATTCGGACTGGGGGGAGGGGCGTGCGGCCCTGCCCTGGCCTCCTCTCCTCTCTTCCACCTAGGCCCACTAAGGCCCATTAAGTTACCGGGGGGGTTCCGGTAACCTCCCGGTACTCCGGAAAAATCCCGATTTCACCCGGAACACTTCCGATATCCAAACATATGCTTCCAATATATCAATCTTTATGTCTCGACCATTTCGAGACTACTCGTTATGTCCGTGATCACATCCGGGACTCCGAACAACCTTTCGGTACATCAAAACATAAAAACTCATAATATAACTGTCATCGTAACGTTAAGCGTGCGGACCCTACGGGTTCGAGAACTATGTAGACATGACCGAGACACCTCTCCGGTCAATAACCAATAGCGGAACCTGGATGCTCATATTGGCTCCCACATATTCTATGAAGATCTTTATCGGTCAGACCGCATAACAACATACGTTGTTCCCTTTTTCATCGGTATGTTACTTGCCCGAGATTCGATCGTCAGTATCTCGATACCTAGTTCAATCTTGTTACCGGCAAGTCTCTTTACTCGTTCCATAATACATCATCTCGCAACAAACTCATTAGTTGCAATGCTTGCAAGACTTAAGTGACGTGCATTACCGAGAGGGCCTAGAGATACCTCTCCGACAATCGGAGTGACAAATCCTAATCTCGAAATACGCCAACCCAACAAGTACCTTCGGAGACACCTGTAGAGCACCTTTATAATCACCCAGTTACGTTGTGACGTTTGGTAGCACACAGAGTGTTCCTCCGGTAAACGGGAGTTGCATAATCTCATAGTCATAGGAACATGTATAAGTCATGAAGAAAGCAATAACCACATACTAAACGATCGAGTGCTAAGCTAACGGAATGGGTCAAGTCAATCACATCATTCTCCTAATGATGTGATCCCGTTAATCAAATGACAACTCATGTCTATGGATAGGAAACATAACCATCTTTGGTCAACGAGCTAGTCAAGTACAGGCATACTAGTGACACTCTGTTTGTCTATGTATTCACACATGTATCATGTTTCCGGTTAATACAATTCTATGAATAATAAACATTTATCATGATATAAGGAAATAAATAATAACTTTATTATGGCCTCTAGGGCATATTTCGTTCATAAGATCCTTCAAGTAAGTTGTCATCGGTGCAAGCAATAAAAATTGCTCTCTAAAAATGTATGATTGATTGGTGTGGAGGAAATAAGCTTTATACGATCTTGTGATGTGGAAGAAATAAAAGTGACGGATTGCATAATAAAGGTCCATATCACAAGTGGTAATATAAAGTGACATTCTTTCGCATTAAGATTTTGTGCATCCAACCCTAAAAGCGCATGGCAACCTCTGCTTCCCTCTGCGAAGGGCTTATCTTTTATTATTATCCTCTACCTTTTGCAAGAGTCATGGTGATATTCACCTTTCCTTTTTACATTTTATCCTTTGGCAAGCACAGTATGTTGGAAAGATCCTGATATATATATATATCTAATTGGATGTAAGTTAGCATGAACTATTATTGTTGACATTACCCTTGAGGTAAAAGGTTGGGAGGCGAAACTATAAGCCCCTATCTTTCTCTGTGTCCGATTAAAACTCCGTAACCACAAGTATTGCGTGAGTGTTAGCAATTGTGAAAGGTTAAATGATAGTTGAGTATGTGGACTTGCTAAAAAGCTCTGACATAGACTCTTTCTGATGTTATGATAAATTGCAATTGCTTCAATGACTGAGATTATAGTTTGATGGTTCTCAATAAAGTTTCTGATTCATACTTTGCATTGTGAATAGATTATTACTTGAGCATAAGAAATCATATGACAATATCCATATATGTTGCTGTTATAAGATTGATCATGATGCCCTCATGTCCGTATTTTATTTTATCGACACCTCTACCTCTAAACATGTGGACATATATATCGTTATCGGCTTCCGCTTGAGGATAAGCGAGGTCTAAGCTTGGGGGAGTTGATACGTCCATTTTGCATCGTGCTTTTATATCGATATTTATTGCATTATGGGCTGTTATTACACATTATGTCACAATACTTATACCTATTCTCTCTTATTTAACAAGGTTTATATGAGGAGGGAGAATGCCGGCAGCTGGAATTCTGGGCTGGAAAAGGAGAAAATATTAGAGACCTATTCTGCACAACTCCAAAAGTCCTGAAACTCCACGAAAGTTATTTTTGGAAATAATAAAAAATACTGAGCGGAAGAAATACCAGAGGGGCCCACACCCTGCCACGAGGGTGGGGGGCGCGCCCTACCCCCTGGGTGCGCCCCCTGCCTTGTGGGCCCCCTGTTGGCTCTCCGATGCCCATCTTCTGCTATATGAAGTCTTTCGTCCGAAGAAAAATAATAAGCAAGCTTTCGGGACGAGACTCCGCCGCCACAAGGCGGAACCTTGGCGGAACCAATCTAGGGCTCCGGCGGAGCTGTTCTGCCGGGGAAACTTCCCTCCGGGAGGGGGAAATCATCGCCATCGTCATCACCAACACTCTTCTCATCGGGAGGGGGCCAATCTCCATCAACATCTTCACCAGCACCATCTCCTCTCAAACCCTAGTTCATCTCTTGTATCCAATTCTTGTCTCCAAGTCTGGGATTGGTACCTGTAGGTTGCTAGTAGTGTTGATTACTCCTTGTAGTTGATGCTAGTTGGTTTATTTGGTGGAAGATCATATGTTCAGATCCTATATGCATATTAATAATCCTCTGATTATGAACATGAATATGCTTTGTGAGTAGTTACGTTTGTTCCTGAGGACATGGGAGAAGTCTTGCTATTAGTAGTCATGTGAATTTGATATTCGTTCGATATTTTGATGAGATGTATGTTGTCTCTCCTCTAGTGGTGTCATGTGAACGTCGACTACATGACACTTCACCATTATTTGGGCCTAGAGGAAGGCATTGGGAAGTAATAAGTAGATGATGGGTTGTTAGAGTGACAGAAGCTTAAACCCTAGTTTATGCGTTGCTTCGTAAGGGGCTGATTTGGATCCATATGTTTCATGCTATGGTTAGGTTTACCTTAATACTTCTCTTGTAGTTGCTGATGCTTGCAATAGGGGTTAATCATAAGTGGGATGCTTGTCCAAGTAAGGGCAGCACCCAAGCACCGGTCCACCCACATATCAAATTATCACAGTACCGAAGCGAATCATATGAACGTGATGAAAACTAGCTTGACGATAATTCCCATGTGTCCTTGGGAGCGCTTTTCCTTATATAAGAGTTTGTCCAGGATTGTCCTTTGCTACAAAAAGGATTGGGCCACCTTGCTTCACTTTATTTACTTTTGTTACTTGTTGTTTGTTACAAATTATCTTATCACAAAACTATCTGTTACCTATTATTTCAGTGCTTGCAGAGAATACCTTGCTGAAAACCGCTTATCATTTCCTTCTGCTCCTCGTTGGGTTCGACACTCTTACTTATCGAAAGGACTACGATAGATCCCCTATACTTTTGGGTCATCGGGTATGTTGTGATGTGATATGGTCAAGGCACGAATGAGATGATCATGTTTTGTAACGGAGTTATCGGCAACTGGCAGGAGCCATATGGTGTCGCTTTATCGTATGAAATGCAAACGCCCTGTAATTGCTTTACTTTATCACTAAGCGGTAGCAATAGTCGTAGAAGCAATAGTTGGCGAGACGACAACGATGCTACGATGGAGATCAAGGTGTCGCGCCGGTGACGATGCTGATCATGATGGTGCTTTGGAGATGGAGATCAAAGGCACATGATGATGATGGCCATATCGTATCACTTATATTGATTGCATGTGATGTTTATCCTTTATGCATCTTATTCTGCTTTGATTGACGGTAGCATTATAAGATGACCTCTCACTAAATTTCAAGGTATAAGTGTTCTCCCTGAGTATGCACCATTGCGAAAGTTCGTCGTGCCCAGACACCACGTGATGATCGGGTGTGATAAGCTCTACGTTCAAATACAATGGGTGTAAGCCAGTTTTGCACACGCAGAATACTCAGGTTAAACTTGACGAGCCTAGCATATGCAGATATGGCCTCGGAACAGTGAGACCGAAAGGTCGAACGTGAATCATATAGTAGATATGATCAACATAGTGATGTTCACCATTGAAAACTACTCCATCTCACGTGATGATCGGACATGGTTTAGTTGATATGGATCATGTGATCACTTAGATGATTAGAGGGATGTCTATCTAAGTGGGAGTTCTTAAGTAATATGATTAATTGAACTTTAATTTATCATGAACTTAGTACCTGATAGTATTTTGCTTGTCTATGTTATTGTAGATAGATGGCCCGTGTTGTTGTTCCGTTGAATTTTAATGCGTTCCTTGAGAAAGCAAAGTTGAAAGATGATGGTAGCAATTACACGGACTGGGTCCATAACTTGAGGATTATCCTCATTGCTGCACAGAAGAATTACGTCCTGGAAGCACCGCTGGGTGCCACGCCTGCTGCAGATGCAACTAACGACGTTAAGAACGTCTGGCGGAGCAAAGCTGGTGACTACTCGATAGTTCAGTGTGCCATGCTTTACGACTTAGAACCGGGACTTCAACGACGTTTTGAACGTCATGGAGCATATGAGATGTTCTAGGAGTTGAAGTTAATATTTCAAGCAAATGCCCGAATTGAGAGATATGAAGTCTCCAATAAGTTCTACAGCTGCAAGATGGAGGAGAATAGTTATGTCAGTGAACATATACTCAAAATGTCTGGGTATAACAATCACTTGATTCAACTGGGAGTTAATCTTCCGGATGATAGTGTCATTGACAGATTCTTCAATCACTGCCACCAAGCTACAAGAGCTTCGTGATGAACTATAATATGCAAGGGATGGATAAGACAATTCCCGAGCTCTTCGCAATGCTAAAGGCCACGGAGGTAGAAATCAAGAAGGAGCATCAAGTGTTGATGGTCAACAAGACCACCAGTTTCAAGAAAAAGGGTAAAGGGAAGAAGAAGGGGAACTTCAAGAAGAACAACAAACAAGTTGCTGCTCAGGAGAAGAAACCCAAGTCTGGACCTAAGCCTGAGACTGAGTGCTTCTACTGCAAACAGACTGGTCACTGGAAGCGGAACTGCCCCAAGTATTTGGCGGATAAGAAGGATGGCAAGGTGAACAAAGGTATATGGGATATACATGTTATTGATGTGTACCTTACTAATGCTCGCAGTAGCACCTGGGTATTTGATACTGGTTCTGTAGCTAATATTTGCAACTCGAAACAGGGACTACGGATTAAGCGAAGATTGCCTAAGGACGAGGTGACGATGCGCGTGGGAAATGGTTCCAAAGTCGATGTGATCGCGGTCGGCACGCTACCTCTACATCTACATTCGGGATTAGTTTTAGACCTGAATAATTGTTATTTGGTGCCAGCGTTGAGCATGAACATTATATCTGGATCTTGTTTGATGCGAGACAGTTATTCATTTAAATCAGAGAATAATGGTTGTTCTATTTATATGAGTAATATATTTTATGGTCATGCACCCTTTAAGAGTGATCTATTTTTATTAAATCTCGATAGTAGTGTTACACATATTCATAATATTGAAGCCAAAAGATGCAGAATTGATAATGATAGTGCAACTTATTTGGGGCACTGCCGTTTAGGTCATATTGGTGTAAAGCGCATGAAGAAACTCCATACTAATGGACTTTTGGAATCACTTGGTACTTGCGAACCATGCCTCATGGGCAAGATGACTAAAACGCCGTTCTCTGGAACAATGGAGCGAGCAACAGATTTGTTGGAGATCATACATACTGATGTATGTGGTCCGATGAATGTTGAGATTCGCGGCGGGTATCCTTATTTTCTCACCTTCACAGATGATTTGAGCAGATATGGGTATATCTACTTAATGAAACATAAGTCTAAAACATTTGAAAAGTTCAAAGAATTTCAGAGTGAAGTGGCAAATCATCGTAACAAGAAAATAAAGTTTCTACGATCTGACCGTGGAGGAGAATATTTGAGTTACGAGTTTGGTCTTCATTTAAAACAATGCGGAATAGTTTCGCAACTCACGCCAGCCGGAACACCACAGCGTAATGGTGTGTCCGAACATCGTAATCGTACTTTACTAGATATGGTGCGATCTATGATGTCTCTTACTGATTTACCACTATCATTTTGGGATTATGCTTTAGAGACGGCTGCATTCACGTTAAATAGGGCACCATCGAAATCCGTTGAGACGATGCCTTATGAACTATGGTTTGGCAAGAAACCAAAGTTGTCGTTTGTTAAAGTTTGGGGCTGCGATGCTTATGTGAAAAACCTTCAACCTGATAAGCTCGAACCCAAATCGGAAAAATGTGTCTTCATAAGATACCCAAAGGAAACTGTTGGGTACACCTTCTATCACAGATCCGAAGGCAAGACATTTGTTGCTAAGAATGGATCCTTTCTAGAGAAGGAGTTTCTCTCGAAAGAAGTGAGTGGGAGGAAAGTAGAACTTGATGAGTGTCGTGGAATTGTCACGGCAGATGTCCTCGAGCTAGGACTTAGTCGTGGAGCCATCGCAACTAGGAAGCTTGAAGGGGTTATGTGGGACAAGGAACACGAGGGTTTATACTGGTTCGGCCCCTTACGATGAGGGTAAAAGCCTACGTCCAGTTGAGGTGGTATTGATTAGGGTTACGATCACCAGGGAGCTAAACTGCTATGCCCGGCTCTCGACGAGATTGTTGTTGTCCCTAAATCGCTGCCGGGTCGTCCCTTTATATAGGGAGGCGGACGCCCAGTAGCCCTTAGAGTCCCGGCCGGCTCATAAGAGTGTCCGGCTCGGACTCTCAACTATACTTGCCTTACACTACAAGTTCTACCATAATAATGATTGTAACTACGGGCTTTAAGCCATATCCGGGTCTTAGCCTATCTCTGGCCCATCATCTTCAAGTTTGGCTCCGGGCTTCTGGCAACGACCATACGAGTAACCCGGCCCCTCCTGGCGGGTGACTCTAAGGTCTATATCCTCAACATTAGGCCCCAGATTGATTTGAGCCGGCTCATGTCAATCTTCAACTCTGCTGACAGAAAAAATCTCCGGCTTACCATTCATGTGAAGGCCATAACCCAGCGTGACGTCATCCTCTGGACTCCGGATAATCCGCCGTGACGTCATCTTCCATTAAGCCCGTTTTTTACTCCACCAGATCCGCAATGGATCTTTGCTTTTACTACCGTTCCGAAAATCGAGGCGTCGTGGGGGGAGATAACCACGCCGTGGTTCCCTTGAATCTCGCGCCCACTTATGACCTTGCTTTATAAATAGGCCGGCCCGATGGGCTCTTCTCACGCTCCCTTCTTCCTCCTCGCGCCGCTGCCTTCTCACCGAGCTCGCACTCCGCCGCCGCCGTCTCGCCTCCGGTCTTCGTCAACCTTGGCTGCTGCATCACCCTGACTCGGACCAGACAAACGGCGGCGACTCCTGCACCTCTTCAGCTCCGGTAAGTTCTCACCACCCCGTAGAGTAGATCTGCAGTAGGGTTCGCCGTGTTCTTCGTGTTCATCGCCATTGCCACAAGCTTCGGTAGTTCTTCGTAGTCACTACCCTTGTTTGATCCTTAGCCTTGTATAGAACTAGTACGGCAGTTGTTTAGGCCTCATTTCAAATGTCAGTAGATTTCTTTCCACTGTATAAATGCTTTGTTCGAGCTCAAGAACATCCGCTCGTCTGTTTCTAGGTCTAGAAAATTTTCATTTCACCCGACCATTTTGATCCAAAAAAGTTACTGCACTATGTGAAACCTGTTTTACCACACTTAGTAAAAACTGCAACCATTGAATCTTGGCGGCTTACGATTCCGGGTTAAAGAAACCATGCGCTGTAGAATCCTCCGGTTTAAAGAAAACCATGCTTCGTAGATTCCTCCGGCTTAACTGTGATAAGGCCGTAGATCATCAACTTATTCTGAATGCCCCTGCGGCTTAAGTAACCCACTGTACCTGAGTATATATCATTAGTCCCCTTCATAAGCCGCCGCCTTAGTTTGAACTGTAGATCTCCGGCTTATAATTAACCCGGACATTTTTCCTTTTTGTCATAGACCACCAACTTTCACCATGCCTCCCAAGGCTCCCATCACTTGCAACTGGATGAGGTCCAACGTCACCAACGAGACCCTAGCCAATTTTGTTAAGTCCGGATATCTCCCTAAGAAGGAAATCATGTCCTACCGTGCCCCTGACCCGTCAGAAGAAAGACCACAGCCAAGGGACGGGGAGGTAGTGATCTTCGCAGATCATATGAGCCGGGGCTTCGCACCGCCCGGCTCAAAGTTTTTTAGGGACGTGCTCAACTTCTTCGACTTGCGGCCTCAAGATATAGGACCCAACTCCGTATCCAACATCTGCAATTTCCAAGTCTTTTGCGAAGTGTACCTTGGAGAAGAGCCTAGTCTGCTGCTCTTCAGAGAGCTGTTTTACTTAAACCGCCAGAATGAGTGCGCCAACGGGCCAAGTCTGGAGTTAGGTGGCATTTCCATCCAGCGGCGTAGGGACTGTCTTTCCCTTACGCAGAGCCGCCGAGCCACCCCAAGGACTGGAACATGACTTGGTTCTACTGCCAAGATACGTCCCCGGCTGATGAAAGCCCGCTGCCCGGCTTTCGCCCAACACGTCTAGAGCCGACTCACCCACTGTCGGACAAGCTGACTCCAGCGGAGCGCCAGCCTCTGCTTCCTACTATCAATAAAATCAAGGCCCTCCTGGGCAACGGTCTGAACGGAATCGACCTGGTCCGGGTCTGGATCTCATGGCGGGTGATCCCATTGAGCCGCCGCCCCGGCTTAATGTGTGAGTACACCGGGCGAAAGGATGACCCTCAGAGGCACAGCCGCAATGATCTTCCAGAAGACGTTGCAGAGGAGGAGACCAAGGCTCTTTTAAACGAGAGCCTGGCAGACTGCGGAAGGACCGGGTTAGCCCCCTTCTGCAAGACCAATCCAGCCCCAGCGGTAAGCCGCTGACTTTAACTTTTCATCTTCGTCTGCATATAACCTTCATCTGAACCGTTTTAAGAATTCCTCATTGTATTTTTCAGGCTGATGATAAGTTCTGGCGGGTCAAGTATGACCATGAGGCGGCCAAGAAGGCCAGGAAGGCGAAGAAAGCCGCCAAGAAAGCCGCCCCTCGCAAAAAAGGAAGCAGGCCTACTGCTTCGGAGCTGATGCAATTAAGCGACAGCTCCGAGTCAGAGGTAACCCCAAGCCTTTAAATTCTTGCTGTACTTGTTATTTGTTGCTGTTTCCCTTATCAACACTTGCTCATTGACAGGATGACACCGGCGCCAGTAACCCGGTGGTTGAAGAGGTAATGTCACTTTCCTCCGACTCGGAGCCCTTGCCACAGCTGAAAGTCCGAAGGGTAACCCGGAAAGTAAGCTTTTCACATCCTTTAGCTCATCAAGACCCTCAATTTCTTTTGAAGCGACAGGTTCACGAAAGCCGGCGTCACACCCGGACCAACAAGGACACCGACCTCTCCGCCGGGTTACCCGACGCAACAAGGAAGCGTCGAACTGAGGTTTTTTCTCACTTGTACCCTTTTCACCCGTTGGCGGGTGTTATCCGTCAGCCACTCAATTCTTCTGACTCCAATTACCAGGAGACCTCCCCTTCTTCGGGCGACTCTATGCAGTCGAGTCTTCCGACTTTCAAGACCGCGCCCGGGTAATGACAACCATCTCACATTATACTTGTCTGTACTTACTCTCTTTGTGCTGAATGTTTCTGTCCTTTCAGCGCCCAGGCAAAGCTCACCAAAAGAGCGAAGAAGACCAGGTCAGCCGGAGTGCCGGACTTACCTGAACCGGAGGTGACGGCTCAAGAGCCGCCAGCTGCCTCCGCCCCGAAGCCACCACTCCGATGGACACGGCACCTGAAGCCACTGCCCCAACTACCAAGGCAACGACCGAAGCTTCGGTTAACCCGGAGGCCTCCGGCTCAGCTCCGCCAGCAGACGACCCGGACGTGGTAATCACCCGGACGGAGTTCGTTGAGCCGGGGAGACCGACCGTGCTGGCCAAATGCTCCGCGAAGGGGGAGTTGCTGCAGCCCCACCGGGTGAACCTGGACCTCTCCGACTACACCAACTTGAGCATTGGAGAGCTCGTCTCTGGCTACATCAGCCAGGTGCACAAGAGCCGGGACGCGGAGGTCGCCATGGTAAACCAGATCCAACAAAAATCTGAGGTATCCTTCTGCTGTCTTCTTACTTACTGCCATAGTTACCTTTGCCATGCTAGCCCCCAAGTCGACGACTTATGATTGAATATGTTGTAGACTTAGGTTCCGGCTTACTCAATTGAGCCGGCAGTATGTAGATAGATACGTTCAATATGCATTAGCCCCCAAGTGCCAAGTGTCTTTGCTTGGAAAGCGCTTGGGACTTATATAATGACTGTTAATAACCCGGAAATTTATTCAGGCTGTTGGCAAGAAGCTAGAGTCGGACCTTGCGGATCTCAAGAGCCGGCTGAAGACGCAGGAGATGGAGACCCGGAAGGCAAACGCCAAGTTTGTCTCCAGCATCGCCGCTCAAGAGAAACTGAAGACAGAATTTGATGCTGAGCGGAAGGCCTGGGCTGAAGAGAAGGCCGCACTGGTGACCCGGGCAGAACAGGCGGAGAAGACTCTCTCTGAGAAGACCGCCGAGCTCACCAGCCTAAAGCGCCAGGTTTCCCAAATGGTGGCCGCCATCTTCGGTAAGTCGCCTCACCGACTTTCATCAATGTCAGAATGTTTATGTCTCAGTATTCATCCTTGCCGCCGGCTTATCTGATTCTGTTAAACAGGCCCCAGAAGTGCCAACCTCAACCAGAGCGTGGTCACCAAGCTCAAGGCCGTGTATACCCTGGTGGAACAGCTCTACACCGGGTCACAGCGTGCCTTAGCTGTGGTGGCCCTATCCAACGAGGTGCCAACTCATCTGGCCGAAGTCCTGCGCCGGCTCGCCGTTCTGCCTCAGCGGATCCAAGAGCTGCGACGGGCCTCCGCGAGAGCCGGAGCAATCGCCGCGCTGAGCCGGGCCAAGGCATTCCTGCCGGAGCTAGACCCGGCAGACATCGCCCTGGGTTATCCAAGCCTGAAGGAAGACGGCTCAGCTTTCGATCAGAAGGACTTCGCGGCATACGTGAAGGCTGTACGCCCGGTGGCCACCCTCATCGGGAATGACACAGATCTGACCAAGTACCAGCCGGGTTATGACGCGGAGAATCAGAGGATTCCAACCCCTCGCTATGAAGCCCTCAACCTGATCCCGCCGGCTCGTCAGCACACCTTCGCCCCGGAGATTGACCCGGCCGGGTTAATTGACGAGGAAGCCCAGTTCGAGGCTCTCAGCGGCATCGACTGGAAGTCATCAACCTTCCAAGTCTTGGGATCAGCCGGAGGAGAGGACAGGAACGAGCCGGAGACTTCCACTCAGCGGGCATCGTAACTCGGCTGTCGGTTTATCAAATAATGCTCCACCCTTGTTAGATTTGATGAGTTTTTGTAATAAAGTAGGTGCAACAGTTCATCCCTGCCGTGCCATCGTGCACGTATGGAATGCGAAAGTCCTTTGAAATTGTCTCTTTGATGTTTCTCTGGGTCATAATCATCCCTTCGTTTTTCTCAACCTTAAAGAGGTGCCTTTAAGTATCCTGCATAAAAAGGTAGATCACAAGTCTCAAGGCGGCTTACCGCCCTGAGAATCAGGTGTTTTGGATAGATAACCCGGAATATGAATCAAAAAAGGCTGGTCCTCAATTATATCCTTCACATAGCCGTCATAATGCACTTAGCAGTCTGTGAGCATACTTCCGGTTTAGATAACCCGTGTAACAAGGTTGGTATCTTAACTCCGACTTACCTATCGTAATGATACCCATGGCGTTCAAAATTAAGCCGGTAAAGTGAGACCCGGCCGTACACACCTTGACATAATCAGAGTAAGCTTGTGATAAAGCAGAGGAACTTTAGGGGCTTCCGGTTCGAATACGACCAGAAACCCGGCCCAAAGGGGTTAAGCCATGATTCGGATACGATCATATAGCCCCCAGTGGGTGTGGCGATGCCAATCAAGAGGGTACCGACAGCTATGTTCTCTTTGGTTCGAATACGACCCATGTTTGAACAGGAAGCCCCCAAGTGATTTTTAGAATTGTTTAGCGACACTGATTCGAATACGATCCACGTCGGTTCTCAGAGGGGTTAAACTATGATTCAAATATGACCAAAGATAACCTCCCAATGAGCTCGGCACTTTGCCAATCAAATGGGTATCGACAGCTATGTTCTCTTTGGTTCGAATACGACCCATGTTTGAACAGGAAGCCCCCAAGTGACTTTACTGCTTGCGGCTAAATCCAAATACGATCATAAGCCGGATCCTCCTTTAAGTCATCATGTAATCTTGCAATAAGAACAACACGTGTATATTTGGAGGAGAAAAAAGGACAGAGGTCCTGCTTTATTGCTTATCATAATATATACATGGCTGAGAGAAATATGTACACCACGAGAGCCGGTGGCTCAAGTGTAGTAAGGCCGAAGCTGAGCTATGTTCCACGGCCGACGGGTCTCTTCCTCCGACTTACGTGAATCTTTGTGCTCCCGAATGTCAATGAGGTAATATGACCCGTTGTGCAAGTTCTTGCTGACCACAAAGGGCCCTTCCCAAGGTGGGGATAACTTGTGTGCATCTGTTTGATCCTGGATGAGCCGGAGCACAAGGTCGCCTTCCTGGAAGACCCGGGATTTGACCCGGCGGCTATGATAACGGCGCAGGTCTTGTTGGTAAATCGCTGAACGGGCTGCTGCCACATCACGCTGTTCGTCCAACAAGTCAAGAGCATCTTGGCGCGCCTGTTCATTATCCGTCTCAACATAAGCCGCCACGCGAGGTGAGTCGTGACGGATGTCACTGGGGAGGACTGCTTCTGCTCCATAAACCATGAAGAAAGGCGTGAAGCCTGTAGACCTGTTAGGAGTAGTGTTGATGCTCCATAAGACGGAGGGCAACTCCTCCACCCAACAACCCGGCGTCCGTTGCAAAGGGACCAAAAGCCGGGGCTTGATGCCCTTCAGAATCTCCTGATTAGCTCTCTCAGCTTGACCATTGGATTGAGGATGAGCCACTGAGGAAACATCAAGTCGGATATGCTCTCGTTGACAAAACTCTTCCATGGCGCCTTTGGAGAGATTGGTGCCATTGTCAGTTATAATGCTGTGCGGAAAGCCAAAGCGGAAAATCACCTTTTTCATAAATTGAACCGCCGTGGCTGCATCGCACTTGCTAACTGGCTCAGCTTCCACCCACTTTGTGAATTTGTCAACTGCCACCAAGAGGTGGGTCTTCTTATCCTTGGACCTTTTAAAAGGCCCAACCATATCAAGCCCCCAGACCGCAAAGGGCCAAGTGTTGGGATCATCCTCAGCTCCTGAGCCGGCACGTGAGCCCGTCGTGAGAACCTTTGGCAACCATCACATTTACTGACCAAGTCCTCAGCATCAGCATGAGCCGTCAACCAATAAAAACCATGACGGAAAGCCTTGGCCACAAGGGATTTTGAGCCGGCATGATGGCCACAATCCCCTTCATGGATCTCACGCAAGATCTCTTGACCTTCCTCAGGGGAGACACAACGCTGAAATGCCCCTGTAACACTGCGATGATGCAACTCGCCATCGATAACGATCATTGACTTAGCCCGCCGGGTTATTTGCCTGGCCAAAGTTTCATCCTCAGGCAACTCGCCCCGGGTCATATAAGCCAGATATGGCATAGTCCAGTCTGGTATGACATGAAGAGCCGCCACCAGTCGTGCCTCCGGGTCAGGGACAGCCAAGTCTTCCTCTGTAGGCAACTTAACCGAAGGGTTATACAGGACGTCCAGGAAAGTGTTAGGCGGCACCGGCTTTCGCTGAGAGCCTAGCCGGCTTAGAGCATCAGCCGCCTCGTTCTTCCTGCGATCAATGTGCTCTACTTGGTAGCCCTGAAAGTGCCCAGCAATGGCATCAACCTCGCGGCGATAAGCCGCCATGAGAGGATCCTTAGAATCCCACTTGCCTGATACTTGTTGAGCCACCAAGTCTGAGTCACCAAAGCACCTTACCCGGCTCAAGCTCATCTCCTTAGCCATCCGAAGACCGTGGAGCAAGGCCTCGTACTCAGCCGCATTGTTAGTGCAAGGAAACATCAACTGTAGCACATAATGGAACTTGTCACCTTTAGGGGAAGCCAATACAACGCCAGCCCCCGAGCCCTCCAACTGCCTGGACCCATCGAAGTGAATAGTCCAATATGTGTTATCCGGCTTTTGCTCGGGCACTTGTGACTCTGTCCAATCATTGATGAAATCCACCAAGGCCTGAGACTTAACAGCAGTGCGTGGCACATATTTGAGACCATGAGGTCCAAGTTCTATAGCCCACTTAGCAATTCTCCCTGTGGCCTCTCTGTTTTGAATGATATCACCAAGAGGGGCAGAACTGACCACAGTGATGGGATGACCCTGAAAATAATGCTTAAGTTTCCGGCTTGCCATGAACACACCATATACCAGCTTCTGCCAATGCGGGTACCGCTGCTTGGACTCAATGAGCACTTCGCTGACATAATAAACCGGCCGCTGAACCGGATGCTCCTTACCCTCCTCCTTGCGCTCCACCACAATAGCCACACTGACGGCTCGTGCGTTTGCCGCCACATACAGTAGTAAGGGCTCCTTATCAACCGGAGCAGCAAGGACTGGGGGCTCTGCCAGCTGCTTCTTCAAATCCTCAAAGGCGGTATTAGCTGCATCATTCCAGACAAAGTTATCAGTTTTCTTCATCAACTGATATAAGGGCATGGCCTTCTCACCCAAACGGCTTATAAACCGGCTTAAAGCAGCGATGCGACCCGCCAAGCGCTGAACGTCATTTATACACGCCGGCTTAGCCAGGGAGGTGATGGCCTTGATCTTCTCCGGGTTAGCCTCAATGCCTCTGTCAGAAACCAAGAAGCCCAAGAGTTTGCCTGCAGGAACACCAAAGACACACTTGGCCGGGTTAAGCATCATCTTATAGACCCGGAGATTATCAAAGGTTTCCCTTAAATCATCTATCAGGGTTTCCTCTTTGATGGATTTAACCACAATATCGTCCACGTAAGCGTGAACATTGCGCCCGATCTGTTTATGAAGACAGTTCTGTACACAACGCTGGTAAGTCGCCTGTGCACACTTGAGTCCAAAGGGCATAGACACATAGCAGAAGGCTCCAAAGGGAGTGATGAACGCCGTCTTCTCCTGGTCCTTAACTGCCATCTTAATCTGATGATAACCGGAATAAGCATCCAAGAAACTTAAACGTGCACAACCTGCCGTAGCATCAATGATTTGATCAATACGGGGGAGGGCAAAAGGATCAGCCGGACACGCCTTGTTCAAGTCCGTGTAGTCCACACACATCCGCCAGGTGCCGTTCTTCTTGAGTACGAGCACCGGGTTAGCCAACCACTCTGGGTGAAAAACTTCAACGATAAACCCGGCCGCCAAGAGCCGGGCTACTTCTTCACCAATAGCTTTCCGCCTTTCCTCATTAAACCGCCGAAGGAACTGTCTGACCGGCTTAAATTTCGGATCAACATTGAGAGTATGCTCAGCGAGTTCTCTAGGTACACCTGGCATGTCAGAAGGTTTCCACGCGAAGATGTCCCTATTCTCACGGATGAACTCGATGAGCGCGCTTTCCTATTTTGGATCCAGATTTGCACTGATGCTAAACTGCTGAGATGAGTCACCTGGAACAAAATCAACAAGTTTAGTCTCATCAGCTGACTTAAATTTCATTGCCGGCTCTTGTTCTGTGGTTGGCTTTTTCAGAGAGGTCATATCTGTTGGGTCAACATTGTCTTTGTAAAACTTCAACTCCTCTGTAGCACACACAGATTCTGCATAAACCGCATCGCCTTCCTCACACTCCAGAGCCACTTTCCGGCTGCCGTGAACCGTAATGGTCCCATTGTGACCCGGCATCTTGAGCTGTAAGTACACATAACACGGCCGTGCCATGAACTTGGCGTAAGCCGGCCGTCCAAATATAGCATGGTATGGACTTCTTATCTTGACCACCTCAAAGGTCAATTTCTCCACCCTGTAGTTGTTCTCATCACCAAAGCCACTTCCAATTCGATCTTGCCGACTGGATAAGCCGACTTACCAGGTACCACACCATGGAAGATAGTGTTTGACTGGCTGAGGTTCTTATCAACCAACCCCATACGGCGAAAAGTCTCATAATAGAGGATGTTGATGCTGCTGCCTCCATCCATGAGCACCTTTGTGAACTTATATCCTCCCACTTGAGGAGCCACCACTAAGGCCAAGTGGCCCGGGTTATCCACCCGGGGAGGGTGATCCTCCCTACTCCACACTATAGGCTGCTCAGACCACCGCAAGTAGCGTGGGACCGCCGGCTCAACAGCATTCACAGCCCTCTTGTGAAGCTTCTGATCTCGCTTGCACAAACTAGTGGTAAACACATGATACTGTCCACCGCTAAGCTGCTTTGGATTGGTCTGATAACCCCCCTGCTGCTGTTGATGACCCTGGCCAGACTGTTGATTAAAGCCCCCTTGACCACTCTGAGGACCAGAATTTGAGCCGCCCCCCGGGCCATGAAAGCCGCCGGCGCCTGAGCCGCCGGCACCTGAGCCGCCGCCCGGGCCATTGTAGTTTTTAAAGGCCTTCATGATTGCACAATCCTTCCATAGATGAGTCGCTGGCTTCTCTCTAGAGCCGTGCCTCGGACAAGGCTCATTCAACAGCTGCTCCAGTGAGGGTCCTGACCCGCCGCCTCGGGGAGGGGGCCTCCCCTTGCGTCGCTGGTTATTGCCTTGCGCGCTGGCGTTGGCCACAAACTCTAGGCTGCCATCTGCCTTGCGCTTGCCTCCTCCTTGGTTCCCCGGGTTAAACTGAGGACCCTTGCCATTGCCGTTCTTCTTTCCCTTCCCTGTCCTTTCATCATCTGAAGGGGGATCCTTGGTACCATCAGAATCGGCGTACTTGACAAGAGCTGCCATTAGCGTACCCATATCAGTGCAGTCGCGCTTAAGCCGCCCGAGTTTCATCTTCAGGGGCACAAAACGACAATTCTGCTCCAGCATTAAAACTGCTGAGCCGGCATCCATCTTGTCTGATGAATGTATGATCTCCTTAACCCGGCGAACCCAATGTGTCGTGGACTCACCCTCCTGCTGCTTACAGTTAGTCAAATCCACAATTGACATAGACTGCCTACAGGTATCTTTGAAGTTTTGGATGAACCGGGCTTTCAGCTCAGCCCAAGACCCAATGGAATTCGGTGGTAGCCCTTTCAACCAAGTGCGGGCAGTTCCATCTAACATCATGGTGAAATACTTGGCCATGGCCGCCTCACTGACCTCCAGCAGCTCCATAGCCATCTCATAACTCTCGATCCAGGCTGCGGGTTGTAAGTCAGCTGTGTAGTTAGGCACCTTCCTAGGGCCCTTGAAGTCCTTAGGTAGACGTTCATTACGGATAGCTGGCACCAAACAAGGGACACCCCCGGTCCTGGTAGGGATACCCACATCAACGGAAGTCGTCGGATAAGCCGGGGGGGTCTGGTAAGCCGTCAATTGAGGCACTTGCTCCGCCTCTTGCCGCGCTTGTCCTGTCTGCTGCGTAAAAGGCTCCATTATGAGCCGGGCCATGGCCAGGGGGCGGGTCATGGCGTCGGACGTTACTTGAGCCGGTTGCTGAGACCATGTGCCGGCTGTAACTCGGGCTCTGGCCTGGACGAGGGGTCGAGTGGATCCTGTCCCGGCTGTAGGAGTACGCCTCTTGCTGCGCCAGTGCTGTCTGAAGGAGTTCCCTGACCCGGCGGGTTTCAATAGCCGTCGGAGAGTCGCCGTCAACTGGGAGAGCCGCCAGCCGTGCTGCCGCAGCGACCATGTTCTCCAGCGGGTTATTATAATGACCCGGGGGTATTGGCACATACTGAGGCGGGGCAGGGGGCACCTGGGGAGGCCCCATCACTCGTGGCTGAATAAGGGGTCCAGACCCGGGCGCTATGACCCCTGGCGGGTTACTAGACCCTGCACCTGGCGTGTTGAAGAGGTTGCGTGGATCGTAAACCGGTGGGAGTCGAGATTGGGCCTTTTGATGCCTCCTTCTCATGACCTCATTGGCCGCGTTCTGATCCATCGTGAGTTGGAAGGACTGCGCCTGAATCAGCTGAGTCTGGGCATCGAGAGCCGCCCGCTCCGCAGCCAGCCTGATCCCTTCCGCTGCAAGATCCTCTTTAGCTTTTATCAGATCCAATTTTAACTGTGCCACCTCCGCATCATGCTGAGCTTGATCCGCCGGGTCAACCGTGGCGGTTAACAGGGCCGTCATCTTGTCCGTGAGATCCATTAGCACCTGAGCCGGAGAAGGCACCGGGTTTCCCGCTCCAGCAGCGGGGTTCTGAACAGGCTGCGCACCAGCCATAAAAACTCCAACCTGACTTGGCGGCTCAAAAAGGTCCGGAATACTGTCACCATCGGAACAACCCATGAGCCTGCCATCTTGAAGTTGGTACAACGAGTTTGACTCATCGGTGGCCGACTCGCCGTCAGAGCCGGCGGCCGTCTCATCACCAGATCCAGATGATCGGAGAGTCCTCCATGGATGCACCCCACAAAAGCATGCCTTAAGGCAGGCCGGGCCCGGGCGGGTCGCGCAAGCTGAGCCGTCTCGATGAGATCAGCGCAGAGACCCGGCTCAGGGCCCGGCTCACCAATCTTGCCAATGAAAACATGAATTCCGCCGAAGGGGACCCGGTACCCGTACTCAATTGAGCCGGCGTCGGGGCCCCAGTTTGCATCGTCGATGTAGAGCTTGCCGTGACGACTCTTGGTCATCCGGCCCACAGTGTATCCCTTGAGCCCTTCGAAGCTGCCCTTCAAGAACTCAAATCCACCGTGCGCTGGCCCCACGGTGGGCGCCAACTGTCGTGGAATTGTCACGGCAGATGTCCTCGAGCTAGGACTTAGTCGTGGAGCCATCGCAACTAGGAAGCTTGAAGGGGTTATGTGGGACAAGGAACACGAGGGTTTATACTGGTTCGGCCCCTTACGATGAGGGTAAAAGCCTACGTCCAGTTGAGGTGGTATTGATTAGGGTTACGATCACCAGGGAGCTAAACTGCTATGCCCGGCTCTCGACGAGATTGTTGTTGTCCCTAAACCGCTGCCAGGTCGTCCCTTTATATAGGGAGGCGGACGCCCAGTAGCCCTTAGAGTCCCGGCCGGCTCATAAGAGTGTCCGGCTCGGACTCTCAACTATACTTGCCTTACACTACAAGTTCTTCCATAATAATGATTGTAACTACGGGCTTTAAGCCATATCCGGGTCTTAGCCTATCTCTGGCCCATCATCTTCAAGTTTGGCTCCGGGCTTCTGGCAACGACCATACGAGTAACCCGGCCCCTCCTGGCGGGTGACTCTAAGGTCTATATCCTCAACTATGAGGTAACTGTACCTGCTCCTTTATTGGAAAGTAGTTCATCACAGAAACCAGTTCCTGTGACACCTACACCAATCAGAGAGGAAGCTAATGATGTTGATCATGAAACTTCAGATCAAGTTACTACTGAACCTCGTAGGTCAACCAGAGTAAGATCCGCACCAGAGTGGTACGGTAATCCTATTCTGTAGGTCATGTTACTTGACCAAGGCGAACCTACGAACTATGAAGAAGCGATGGTGAGCCCAGATTCCGCAAAATGGCTTGAGGCCATGAAATCTGAGATGGGATCCATGTATGAGAACAAAGTGTGGACTTTGGTTGACTTGCCCGATGATCGGCAAGCCATAGAGAATAAATGGATCTTCAAGAAGAAGACTGACACTGACGGTAATGTTACTGTCTACAAAGCTCGACTTGTTGCAAAAGGTTTTCGACAAGTCCAAGGGGTTGACTACGATGAGACTTTCTCACTCGTAGCGATGCTTAAGTCTGTCTGAATCATGTTAGCAATTGCCGTATTCTATGATTATGAAATTTGGCAAATGGATGTCAAAACTGCATTCCTGAATGGATTTCTGGAAGAAGAGTTGTATATGATGCAACCAGAAGGTTTTGTAGATCCAAAAGGAGCTAACAAAGTGTGCAAGCTCCAGCGATCCATTTATGGACTGGTGCAAGCCTCTCGGAGTTGGAATAAACGTTTTGATAGTGTGATCAAAGCATATGGTTTTATACAGACTTTTGGAGAAGCCTGTATTTACAAGAAAGTGAGTGGGAGCTCTGTAGCATTTCTAATATTATATGTGGATGACATATTGCTGATTGGAAATGATATAGAATTTTTGGATAGCATAAAAGGGTACTTGAATAAGTGTTTTTCAATGAAAGACCTCGGTGAAGCTGTATACATATTGGCATCAAGATCTATAGAGATAGATCAAGACGCTTAATTGGACTTTCACAAAGCACATACCTTGACAAAGTTTTGAAAAAGTTCAAAATGGATCAAGCAAAGAAAGGGTTCTTGCCTGTGTTACAAGGTGTGAAGTTGAGTAAGACTCAATGCCCGACCACTGCAGAAGATAGAGAGAAAATGAAAAGTGTTCCCTATGCTTCAGCAATAGGCTCTATCATGTATGCAATGCTGTGTACCAGACCTGATGTGTGCCTTGCTATTAGCTTAGCAGGGAGGTACCAAAGTAATCCAGGAGTGGATCACTGGACAGCGGTCAAGAACATCCTGAAATACCTGAAAAGGACTAAGGATATGTTTCTCGTTTATGGAGGTGACAAAGAGCTCGTCGTAAATGGTTACGTCGATGCAAGCTTTGACACTGATCCGGACAATTCTAAATCGCAAACCGGATACGTGTTTATATTGAACTGTGGAGCTATCAGTTGGTGCAGTTCTAAACAAAGCGTCGTGGCGGGATCTACGTGTGAAGCGGAGTACATAGCTGCTTCGGAAGCAGCAAATGAAGGAGTCTGGATGAAGGAGTTCATATCCGATCTAGGTGTCATACCTAGTGCATCGGGTCCAATGAAAATCTTTTGTGACAATACTGGTGCAATTGCCTTGGCAAAGGAATCCAGATTTCACAAGAGAACCAAGCACATCAAGAGACGCTTCAATTCCATCCGGGATCAAGTCCAGGTGGGAGACATAGAGATTTGCAAGATACATACGAATCTGAATGTTGCAGATCCGTTTACTAAGCCTCTTCCACGAGCAAAACATGATCAGCACCAAGACTCCATGGGTGTTAGAATCATTACTGTGTAATCTAGATTATTGACTCTAGTGCAAGTGGGAGACTGAAGGAAATGTGCCCCAGAGGCAATAATAAAGTTATTATTTATTTCCTCATATCATGATAAATGTTTATTATTCATGCTAGAATT
Source organism: Triticum aestivum (assembly GCF_018294505.1). Classification (NCBI taxonomy): domain Eukaryota; kingdom Viridiplantae; phylum Streptophyta; class Magnoliopsida; order Poales; family Poaceae; genus Triticum; species Triticum aestivum. The sequence goes on along the minus strand of NC_057802.1, from coordinate 6,234,596 downwards.
GTATTAACCGGAAACATAATACATGTGTGAATACATAGACAAACATAGTGTCACTAGTATGCCTCTACTTGACTAGGTCGTTAATCAAAGATGGTTGAGTTTCCTAGCCATAGACATGAGTTGTCATTTGATTAACGGGATCACATCATTAGGAGAATGATGTGATTGACTTGACCCATTCCGTTTGCTTAGCACTTTATCGTTTAGTTTGTTGCTATTGCTTTCTTCATGACTTATACATGTTCCTATGACTATGAGATTATGCAATTCCCGAATACCGGAGGAACACTTTGTGTGCTACCAAACGTCACAACGTAACTGGGTGATTATAAAGGTGCTCTACTGGTGTCTCCGATGGTACTTGTTGAGTTGGCATAGGTCGAGATTAGAGTTTGTCACTCTGATTGTCGGAGAGGTATCTCTGGGACCTCTCGGTAATGCACATCACTATAAGCCTTGCAAGCAATGTGACTAATGAGTTAGTTACGGGATGATGCATTACGGAACGAGTAAAGAGACTTGCCGGTAACGAGATTGAGCTAGGTATTGAGATACCGACGATCGAATCTCGGGCAAGTAACATACCGATGACAAAGGGAACAACGTATGTTGTTATGCGGTTTGACCGATAAAGATCTTCGTAGAATATGTAGGAACCAATATGAGCATCCAGGTTCCGCAATTGGTTATTGACCGGAGACGTGTCTCAGTCATGTCTACATAGTTCTCGAACCCGTAGGGTCCGCACGCTTAAAGTTCTGTGACTATTGGTATTATGAGTTTATATGTTTTGATGTACCGAAGGTAGTTCGGAGTCCTGGATATGATCACGGACATGACGAGGAGTCTCGAAATAGTCGAGACATAAAGATCGATATATTGGACGACTATATTTGGACATCGGAATGGTTCCGAGTGAGATCGGGAATATACCGGAGCACCGGGAGGTTACCAGAACCCCCCGGGAGGTATATGGGCCTTATTGGGCCTTAGTAGAAAAGAGAGGAGAGGAGCAAAGGAGGGGGCGCGCCCCCCTCCAAGCCCAATCCGAATTGGGAAGGGGGCCGGCCCCCCCTTTCCTTCGTCCCTCCTTCCCTTCCTTTCCCTCTCCTACTCCAACTTGGAAGGGGGGAATCCTACTCCCGGTGGGAGTAGGACTCCCCTTGGCGCGCCCTCCTCCTGGCCGGCCGCCTCCCCCTCCTCTACTCCTTTATATACGGGGAGGGGGCACCCCTTGGAGACACAACAATTGATCATTGATCTTTTAGCCGTGTGCGGTGCCCCCCTCCACCATATTCCACCTCGGTCATATCGTAGCGGTGCTTAGGCGAAGCCCTGCGTCGGTAACTTCATCAACATCGTCATCACACCGTCGTGCTGACGAAACTCTCCCTCGAGCACTACTGGATCGTGAGTTCGCGAGACATCACCAAGCTGAACGTGTGCTGAACACGGAGGTGTCATACGTTCGGTACTAAGGATCGGTCGATCGTGAAGACGTACGACTACATCAACCGCGTTGTTATAACGCTTCCGCTTTCGGTCTACGAGGGTACGCGGACGACACTCTCCCCTCTCGTTGCTATGCCTCACCATGATCTTGCGTGTCCGTAGGAAATTTTTGAAATTACTACGTTCCTCAACATCCGCATCTACCTCTATTCCGATCTTACATGAACTAGTTTGAAGTACTATGAACTCGTATGAACTAGTATGAACTACCTCTACATGCTTATCTACCTATATTCCCATTCCCCTCCGCCGTGGATCGAATCTATCGCCGGATCGAACGGGAAAAAGTTCTGCATGTCGAACAGAGAGAAGTGCTTACCGCCATTGCCGCGGGCCAAGTGATGATCCGCTCACTGGTGATGGAGTCCGGTGGTCTTCTTGCTCTGCCCCGATCCGCCGCCGCCGGTGAGAGTTGGGAGAGTGGGGGAGAGTGGGAAGAGGGAGCGGTGAGGGGCGATGAGGCTAATAATTGCCGGCGCTTCGGGAAGCAACGCGGCTTCTTGAGCGTGGCCCCGCGCGTGCAGCCGCCGTCGCCCACGTGCACCGTTCGGGCCTGACCCTGGACAAACTGCCGATTCGAGCGTTTCCAGGTAGCCAGGCCCAGGAGTGCTTTAAGTTTCGTGCCATGCGGGCCGAACAGTGAAAGCAGGCAACCAATCGGCCCATTTTCGTCCCGCGCGAGCCAGGCCGGGCCTCATACAGGCTACCAAACACGCCCTATGAGTTATATGTTTGCTTTGCACTGGACAATAGTTTATGAAATTCGTTTTTTATTTTGTACATGTATCCGAAATCCCTAATACCAAGAACACCCTAATAGCACAACTGTTTGTGATCAATGGTTAGTGATAAAAACAGGCATAATTGTGTGCGCCTTGTCTGTCGTGTGGATCCTGTAAACATGCGGATTCTGTGTTTTTACTGTGTGCGGTTCGGTTCACATATCTTCTTTTTTTTGCGGGGTAAAGCATGGGTTTTATTCCTTAGAAATAGTGTTATAGTCTGCCAATACAAACTCTGAAGCAGCGTCTGGAACTCGGCGCAACAACAGGCGGTGCAACCCCAGAACGACCAATATTAGTTAGACTATGAGCAACTCTATTTTGACTACGATCTACTTTTAACGGAATAAACACCCGAAGAGCTAGTATTTTCTTAATCTTCATAATCAGATGACCATATGCCGACCGGTCCAGTGAATTGTTTGTCAAGGCCGCAATAATAGTCAAGCTATCAGAATGAATGATGATAGGCAACTCTGACCATGTTGGGTTCACATATCTAATTATGTACACATTGTTAACTAGGTATTGGAAACAGTATACCATGGTTGTAATTAACAGCACGTGTATTAGAAAAAAGGGATTATATATTTGGGTACTTCACTTAATGATACAAAGGAGTATATAATTTTGTAACTTGTATATAATATTCCAAATATTGAGAAGGTCATATTAACATAGCTGTTTGTGATAGTAATGATTAGTGCTAAATTGAGCATATTTCTGTGTGTGCCTTGTTTTTCACGTGGATTCTGAACAGCGGCATACTGAAAACATGTTGAAAGAAGGAAGACTCGATGATGTATAAACCGTGAAGTTAAGTACAAGCAGCTTAGGGTAGCCAACTTTTTCGCGGTAGCTCAAGCTATTATGGCGATTTGGCTAATGGCTTTCAAAGTGGGCTGGTAGGTGTGTACAATTTATATTAGTTGACGACATACATATTGCAACTCTGGGCATTGGATGCGGAATATATTAGTTGACGACATATATATATACTGCTCCAACTTCAGCAGAGTAGATATCACCTTACATGGTTTCACTTTGTTTTAACTTGTCGGTTAGTGCCTTCTCCTGACTTGTTGGGTAGCCCCTAGCTTAGCATATCATGTAGCGGCAATCAAATAAACAAAGAGATATGATTTGCGAGGGGAGATTAGAAGAGTTGAAACAACACGTGGGAACAGTAGGCTTCAGGAACGTGTGTAGAGCAATGTCTGTTCTTTTATCCATAATGAAGTTAAGCTACAAGCTGGGGCTTCATCACAGAGAGAAGCATATGCTAAAATTACTTTAGGTACAACATGAATGATAGTAGGCTCAGTATTGTTTTTCATGTCGATTCCGGAAGTCGAGATAGAAAGCTGTAAACCTAAAATTCCTTGACTCACCGGTGTTGTGTATCTGAAATTTCTTTTGTTTGCACAATCATCTGAAATCCCCAATACCGAGAATATCTTAAATGACATCACTGATTAGAATGATAAGCATATATGTCCGTGTCTTGTTTTCCACGTGGATTCTGAAAGGACACAAACTGAAATCATGTTGAATGAGCGAATACTTGAGGGGGCACAGCAGCTGAAATAGAAATGCAGATATTCTCACTTTTGTAAGTTCGTTGGTAACTCGTGTCTGTTTAAACAACGGAGTGGAAGTAGAAATCACTTAGTGTAGCCAACATTTTCTTCATGTCTACAATAGTCTGTTTAAATATCGTCGTGATTTTTTTTTTTGAGGGCTAAAGCTGCTTTTATTCAATATCCAAGTTCGACGGAATACAAATGATGTTCGGGGTTCCTGTGAGCCAAAGATGGCGACCACAGGCTAATGAAGTAGCAGCTTTAGCAAGCATGTGAGCTTCTAAATTACATTCACGTTTTTCATGAACAAGCACTGAGTAAGGAAAGAAATGCAGCATCTCCTTAATCTCGTCTACTATCACCTTGCTCGGTCCCAGAAACGCCTCGTTCGCATGCTTCACTGTTGCCAGACAATCTGTGCTGATTTGGACATGCTGCAAGTTCATGTCGAGGGCCAAGCATAGCCCCTCTTTGCAGGCCATAGCCTCAAGCGTCTCCGGATCCGTCATGTTCTCTGTCACGAGTGCTGAAGCGCCCAGATACAAGCCGGTGTAATCCCGGCAAACCACCGCAGCAGCTCCTTTGTTCCCGCATCTTGATATTGCAGCGTCAACATTCAGCTTTGCCCACCCCGCTGGAGGAGGACTCCACTTCAACTGGCGACGAGACGAACTTTGGGGCGCTCCACCTCTCTGCTGCGTTACAGACACCTTTCGAGGAACTAGAGATAGATCAGCTAAATACTTGTTGATGAAACACAAGGTGGAATGAGGTGATTGGTATTGATCTTCATGTATTGCCTTCCTTCTCACCCACCATATGGACCAAGAGTGACTATTGCCTTCACAAACTGTTCTTCATTACAGGAAAGTTGCATCTCCTGCAGCCATAAGCGGGCGTCATCCGATCTGATAGATATCATGTGCTCCACCAACTCTTTATCCAACATGGCCCATACGCACTTTGCCATATGACAATCAATAAGGGCGTGCTTCCAGCTATCAACAGCCCCCTCACAAATCTTGCACACATTCGATTCTGACATATGTCTATGGAACCTCACCCCTTCTGTCGGGATGGTATTATGTGAAAGACGCCAAACAAAATTCTTCAACTTGGCTGGTATTCTAGCTCCCCACAATCTGCACCATTGTTTCTTGTTAGCTTCCAAATCTGAGTTCCCACCATTCCCCTCAAGCCAATCTTCTCTCCTTTTCTTCGTTTCTTTCAACATGCGATAGCAGGACCGGACCGTGAAGTAGCCGCTGCGCTCATAGTGCCAAGCCCAGCAGTCTTCAGTGTGCATCGTGGGGATTGGTATCTGCAGAATTGCCTGTGCATCGATGGGCTGCATGTGCTCTTCCACCATCGCCTTGTTCCAGCTCCCTTCTGTCTCGTTGATCATCTCAGCGACAAAGAGTTTTGTGTGCGAGGATGTACAGCTCGGAGCATATGATCTCTAGGGATCCAGTTATGGTTCCACACATTCGTCGTTCTCCCATTACCAATCCTCCTTACCAATCCTTGCTTTAACACTTCCTTGCCTTGACAGATGGCCCTCCAAATCTGGGAAGGGTGATTCCCTAGCTCGGCATCCAGCACATCCATTGTAGGGTAGTACACTGCCTTGAGTAATCTTGCACTTAATGATTCCGTATCTTGAGTGAGGCGCCATGCTTGTTTAGCAACCATAGTCAGGTTAAATAAATATGTATCTCTGAACCCTAACCCGCCCATGTACTTGGGCATCGTTAGAACGTCCCAAGACACCCAGGCAGCTTTCCTCTCCCCGTTCTTGCTTCCCAATAGAACTTGCGGATCATGGTGTCAATGCTTTGGCAAAGCCCTTTTGGGGGCAGGAAACAAGACATTGAGAAGGTCGAAATAGCCTGCGTTACAGATTTAATTAGCATTTCTTTACCTGCAGCAGCAAGGCATCTCTCCACCCATCCTTGAATCTTCCTCCAAAGCATGTCCTTTATATATTTGAACGTCCCATTAGATGATTTTCCAACCTCGGTTGGCAGCCCCAAATATTTCTCCATTAGGGACTCATTAGCAACTTCTATAACTCCTTTCACAACTTGCCTTGTTTCCTCAGGACAACCTTTCCCAAAAAATATACTAGACTTGGTGAGATTGATTCTATGCTTAGACGCATCACAGTACTGCCGGATGGTGTCTCTAATAACGGTCGCCCCTTCTACATTTTCCTTAAACAACACAAGACAATCATCGGCAAAAAGAAGGTGATTAATCGGGGGTGCCGAGGGCGCAACCACCAGCCCTTTAGCATTCTCGTTGGAACCTGCATGCCTTAGTAAACATGAAAGACCTTCAGCAGCCAAAAGAAATAAGTACGGAGAGATGGGGTCTCCCTGTCTGATCCCTTGTGAAGGTTTGAACTCCTCTGTCCTCTCACCATTCACCAATACTGAGAACGAAACTGTCGTTACACAAGCCATAATTTTGTTCACCCAAGCACGCCTGAAGCCAAGTTTGAGCATAACTGCTTCCAGGTAATTCCATTCAACACGGTCATAGGCCTTCATCATATCAAGCTTAAGTGCACAGTGTGAATTCTTCTTACTCCTAGAGCGCTTCATAAAATGTAAACACTCATATGCTGCTATAATGTTGTCGGTGATGAGCCGTCCAGGTACGAACGCTGACTGCTCCTGTGAAATAATCTCTAGCAAAACCTTCTTCAACCGGTTTGAGTGTACTTTTGATATGATTTTGAAAATCACATTGCACAAGCTAATCGGCCGAAATTGAGTTAAAGTGGTTGGATGCAATACCTTAGGGATCAGTACGATGAACGTCCTGTTAACCACTTCCGGAGACTCTTCCCCATTCAGCACTCTCAGAACTACCTTGGTGACCTCATCTCCACACCCCCCCCCCCCCAATTTTTTTGAAAAAAATGGGCAGGGAAGCCATCTGCGCCCGGCGCCTTTGTGGGATACATTCGAAACAGCGCTTCCTTTACCTCTGATTCTTTGTACGAAGCACAGAGCATATCATTCATGACCTCATCGACCTTTCTGGGTATATGGGATAACACCTCCTCCATCCCAATTGTGCCCTCCGACTCATATAAATTTTTATAGAAATCTTTTGCCATCCCCTTGATCTCTTCCTCATCACTACATATCGTCCCATCTTCACGCACCAATTGGGATATTCTGTTTCTTCTCTTCCTCATCGTAGCTTTTTGTTGAAAGAATTTTGTATTTCCGTCACCTTCCGCAAGCCACTAAATCCGGGACCGCTACCTCCACATTATCTCTTCTCTAAAATTCAGTTCCACAATTCTTTCCTGAACTTTTAATTCCTCATGAGACGGTCCGCTTCTATCTGGTTTTGACCCCAATTCCTCCAGCCTCCTTTTTAGTGTCCGGAGCTCCGAGCGAACATACCCAAAAGTTCTGGACCCCCACCTCGCCAAATCTCCTGCTAGCTGGTCCAATTTTGCCTTCAGGTCCTGCAACGTGCCACCGCTCCCACTCGACCACAAACGATCTATCAAGGGAAAAAAAATCCTCATGTGTTTCCCACATCCGCTCATACCGAAAAGGTTTATTTATTGCAATACCCTTGTTTACAGAATCTAAATTATTACATAAGACAATCGGCCAGTGATCTGATTTTGCAGCTTGCAAATGTCTAAGTGTTGCATATGGAAACATTGCACTCCATTCCAGTGAGGCCAGTGCTCGATCGAGGCGCACACGACAGTAGTGCCCTCCGTGCACCTTCTTCTCAAACGTTCAATCAAGCCCAATATAGTCGATATCAGCCAAGTTACACAAATCCACCGCTTCTCTAAATCCTGTCATTTGAGCTTCATCTCTCTCGTTAGGGCCAATCTGTTCTTCTCTGCGAAGTATCTCGTTAAAGTCACCGATACACAACCATGGCAAGGTCGACTCTCCTCTTAGTCGAGCCATCGTCGTGATATGATATTGCTGATACGGCTGACAGCTTTGGTGTCTACAAAAGTCAGATTGGTTGATCCCTAGCTAGTATGACAGTGCGAAAACAATGTATAAAAAAGGCCCGGTTCAAAAAATGAGGGTCAGCCCGGTTCAAAAAAAAAAAGGCTCGCAGAGCAAAGCGAGAGGAGCTGATCTTGTTGCAAAAATGGATAGCCAAAGGTGACAAAAGAATTGTCAGAAGTGGGGTTTGAACCCAAGCCCTCGTAAGAGGACCAGAACTTGAGTCTGGCGCCTTAGACCACTCGGCCATCCTGACTTAATTAGCTATTTGGAAGTATTAGCCTTATTTATCATGTGACTTCGCTTATTCGTTTAGAAGCTTTCCTTGGATTGTCCCTAGCCAGAGCAAGTTCTATCACCACCATGGCCATCATCACTTGAAAATTTATGTTATTATTTTTTATTGTTAACAGGTAAGAAGATATTTGTAAAGTTCACTGAAGCATTCGGTACTCAGGCAAAGGTGTTGAAATCCTTGAGCGAGACCTTACATCATACAAGGGAGAATCGGTTTTCGCAGTACAATCTATTGGAAGAGCATGCTCAACCGGCACCATGAAATGGTTAGATATCATATTTGTGCATTATACCGACACATTATTGTGTTGTTTGAATTGATTGTTCTCATCGGGGGTCCTTGCCATGAATGAGCAGTCGGATGGTGGATCACCCGCCGTTACCAGTGCCGAATCTCCTTGTAGCACGGTGGCCAACGGCGAGAATGGAGAAGGGTCCAGAGCTGCCTGATTTCTACGAGGGTGAGAGATGGTGGAGCTCCTCTGGTTTTCAACAGCCATTCACACGATTTTCTATGCTATTGCTGTGTGCGGTTCACATAACACATGCTTGTTATACGCTGGTTGTAATTAGCATCACGTTTATAGGAAAAGAAAAGGGAATGTTATTATGAGTTGTCTGTGCGCTTTTCACTAGACAATACATTGTATATGAGATTCCTTTTTTCATTTTGTACATGTACCCGAAATCCCTAATACCGAGAAGACCCGAATGACATGTTGAAAGAGTGAAGACTTGAGGAGGCACCACAACTGCTGAAATAGAAATGCAGACGACTACAATTTTATAAGTTGGCCAACCTTTTCGCCGAACATCGCGTTAGCTCTGTCTTTTAAGGCGAAATAGGTAGCTTTGAAGGTGAACTGGTAAGTGCGCACGTAGCATTGGTAGGTGAACTGGTTGATGCGTAACACTAATCACCTTCAAAGCTATGTGGTTCGCCCTTATATATACTGCTCGAACTTCACTAGAGTAGATATCATCTTACATTTGTTTTAACTTGTATGTGGGGCAGCGCCTTCCCCTAAAACAAAAGCTTGTTGGGTAGCACCTAGCTTAGTATGCATTTCAAAGGGAGAGCAGGAGAGTTGGAAAAAAACATGGGGGAACAGGAGGCTTCAGGAACATGGGTAGAGCAATTAGTCCCCTTAATGCTGAATGAAAGTTGCGGCATTATCTCAGATGGACGGGTCTAGAAGTGATCGACGGGTTAGTATTTCTACGGGAATGTCAGTAGGCTACTTATATTTTTCCATGTGGATTCTGGAGACCGAAGCCGAAAGCAGCGAATCTGAAATTCCTGGACTTGACGACACTATAAGAGAAAAAAAAAAGATTAGTTACTTGCAACATGCTTGGGAGTTGATTGCTACAGCAACATACTGGACAATTTGGCTCTCCTGCGACCAAAAGTATTTGGAAACATTACCGCGCTTAATATGACAGTTCCAAAGCAATATATAGAAATGGTTAATCTCTAGGATCTTGTTGCAAAAATGGATTGAGGACTGATCAGACTTTCTCCTCTGGAGAGCAAAAGGTGACTAAAGAATTGTCAGAAGTGGGGTTTGAAACCCACACCCTCGTAAGAGGACGAGATCTTGAGTCTGGCGCCTTAAACTACTCGGCCACCCTGACTCTGTTATTTAATTGGAAGTATTGGCTACTTCACTTTTCTCTAGCCAAGGCATGTTCTTGCACTACCAATCTACCATGGACATTATCATTTGAGTTTGATCGTGTTAATGTTTCTCACTTGTTTAACAGATAAGAAGATACTTGTGAAGTTAACAGGAGCACTGATTCTCAGGCAGAGATGTTGAAATCGTTGAGTGAGACCTTACTTCATCAAACAAGCGAGAATCGGTTTTTTCAGTTCAATTTGTTGGAAGAGAATGGTCAAACTGCACCATGGAATGGTTAGAAATCAATATTTATGCATGACATTGGATGGAATATTATTTCTGTTTTTTTAATTGATTATTCTCACCCCGGGTCCTTGCTCATGTGAACCTTCTGCATATAAAGTATTCCCCCTCTTAAATAATACTCCCTCCGTCTCAAAATAAGTGTCTCAACTGGAGTACTAGATTGGTAGGTCGTATGGTTCCTAACGAGCTCTTTTAACATCTATATTGGTATTGTATTAGATATTGCACGAACAGCGCTAACTATTAATTCTTGTTTCCTAAAAAAAAACTGCTAATTCTTCGAGAGCTTCCTAGGTATGATTTGTAGACTTCTATTTATTCCTCCTATTCGCCGTGAATGAGCAGATAGCAGAGGGATGGTGGATCACCCATGCTCATCGGTGACGAATCTCCTAGTAGCACCATGGCCAGCGTGGCGACGGCTAGAACGGAGAATGGCTTGGAGCCACTTGATTTCTACGAGGGTGAGAGATGTTAGAGCTCCTCTCGTTTTCAGCAGCCATTCATATGATTTTCTGTGTTGTTGCTGTGTGCGTCTCACATACCCATGCTTGTTATATGCCGGTTCTAATTAGCATATCACGTCTATTTATACGGGGAAAAGAGATTGTAATTATGTGTTGTCTGTGTGCTTTTCACTAGACAATAGTCTATATACTAAATTCCTTTTTATTTTGTATATGCATCCGAAACCGAATACCGAATAGATCCTATATCATCCTAATGACACAAGTGATTGTGATAGCAATGATTAGTGATAAAATAGGCATAACTGTGCGACTTTTGTGTGGATCCTGAACACTTGTTGGTGAAGACTTGAGGAGGCACCACAGCTGCTGAAACAGAAATGCAGATAATTTCAGTTTTATAAGTTCGTCGGTAACTCGTGCCTGTTCAAACCAGCATAGCCAAAATTTTCACTCAACATCGCCTTAGTACTGACTTTTAAGGCGAACTACGTAGCTTTCAAGGTGACTTTGCTGAGAACTTGACAGAAAGATGCTTCTCTCTGCGTGTGTGTGTGATTGAACTTGTACTCTGAATTAGTGTCTAAAACATCTTGCACCGCAAGTTTGTAGTCTCTCCAAGTTTTTACCACTATATATCCCCCACAAGGGTAAAATCTCCTCTCATGCATCTATTTATAACACGTCGCGAAGTGGAAACTTCTCAGCTGTACACAACCTTCTGTACAATTTTGAGCTTTTGGGAGGAAACAACTGACGTACAGAACTTGTAACAATGTATAGGTAGGCACCCATTGACATTCACCACATGAGAGTACATGAATGCTCCACCAACCTTTGTAGAATAATGTTTCCCTTCTTATATATCACCCCGTCTTCATTGTGTAGATAGCACACCTTATCTCCATCCATTTCGTTTTAGTATGATGATAGCACACCAACGTAGGAAAGAACATATGAGAGAAGAACCAAAGACATGTAAGAACACACAGGAGTGGGAGGCATCAGAAATAGAACTTTCCGGCTGAGTATTGGTCTTGGAAGAAGTGAATCTAGATATTGTTGCTTGATCACAACCACAACGAGAGTGAGGTATTGGGATAGCACCTAAACAAATGAAAGGATTTGGAGAGAAGAGTCGAAGAGTTGAAAAAAAGTAAACACATGGGAATATAGGAGGCGGAAGGAACATAAGCAGTGCTTGGATTTTTTTTCTTTTCTCCCGATAAAGCTAGGATTTTTTCTGTGGATTAGTGAAGTTTGACTGGGATATTTGCTTCAGCTTCTTAGAGAGAAGACGGATGTTGAAACTACTTTTGTTCCTGGAAGCAATCAACCTGTTTTGGGTACTTTTTTTTCCCTGCTGCACTAGTTAGTTGGTGTCTGTCTTGTGTTTTCCAAGTGGATTGTGAGGATGGCATGAAGAATTGATGCAGAGACATCGGTCTCGGTGTCAGTGACTCCTTGGCGGCTAGGAGCCTAGACGAACCCGTCGATGCGGCATCGAGTTTTACTCATACCCAAGGACTTGTGTGTTATTTCCTGTTTGTATGGGTTGGAAAACTTTAATGTATGTTCTTGGCCTTCTCAGAAAAAAACTTGCATCAGGAATAGTTTAAGGACTCTATGGTTCGCATGACTATAAATAACTATGAAATTTTTTTAGAGTACACGTATTTTTATAGAAGGCGGAATTTGATTTAGAAGACGACTACAACTTTTTGCGAACAATGAGCGTAGTGCAGACACCACATCACGACTAGTCCCAAGACAGTCACCATCGACAACACAACTACAAAGCAAAAAAAGAGCATGTCCAAAAACTGAGCAACATCGCCATGGCTTGCCCGACGCCGATCACCTCCGAATACAACACCAACTCTGGATGAACGTCCTTTGTCGACGCACCAACCACCCTTTGATGCCTAAAAGGAGGTGGCAAGTAGATGGCGGAACTTGGTCGGTCCACTAAAGGCACCGTCTTGGACTCACCGGCGATGACGTACATCACGCCACTGAAGATCACCTTGGATAGCGGCGAGCACCGGAAGTAGCGCAACATGGAACCTCAAGACCGTATCTTCAAGCGCGATGCTCCCAATAGAGTAACGACGTTAAGGATGCCGCCATCACGCAAATTCAACTCCAAACCTAGGCCTTGGACCGAAGACAACTACCAATCCTAAGACCACACGAGGGAGATGCCGACAGACCTTGCCGACGCATCCAAGGAAGGGAACGACGCCCATGGGCATCGTCGCCGGCAGCACCGACCGAGTACGACAGGAATTTCTTCCGAATCATCGCACACCTCCATCCCTGCCCACCGGATTGGGGCCACAATGTCGAAGTGGACCACTCCGCGCCACCATAGCTGAGAAGTCCTGGTCCACCCAAGAACTCCAGAGGCAGGAGCACACATCCTGACTACCAGCACCCCCACGGCTGAAAACTTGCTGAGCTCCTTCCGTGCCTTACCAAGGGTCGCCGGAACCTGATGGGGAACGTTGCATGGAAAACAAAAAAATCTACGCACATGCAAGATCTATCCATGGACATACATAGCTACGAGAGGGAAGAGTGTGTCTACCTACCCTCATAGACCGTTAAGTAGAAGCGTTTATCAACGCGGTTAATGTAGTCGTACACCTTCACATCCACCCGATCAAGTATCGAACACACGGCACCTTCGCATTCAGCACACGTTCAACTCGATGACGTCCTCGCCTTCTTGATCCAGCAAGATGGGCGAAGTAGTAGATGAGTTCCGGCAGCAGAACGACGTGGTGACGGTGGTGGTGCAACTATCTCCGCAGGGCTTCGCCGAGCACTACGAAAATTATGACCGAGGGCAAACTAGAGAGAGAGGGGCGCCGCACATGGCTTGGGGATCTTAGTGTGTGTTGCCCCTCTCCCTCCTCACATATATATAAGTGGGGGGAGGAGGGAAGGCAGCCTATGGTGCCCAAGGGGGCCGGCGGCTAGCCCTAGGCGCCCCCTTTCCTTCCTAGGGGGGTGGAGGAGAAGGTAGGAGGGGGGCGGCGGCTCCCTTGCCTTAATTAGGTGCCCCTCCTTGCCTTCCCTATAGGGCCGGCGGCCAGGGAGAGGGCGCGCCAGCCCCTTGTGGGCTGGTGTGTTCCTCCTCTTGTCCCATTAGGCCCATGTACTCCCCGTAGGTCTCCCGGAGCCCCTTCCAATGACCCGATGAATACTCGGTGCATTCCGAAACCTTTCCGGACACCAAATAACATTGTTCTATATATCAATCTTTACCTCCGGACCATTCCGGAGCTCCTCGCCATGTCCGTGATCTCATACGGGACTCCGAACAATATCCGGTCACCAACTCACATAACTCATATAATACTATATCGTCAACGAACGTTAAGCGTGCGGACCCTACGGGTTCGAGAATGATGTAGATATGACCGAGACACCTCTCCGGTCAATAACCAATAGCGGGACCTGGATGCCCATATTGGTTCCTACATATTCTACGAAGATCTTTATCGGTCGAACCTTTATGACAACATATGTAATTTCATTTGTCTGTCGGTATGTTACTTGCCCGAGATTCGATCGTCGGTATCTCCATACCTAGTTCAATCTCGTCACCGACAAGTCTCTTTACTCGTTCTGTAATACATCATCTTGCAACTAACTCTTTAGTCACTTTGCTTGCAAGCTTCTTCTGACGTGTATTACCGAGAGGGCCCAGAGATACCTCTCCGATACACGGAGTGACAAATCCCAATCTCGATTCACCAACTCAACATACACCTTCGGAGATACCCGTAGAGCATCTTTATGATCACCCAGTTACGTTGTGACGTTTGATAGCACAAAAAGTATTCCTCCGGTATCCGAGAGTTGCATGATCTCATGGTAGAAGGAATATGTATTTGACATTAAGAAAGCAGTAGCAATAAAATGAGCGATCATATGTTAAGCTAACGGATGGGTCCTGTCCATCATATCATTCTCCTAATGATGTAATCCCATTATCAAATTACAACTCATGTCTATGGTTAGGAAACCTTAACCATCTTTTGATCAACGAGCTAGTCTTGTAGAGGCTTACTAGGGACACTGTATTTGTTTATGTATCCACACATGTATTTAAGTTTCCGGTCAATACAATTCTAGCATGAATAATAAACCTCTATCACGAATAAGGAAATATAATAATAACAACTTTATTATTGCCTGTAGAGCATATTTCCATCAGTCCACCACTTGTACTAGAGTCAATAATCTAGATTACATAGTAATGAATCTAACAACCATGGACTCTTGGTGCTGATCATGTTTTGCCCGCGGAAGAGGCTTAGTCAATGGGTCTGCTACATTCAGATCTGTATGTACTTTGCAAATTTCTATGTCTCCATCCTTGACCTTTTCACGAATGGAGTTGAAGCGTCTCTTGATGTGTTTGGTTCTCTTGTGAAATCGGGATTCCTTCGCTAAGGCAATTGCTCCAGTCTTGTCACAAAAGATTTTCGTTGGACCCGATTGTAACGCCCACGATGCGGCTATATCTCCCACGTGTCGAGGCACGACTTAGAGGCATAACCGCATTGTAGGTATTGTCGCAAGAAGGGTCATCTTCACACAATCCCATGTAATGAACAAGAATGGGATAACGAGAGTTGGCTTACAATCGCCACTTCACACAATACATAAATTAAGTCATACATCATCCAAAATCCACACATAGACCGACTACGGTCAAATCCAAATGAAAATAAGATAACCCCAAATGCTAGATCCCCGATCGTCCCAACTGGGCTCCACTACTGATCATCAGGAAACGAAACATAGTAACGACCACGTTCCTCATCGAACTCCCACTTGAGCTCGGTTGCGTCACCTGCACTGGCATCGTCGGCACCTGCAACTGTTTTGGTAGAATCTATGAGTCACGAGGACTCAGCAATCTCACACCCGCGAGATCAAGACTATTTAAGCTTATAGGAAAGGATGGTGTAATGAGGTGGAGCTGCAGCAGGCACTAAGCATATATGGTGGCTAACATACGCAAAAGAGAGCGAGAAGAGAAGCAACGCAACGGTCGCGAAGCTAGAAATGATCAAGAAGTGATCCTGAAACTACTTACGTTCATGCATAACCCGAACCGTGTTCACTTCCCGGACTCCGCCGAAAAGAGACCATCACGGCTACACACACGGTTGATGTATTTTAAATTAAGTCAAGTGTCAAGTTCTCTACAACCGGACATTAACAAATTCCCATCTGCCTCATAACCGCGGGCACGGCTTTCGAAAGATAATACCCTGCAGGGGTGTCCCAACTTAGCCCATTATAAGCTCTCACGGTCAACGAAGGATAAACCTTCTCCCGGGAAGACCCGATCAGTCTCGGAATCCCGGTTTACAAGACATTTCGACAATGGTAAAACAAGACCAGCAAGACCACCCGTCTTTGCCGACAAATCCCGATAGGAGCTACACATATCTCGTTCTCAGGGCACACCGGATAAGCGAAGCATACAAGTACCAACGTAACCCAAGTTGCCAAGGGACGGTCCCGCACGGTGCTCTAGTTTGGACCAACACTCGGAGGAGCACTGGCCCGGGGGGTTAAAATAAAGATGACCCTCGGGCTCGCGGAAACCCAAGGGAAAAAGGCTTAGTGGCAAATGGTAAAACCAAGGTTGGGCCTTGCTGGAGGAGTTTTATTCAAGGCGAACTGTCAAGGGGGTCCCATAAATCACCCAACCGCGTAAGGAACATAAACCCGGTATGACGGAAAACTAGGGCGGCAAGAGTGGAACAAAACACCAGGCATAAGGCCGAGCCTTCCACCCTTTACCAAATATATAGATGCATTAATTAAATAAGAGATATTGTGATATTCCAAAATAGCCATGTTCCAACATGGAACCAACTTCAACTTCACCTGCAACTAGCAACGCTATAAGAAGGGCTGAGCAAAAGCGGTAACTTAGCCAAACAACGGTTTGCTAGGAAAGGATGGTTAGAGGCTTGACATGGCAATATGGGAGGCATGATATAGCAAGTGGTAGGTAGCGCAGCATAGCCATAGAACGAACAACTAGCAAAGCAAAGATAGAAGTGATTTCGAGGGTATGGTCATCTTGCCTGCAAGGTTCTCAGAGTTGTCGAAAGCTTGATCCTTGTAAGCGTACTCAACAGGTTCCTCGTTCACGAACTCGTCCCCCGGCTCTACCTAAAGCAAGAACACAATCAATGGAACCACAATCAATCATGGGAAATGCACAAGCAACATGATGCACTACATGCATGATATGCGAGATATGATATGCGATGCGTATGCGTGCTCCGGAAGAAAAAGGATGAACAAGGCAGCAACTTGGCAAACCAAGTATGCCACTGGAAAAATGAGATGATTTCGGTCGAAATCGATATAAAGATCACCGGAAACGGATGCACGGTTTGCAAATGGCAAGCAAAACAAGAATGACATAAATCTGCGATTAACAGCAGGATAGCACTTAGAATACATCAATTAACTATGCTACAGCACCCCAACATAGCAACAAAGAATATTCCAGTGATCTACAAGAGATTCTGGACAAAAGATGAACACTGAGCTACGGCTAGATCACACGATAACAGGCTCAAACAAGCATGGCAAAAGTGCAAAAGATATCAGCTTCACAGACTTACTGAAAATACTGAACATGGCTGAAACAGTATCAGGTAGCAATGTTCAGAGCAAGCAAAACACATGCTACAGGAACTTATCCTAGCAAAACAAGACATGGCATGAATATACTAAATGCATAGAACAAAAGTCCCTTACTGACCATGAGCCAAAAATGATCAGAAGATATGATGGCACCCATGTAAACATAGCAAGTTTCGTTAACAGGTTTCAGACTTAGCAGAAAACAGAGCATGGCATTCACAGAAATATGAAGGCATCTTTGTGAGCTCGATGCACTCATCACAAGGCAATGCATGACAAAACAAGCATACCTACAGTAAGATGGCATGTTTATGAAGCTATCCATGGCAAGAGCAAGTTCATAGCATGTATGGATCAACTACAACAACCTTGGCAAAGTTGAATATCATGTTAACATTCTGCCAGAAACATTTTATAGCAAACGTAGAGCAAGATTAAGACATGCTAGGGCACTCCATAATTGCAAACAGGGGCATGGATGGATAGAGCACAACTATATCTACAAAACATCCTTACTGAACATACCCAAAAGAAGCATGGATCTCACTGTAGACACATGGATACATGGCATCAAAATAACAGCAGGTAAAAGACAGCAAAATCCTGTCCCTGAAAACAGAAACATCACGAAGCCTAGTTTGCATGCTTGTGCTAGTCACCACATATATCACAGAAATACATGGCATACACCTCTGTAAAGATGGCATGGCATAGATCAAAACCCCTGTAGAGCTCATGCCCATAAGATGCACACATCAAATGCAACAAAAATAACAAAACATCAAGTTCTGATAAGTAACAGCAGTAAACATCATATAGCACTCTTGCACCAGAGATTTGGGCATCAAGATGAGCACAAACGAGCATGGCACAATGGAACAAAATGAAGAGCGTCTCGTGATGAACATGTCTATATAACATGCACGCAAAATGGAGCAGTATGCAATGAGATATGCCATGATGAACAGAGCAACATATTGTGATAACTTCGGGACTTGGAGGATTATCAGGGTCAACCGTGGATCCGGAGTTCCGTGGGCACGGATGCCGAGGCGGCGGCGGCTCGCCGGAGATCGCCGCGGGTTGGCCGGAGAGAGCTCGGGGAAGGCTCCGGTGGGTCGGGGTTGACGGATCCGGTCGGCCCCTCGCCGGATCTGGCGCCGGCGGGGACGACGGCGACCGGCGTGGGCGCGGGCGCGGGACGGCGGGCGGCGGCGCGGGCCGGTGGGGTCGAGGCGGCGGCGGACGACGAACGGCGGCGGCGACTGGCGGGCGGCGGGGGAGCCGCGGGAGGGCGCGGGCGGCGGGGAGCGCCCGGGCCCGGGGGCCGGCCTCGGGCCCGGCGGGCTTCGGCGGCGGGGACGCGGGCGGGGCCACGTGGCGCGTGGTGATAGGCTCGGGGCGGCGGCGGCGATTCGTCCTGTGTCGGGCGGACGTGTCCGGCGCGCGGATGAAGGGGAAGACTAGGGTTTGGACCCGGATTTGGACGAGGAGGACATATATATAGATAGAGGGAGCTAGGAGACTCCAAATGGAGTGCGGTTTTCGCCCACACGATCGTGATCGAACGACCGAGAGCATGGAGGGGGCTTAGATGGGTTATTGGGCTGTTTGGACGGGGGTTTTGCTGCAACACACAAAAGACCTTTGCGGTTACCCGGTTAACCGTTGGAGCATCAAACGACCTCCAAATGGAACAAAACTTGACAGGTGGTCTACCGGTGGTGTACCAAGACCACTTGGCAAACCTCAGTCCATTCCGAGAATGTTTAACACCCGCTCACGAAAAGAAACAAGAGGGGTGCGCCGGTGCATGTGGGAGTGTCGGATTGCAAAACGAACAACGGGGAAAATGCTCAGATGCATGAGACGAACACGTATGCAAAAGAGATGCGCATGATGACATGATATGCAATGCATGACATGAACAAAATGCAAAACGAAAGACAAAACACGACCACGAAGGGAATATCATAACACATAGCCGAAAATGGCAAGAGTTGGAGTTACAAATATGGAAAGTTACATCCGGGGTGTTACACCGATGCACTGGGTATTACACCTAGATCGGATATGAACTCCTTCATCCAGACTCTTTCATGCACTGCTTCCGAAGCAGCTATGTACTCCGCTTCACATGTATATCCTGCCACGACGCTCTGCTTGGAATTGCACCAACTGACAACTCCACCATTCAATATAAATACGTATCCAGTTTGTGACTTAGAGTCATCCGGATTTGTGTCAAAGCTAGCATCGATGTAATCTTTTACGACGAGCTCTTCATCACCTCCATAAATGAGAAACATATCCTTGGTCCTTTTCAGGTACTTTAGGATGTTCTTGACCGCTGTCCAGTGATCCACTCCTAGATTACTTTGGTACCTTCCTGCCAAACTTACGGCAAGACACACATCAGGTCTGGTACACAACATGGCATACATAATAGAACCTATGGCTGAGGCATAGGGAATGACTTTCATTTTCTCTCTATCTTCTACTGTGGTCGGATATTGAGTCTGACTCAATTTCACACCTTGCAACACAGGCAAGAACACTTTCTTTGACTGATCCATTTTGAACTTCTTCAAAACTTTGTCAAGGTATGTGCTTTGTGAAAGTCCTATTAAGCATCTCGATCTATCTCTATAGATCTTGATGCCCAATATATAAGCAGCTTCACCGAGGTCTTTCATTGAAAAATTCTTATTCAAGTATCCTTTTATGCTATCCAGGAATTCTATATCATTTCCAATCAACAATATGTCATCCACATATAATATCAGAAATGCTACAGAGCTCCCACTCACTTTCTTGTAAATATAGGCTTCACCATAAGTCTGTATAAAACCATATGCTTTGATCACCTCATCAAAGCGTATATTTCAACTCCGAGATGCATGCGCCAGTCCATAGATGGATCGCTGGAGTTTGCACACTTTGTTAGCACCCTTAGGACCGACAAAACCTCCTGGTTGCATTATATAGAACTCTTCTGTAAGAAATCCATTAAGGAATGCAATTTTGACGTCCATTTGCCAGATTTCATAATCATAAAATGTGGCAATTGCTAACATGATTCGGACAGACATAAGCATCGCTACGAGTGAGAAAGTCTCATCGTAGTCAACCCCTTGAACTTGTCGAAAACCTTTTACGACAAGTCAAGCTTTGTAGACAGTGACATTACCATCAGCGTCTGCCTTCTTCTTGAAGATCCATTTATTCTTAATGGCTTGGCGATCATCGGGCAAGTTCACCAAAGTCCACACTTTGTTCTCATACATGGTCCCTATCTCAGATTTCATGGCCTCAAGCCGTTTGTCAGAATCTGGGCTCATCATAGCTTCTTCATAGTTCGTAGGTTCGTCGTGGTCTAATAGCATGACTTCCAGGAAAGGATTACCGTACCACTCTAGTGCGGTACGTGTTCTGGTCGACCTATGAAGTTCAGTAGTAACTTGATCTGAAGTTTCATGATCATCATCATTAGCTTCCTCTCTAGTTGGTGTAGGCATCATGGAAACGATTTTCCTTGGTGTGATACTTTCCAATTCGAGAGAAGGTACAATTACCTCATTAAGTTCTACTTTCCTCCCACTCCTTTCGAGAGAAACTCCTTCTCTAGAAAGGACCCATTCGTGGCAACAAAGATCTTGCCTTCGGATCTATGGTAGAAGGTATACCCAATGGTCTCTTTAGGGTATCCTATGAAGACGCACTTATTCGCTTTGGGTTCGAGCTTATCAGGCTGAAGCCGTTTGACATAAGCATCGCATCCCCAAACTTTAAGAAATGATAGTTTAGGTTTCTTGTCAAACCATAGTTCATACGGTGTCGTCTCAACGAATTTAGATGGTGTCCTATTTAACATGATTGCGGCTGTCTCTAATGCATAACAAAAAATGATAAAGGCAAATCGGTAAGAGACATCATAGAACGCACCATATCTCATAAAGTACAGTTACGACGTTCGGACACACCATTACGCTGTGGTGTTCCAGGTGGCGCGAGTTGTGAAACAATTCCACATTGTTTTAAATGAAGGCCAAACTCGTAACTCAAATATTCACCTCCACGATCAGATCGTAGAAACTTTATTTTCTTGCTACGATGATGCTCTACTTCACTCTGAAATTCTTTGAACTTTTCAAATGTTTCAGACTTGTGTTTCATCAAGTAGATATATCCACACCTACTCAAATCATCTGTAAAGGTTAGAAAATAACGACACCTGCCGCGTTCCTCAACACTCATCGGACCGCATACATCGGTATGTATTATTTCCAATAAGTCATTAGTTCACTCCATTGTTTTGGTGAACGGAGTTTTAGTCATCTTGCCCATGAGGCATGGTTCGCAAGTATCAAATGACTCATAATGAAGTGATTCTAAAAGTCCATCCGCATGAAGTTTTTCATGTGCTTTACACCAATATGACCTAAACGGTAGTGCCACAAGTATGTTGCACTATCATTATCAACACTGTATCTTTTGGCATCAATATTATGAATATGTGCATCACTACGATCGATATTCAATAAACCATTTATATTGGGTGTATGACCATAGAAGGTTTTATTCATGTAAATAGAACAACAATTATTCTCTGACTTAAATGAATAATCGTATTGCAGTAAACACGATCTAATCATGTTCATGCTCAACACAAACACCAAATAATGTTTATTTAGGCTCAACACTAATCCGAAGGTAGAGGTAGAAGTAGCGTGCCTACGGTGATCACATCAACCTTGGAACCATTCCCGACGCGCATCGTCACCTCGTCCTTAGCCAGTCTTCGTTTATTTCGTAGCTCCTGTTTCGAGTTGCAAATATGAGCAACCGAACCAGTATCAAATACTCAGGCGCTACTACGAGCACTAGTAAGGAACACATGAATAGCATGTATATCGAATATACTCTTGTTCACTTTGTCATCCTTCTTATCCGCCAAGTATTTGGGGCAGTTCCACTTCCAGTGACCATTTCCTTTGCAGTAGAAGCACTCAGTTTTAGGCTTGGGTCCAGCTTTGGGCTTCTTCATGGTAGTAGCAACTTGCTTGCCATTCTTCTTGAAGTTCCCTTTCTTTCCCTTGCCCTTTATCTTAAAACTGGTGGTCTTGTTAACCATCAACACTTGATGCTCTTTCTGGATTTCTACCTCCGCCGATTTCAGCATCGCGAAGAGCTCGAAAATTGTTTTAGTCATTCCTTGTATATTATAGTTCATCACGAAGTTCTAGTAGCTTGGTGATAGTGACCTGGGAACTTTGTCAATCACTATCTTATCTGGAAGATTAAATCCCACTTAATTCAAGCGATTGTAGTACCTAGACATTCTGAGCACATGCTCACTGGCTGAGCTATTCTCCTCCATCTTGTAGGCAAAGTATTTTTCAGAGGTCCCATACCTCTCAACACGGGCATGAACCTGAAATACAAATTTTAGCTCTTGGAACATCTCATATTTTCCATGGCGTTCAAAAACTTCTTTGGAGCCCTAATTCTAAGCCGTAAAGCATGGCGCACTAAATTATCAAGTAGTCATTAGATCAAACTTGTCAAACATTCATAACGTCTGCATCGGCTCCTGCAGCAGGGTCTGTTACCTAGCGGCGCATCAAGGACATAATTCTTCTGAGCAGCAATGAAGATAATCCTCAGATCAGGACCCAGTCCACATTATTGCTACCATCATCTTTCAAATTACTTTTCTCTAGGAACGTATTAAAATTAAAGGGAACTATAGCACGGGCATTGATCTGCAACATAGATATGCAAATACTATCAAGACTAAGTTCATGATAAATTAAGTTCAATTAATCAAATTACTAATGAACTCCCACTTAAATTAACATCCCTCAAGTTATTAACCCATGTGCGATCATCACGTGAGATGGGGTAGTCTTCAATGGTAAACATCTCTATGTTGATCGTATCTACTATATGACTCATGTTCGACCTTTCGGTGTCCAGTGTTTCGAGACCATGTCTATACATGCTAGGCTCGTCAAATTTAACCCAAGTATTCTGCATGTGCAAAACTGGCTTACACCCGTTGTATGTGAACGTAGAGTCTATCACACCCGATCATCACGAGGTGCTTCGAAACGACGAACTTTAGCAACGGTGCATACTCGGGGAGAACACTTTTATCTTGAAATTAAGTGAAGGGATCATCTTAGAATGCTATCGTCGTTCTAAGAAAAACAATATGCATAAAGGATAAACATCACATGCAAACAAAAATACGTGACATGATATGGCCATCATCATCTTGTGCTTTTGATCTCCATCTCCAAAGCATCGGCATGATCTCCATCGTCACCGGACCGATCTCCATCGTTGCATCGGGGGTCGTCTCGTCAACTATTGCTTCTACAACTATTGCTAACACATAGCGATAAAGTAAAGCAATTACATGGCGCTTCAGTGATTGACACGCAGCTCATACAATAAATTAAAGACAACCTTAAGGCTCCTGCCTGTTGTCGAACTCAACGACATGCAAGTCGTGAACTTATTACAAAACATGATCAAATCATACATCAACATATATCACATCATATCTTGACCATATCACATCACAACATGCCCTGCAAAAACAAGTTAGACGTCCTCTACTTTGTTGCTGCAAGTTTTACGTGGCTGCTATGGGCAACTAGCAAGAACCGTTCTTACCTACGCAAAACCACAACGGTGATTATCAAGTTTGCTGTTTTAACCTTCTTCAAGGACCGGCCGTAGTCAAATTTGATTCGACTAAAGTAGGAGAAACAAACACCCGCCAGCCACCTTTATGCAAACAAGTTGCATGTCAGTCGGTGGAACCGGTCTCATGTGCATGGACATGTAAGGTTGGTCCGGGCCGCTTCATCCCACAATACCGCCGAATCAAAATAAGACGTTGGTGGTAAGCAGTATGTGTTGGGAATCGTAGCATAATTTTAAAATTTTCCTACGCTCACCAAGATCCATCTATGGAGTATACTAGCAACGAGGGGAAAGGAGTGCATCTACATACCCTTGTAGATCGCGAGCGGAAGCGTTCCAATGAACGTGGATGACGGAGTCGTACTCGTCGTGATTCAAATCACCGATGACCGAGTGCCGAACGGACGGCACCTCCGTGTCCAACACACGTACAGTGCAGCGACGTCTCCTCCTTCTTGATCCAGCAAGGGGGAAGGAGAGGTTGATGGAGATCCAGCAGCACGACGGCGTGGTGGTGGATGTAGCGGGTCTCGGCAGGGCTTCGCCGAGCTTCTGCGAGAGGGAGAGGTGTAGCAGGGGAGGAGGGAGGCGCCCAAGGCTGTTGTTCTACTGCCCTCCCTCCAAGGGGGGGACTTGCCCCCCAAGGCAAGTGGGGCGCCCCCCCCACCCTAGGGTTTCCAACCCTAGGCGCAGGGGGGAGGCCCATGGGGGGCGCCCAGCCCACTAGGGGCTGGTTCCCTTCCCACTTCAGCCCACGGGGCCCTCCGGGATAGGTGGCCCCATCCGGTGGACCCCCGGGACCCTTCCGGTGGTCCCGGTACAATACCGGTAACCCCCAAAACATTCCCGGTGGCCGAAACTTGACTTCCTATATATAATTCTTCACCTCCGGACCATTCCGGAACTCCTCGTGACGTCCGGGATCTCATCCGGGACTCCGAGCAACTTTCGGGTTTCCGCATACACATATCTCTACAACCCTAGCGTCACCGAACCTTAAGTGTGTAGACCCTACGGGTTCGGGAGACATGCAGACATGACCGAGACGCCTCTCCGGTCAATAACCAACAGCGGGATCTGGATACCCATGTTGGCTCCCACATGTTCCACGATGATCTCATCGGATGAACCACGATGTCGAGGATTCAATCAATCCCGTATACAATTCCCTTTGTCAATCGGTATGTTACTTGCCCGAGATTCGATCGTCGGTATCCCAATACCTTGTTCAATCTCGTTACCGGCAAGTCTCTTTACTCGTACCGCAATGCATGATCCCGTGACTAACGCCTTAGTCACATTGAGCTCATTATGATGATGCATTACCGAGTGGGCCCAGAGATACCTCTCCGTCACACGGAGTGACAAATCCCAGTCTCGATCCGTGCCAACCCAACAGACACTTTCGGAGATACCCGTAGTGCACCTTTATAGTCACCCAGTTACGTTGTGATGTTTGGCACACCCAAAGCACTCTTACGGTATCCGGGAGTTGCACGATCTCATGGTCTAAGGAAAAGATACTTGACATTGGAAAAGCTCTAGCAAACGAAACTACACGATCTTTTATGCTATGCTTAGGATTGGGTCTTGTCCATCACATCATTCTCCTAATGATGTGACCCCGTTATCAACGACATCGAATGTCCATAGTCAGGAAACCATGACTATCGGTTGATCAACGAGCTAGTCAACTAGAGGCTTACTAGGGACACGTTGTGGTCTATGTATTCACACATGTATTACGATTTCCGGATAATACAATTATAGCATGAACAATAGACAATTACCATGAACAAAGAAATATAATAATAACCATTTATTATTGCCTCTAGGGCATATTTCCAACAGTCTCCCACTTGCACTAGAGTCAATAATCTAGTTACATTGTGATGAATCGAACACCCATTGCGTCCTGGTGTTGATCATGTTTTTCTCTAGGGAGAGGTTTAGTCAACGGATCTGCTACATTCAGGTCCGTATGTACTTTACAAATATCTATGTCTCCATTTTGAACACTTTCATGAATGGAGTTGAAGCGACGCTTGATATGCCTGGTCTTCCTGTGAAACCTGGGCTCCTTCGCAAGGGCAATAGCTCCAGTGTTGTCATAGAAGAGAGTCATCGGGCCCGACGCATTGGGAATCACCCCTAGGTCGGTAATGAACTCCTTCACCCAGACTGCTTCCTGTGCTGCCTCCGAGGCTGCCATGTACTCCGCTTCACATGTAGATCCCGCCACGACGCTTTGCTTGCAACTGCACCAGCTTACTGCTCCTCCATTCAAAATATACACGTATCCGGTTTGTGACTTCGAGTCATCCAGATCTGTGTCGAAGCTAGCGTCGACATAACCCTTTACGACGAGCTCTTCGTCACCTCCATAAACGAGAAACATATCCTTAGTCCTCTTCAGGTACTTCAGGATATTCTTGACCGCTGTCCAGTGTTCCATGTCGGGATTACTTTGGTACCTTCCTACCAAACTCACGGCAAGGTTTACATCAGGTCTGGTACACAGCATGGCATACATAATAGACCCTATGGCCGAGGCATAGGGGATGACACTCATCTTTTCTATATCTTCTGCCGTGGTCGGGCATTGAGCCGTGCTCAATTGCACACCTTGCAATACAGGCAAGAACCCCTTCTTGGACTGATCCATATTGAATTTCTTCAATATCTTGTCAAGGTATGTACTCTGTGAAAGACCAATGAGGCGTCTCGATCTATCTCTATAGATCTTGATGCCTAATATATAAGCAGCTTCTCCAAGGTCCTTCATTGAAAAACACTTATTCAAATAGGCCTTTATACTTTCCAAGAATTCTATATCATTTCCCATCAATAGTATGTCATCCACATATAATAAGAGAAATGCTACAGAGCTCCCACTCACTTTCTTGTAAACATAGGCTTCTCCATAAGTCTGTGTAAACCCAAACGCTTTGATCATCTCATCAAAGCGAATGTTCCAACTCCGAGATGCTTGCACCAGCCCATAGATTGAGCGTTGGAGCTTGCATACTTTGTTAGCATTCTTAGGATCGACAAAACCTTCCGGCTGCATCATATACAACTCTTCCTTAAGGAAGCCATTAAGGAATGTTGTTTTGACGTCCATCTGCCATATCTCATAATCATAGTATGCGGCAATTGCTAACATGATTCGGACGGACTTCAGCTTCGCTACGGGAGAGAAAGTCTCATCGTAGTCAACCCCTTGAACTTGCCGATAACCCTTAGCGACAAGTCGAGCTTTGTAGATGGTCACATTACCATCCGCGTCCGTCTTCTTCTTAAAGATCCATTTGTTTTCTATGGCTCGCCGATCATCGGGCAAGTCGGTCAAAGTCCATACTTCGTTTTCATACATGGATCCTATCTCGGATTTCATGGCTTCTAGCCATTTGTCGGAATCCGGGCCCGCCATCGCTTCTTCATAGTTCGAAGGTTCACCGTTGTCTAACAACATGATTTCCAGGACAGGGTTCCCGTACCACTCTGGTGCGGAACGTGTCCTTGTGGACCTACGAAGTTCAGTAGTAACTTGATCCGAAGCTTCATGATCATCATCATTAACTTCCTCCCCAGTCGGTGTAGGCACCACAGGAACATTTTCCCGCGCTGTGCTACTTTCCGGTTCGGAAGGGGTGACTATCACCTCATCAAGTTCCACTTTCCTCCCACTCAATTCTTTCGAGAGAAACTCCTTCTCTAGAAAGGACCCGTTCTTGGCAACGAAGATCTTGCCTTCGGATCTGAGGTAGAAGGTATACCCAATAGTTTCGTTAGGGTATCCTATGAAGACGTATTTTTCCGACTTGGGTTCGAGCTTTTCAGGTTGAAGTTTCTTGACATAAGCATTGCATCCCCAAACTTTTAGAAACGACAGCTTAGGTTTCTTCCCAAACCATAATTCATACGGTGTCGTCTCAACGGATTTCGACGGGGCCCTATTTAAAGTGAATGCGGCAGTCTCTAAAGCATAGCCCCAAAATGAGAGCGGTAAATCGGTAAGAGACATCATAGATCGCACCATATCCAATAGAGTGCGATTACGACATTCGGACACACCATTTCTCTGAGGTGTTCCAGGCGGCGTGAGTTGTGAAACTATTCCACATTTCCTTAAGTGTGCACCAAACTCGTGACTTAAATATTCTCCACCACGATCTGATCGTAAGAATTTTATTTTTCTGTCACATTGATTCTCAACCTCACTCTGAAATTCCTTGAACTTTTCAAAGGTTCCAGACTTGTGTTTCATTAGGTAGACATACCCATATCTACTTAAGTCATCAGTGAGAGTGAGAACATAACGATATCCTTCGCGAGCCTCAACACTCATTGGACCGCACAAATCGGTATGTATGATTTCCAATAAGTTGGTTGCTCGCTCCATTGTTCCAGAGAACGGAGTCTTGGTCATCTTACCCATGAGGCATGGTTCGCACGTGTCAAATGATTCGTAATCAAGAGACTCCAAAAGTCCATCTGCATGGAGCTTCTTCATGCGCTTGACACCAATGTGACCAAGGCGGCAGTGCCACAAGTATGTGGGACTATCGTTATCAACTTTACATCTTTTGGTATTCACACTATGAATATGTGTAACATCACGTTCGAGATTCATCAAGAATAAACCATTGACCAGCGGGGCATGACCATAAAACATATCTCTCAAATAAATAGAACAATCATTATTCTCGGATTTAAATGAGTAGCCATCTCGAATTAAACGAGATCCAGATACAATGTTCATGCTCAAAGCTGGCACTAAATAACAATTATTGAGGTTTAAAACTAATCCCGTGGGTAGATGCAGAGGTAGCGTGCCGACGGCGATCACATCGACCTTGGAACCATTCCCGACGCGCATCGTCACCTCGTCCTTCGCCAATCTCCGTTTATTCCGTAGTTCCTATTTTGAGTTACAAATATGAGCAACCGCACCGGTATCAAATACCCAGGAGCTACTACGAGTACTGGTAAGGTACACATCAATTACATGTATATCACATATACCTTTGGTGTTGCCGGCCTTCTTGTCCGCTAAGTATTTGGGGCAGTTCCGCTTCCAGTGACCACTTCCCTTGCAATAAAAGCACTCAGTCTCGGGCTTGGGTCCATTTTTCGACTTCTTCCCAGTAACTGGCTTACCGGGCGCGGCAACTCCCTTGCCGTCCTTCTTGAAGTTCTTCTTACCCTTGCCCTTCTTGAACTTAGTGGTTTTATTCAACATCAACACTTGATGTTCTTTTCTGATCTCCACCTCCGCTGATTTCAGCATTGAATATACCTCGGGAATGGTCTTTTCCATCCCCTGCATATTGAAGTTCATCACAAAGCTCTTGTAGCTTGGTGGAAGCGACTGAAGGATTCTGTCAATGACCGCATCATCCGGGAGATTAACTCCCAGCTGAGACAAGCGGTTGTGCAACCCAGACATTCTGAGTATATGCTCACTAACAGAACTATTCTCCTCCATTTTACAGCTGAAGAACTTGTCGGAGACTTCATATCCCTCGACCCGGGCATGAGCTTGGAAAACCATTTTCAGCTCCTCGAACATCTCATATGCTCCATGTTTCTCAAAACGCTTTTGGAGACCCGGTTCTAAGCTGTAAAGCATGCCGCACTGAACGAGGGAGTAATCATCAGCACGCTGCTGCCAAGCATTCATAACGTCTTGGTTCTCTGGGATTGGTGCTTCACCTAGCGGTGCTTCTAAGACGTAATCTTTCTTGGCTGCTATGAGGATGATCCTCAGGTTCCGGACCCAGTCCGTATAGTTGCTGCCATCATCTTTCAGCTTGGTTTTCTCTAGGAACGCGTTGAAATTGAGGACAACGTGGGCCATTTGATCTACAAGACATAGTATAAAGATTTTAGACTAAGTTCATGATAATTAAGTTCATCTAATCAAATTACTCAATGAACTCCCACTCAGATAGACATCCCTCTAGTCATCTAAGTGAAACATGATCCGAGTTAACTAGGCCATGTCCGATCATCACGTGAGACGGACTAGTCAAGATCGGTGAACATCTCCATGTTGATCGTATCTTCTATACGACTCATGCTCGACCTTTCGGTCCTCCGTGTTCCGAGGCCATGTCTGTACATGCTAGGCTCGTCAAGTCAACCTAAGTGTATTGTGTGTGTTTCGAGGCCATGTCTGTACATGCTAGGCTCGTCAACACCCGTTGTATTCGAACGTTAGAATCTATCACACCCGATCATCACGTGGTGCTTCGAAACAACGAACCTTCGCAACGGTGCACAGTTAGGGGGAACACTTTTCTTGAAATTATCGTAAGGGATCATCTTACTTACTACCGTCGTTCTAAGCAAATAAGATGCAAAAACATGATAAACATCACATGCAATCAAATAATGACATGATATGGCCAATATCATTATGCTCCTTTGATCTCCATCTCCGGGGCACCATGATCATCTTCGTCACCGGCATGACACCATGATCTCCATCATCATGATCTCCATCATTGTGTCTTCATGAAGTCGTCACGCCAACGATTACTTCTACTTCTATGGCTAACGCGTTTAGCAACAAAGTAAAGTAATTTACATGGCGTTATTCAATGACACGCAGGTCATACAAAATAATAAAGACAACTCCTATGGCTCCTGCCGGTTGTCATACTCATCGACATGCAAGTCGTGATTCCTATTACAAGAATATGATCAATCTCATACATCACATATATCATTCATCACATCTTCTGGCCATATCACATCACATAGCACTTGCTGCAAAAACAAGTTAGACCTCCTCTAATTGTTGTTGCAAGTTTTTACATGGCTTGAATAGGTTTCTATCAAGAACGTTTCTTACCTACGTATGACCACAACGTGATTTGCCAATTTCTATTTACCCTTCATAAGGACCCTTTTCATCGAATCCGTTCCGACTAAAGTAGGAGAGACAGACACCCGCTAGCCACCTTATGCAACTAGTGCATGTCAGTCGGTGGAACCTGTCTCACGTAAGCGTACGTGTAAGGTCGGTCCGGGCCGCTTCATCCCACAATGCCGCCAAAACAAGATACGACTAGTAGCGGCAAGAAGAATTGGCAACATCAACGCCCACAACTGCTTTGTGTTCTACTCGTGCATAGTAACTACGCATAAACCTGGCTCATGATGCCACTGTTGGGAATCGTAGCATAATTTTAAAATTTTCCTACGCTCACCAAGATCCATCTATGGAGTATACTAGCAACGTGGGAAAAGGAGTGCATCTACATACCCTTGTAGATCGCGAGCGGAAGCGTTCCAATGAACGTGGATGACGGAGTCGTACTCGTCGTGATTCAAATCACCGATGACCGAGTGCCGAACGGACGGCACCTCCGTGTTCAACACACGTACGGTGCAGCGACGTCTCCTCCTTCTTGATCCAGCAAGGGGGAAGGAGAGGTTGATGGAGATCCAGCAGCACGACGGCGTGGTGGTGGATGCAGCGGGTCTCGGCAGGGCTTCGCCGAGCTTCTGCGAGAGGGAGAGGTGTAGCAGGGGAGGAGGGAGGCGCCCAAGGCTGTTGTTCTACTGCCCTCCCTTCCCCCCCCCCCCTTTATATAGGCCCCCTGGGAGGGGGGCGCCGGCCAGAACCCATCTGGATGGGGGGGCGGCGGCCAGGGGGGTGCCTTGCCCCCCAAGGCAAGTGGGGCGCCCCCCCCCCCCACCCTAGGGTTTCCAACCCTAGGCGCAGGGGGAGGCCCATGGGGGGGCGCCCAGCCCACTAGGGGCTGGTTCCCTTCCCACTTCAGCCCATGGAGCCCTCCGGGATAGGTGGCCCCACCCGGTGGACCCCCGGGACCCTTCCGGTGCTCCCGGTACAATACCGGTAACCCCCGAAACTTTCCCGGTGGCCGAAACTTGACTTCCTATATATAATTCTTCACCTCCGAACCATTCCGGAACTCCTCGTGACGTCCGGGATCTCATTCGGTACTCCGAACAACTTTCGGGTTTCCGCATACACATATGTCTACAACCCTAGCGTCACCGAACCTTAAGTGTGTAGACCCTACGGGTTCGGGAGACATGCAGACATGACCGAGACGCCTCTCCGGTCAATAACCAACAGCGGGATCTGGATACCCATGTTGGCTCCCACATGTTCCACGATGATCTCATCGGATGAACCACGATGTCGAGGATTCAATCAATCCCGTATACAATTCCCTTTGTCAATCGGTATGTTACTTGCCCGAGATTCGATCGTTGGTATCCCAATACCTTGTTCAATCTCGTTACCGGCAAGTATCTTTACTCGTATCGCAATGCATGATCCCGTGACTAATGCCTTAGTCACATTGAGCTCATTATGATGATGCATTACCGAGTGGGCCCAGAGATACCTCTCCGTCACACGGAGTTACAAATCCCAGTCTCGATCCGTGCCAACCCAACAGACACTTTCGGAGATACCCGTAGTGCACCTTTATATTCACCCAGTTACGTTGTGACGTTTGGCACACCCAAAGCACTCTTACGGTATACGGGAGTTGCACGATCTCATGGTCTAAGGAAAAGATACTTGACATTGGAAAAGCTCTAGCAAACGAAACTACACGATCTTTTATGCTATGCTTAGGATTGGGTCTTGTCCATCACATCATTCTCCTAATGATGTGATCCCGTTATCAACGACATCGAATGTCCATAGTCAGGAAACCATGACTATCGGTTGATCAACGAGCTAGTCAACTAGAGGCTTCCTAGGGACACGTTGTGGTCTATGTATTCACACATGTATTATGATTTCCGGATAATACAATTATAGCATGAACAATAGACAATTACCATGAACAAAGAAATATAATAATAACCATGTATTATTGCCTCTACGGCATATTTCCAACAGTATGAACATCACCGCCCACAACTCCTTTGTGTTCTACTCGTGCATATCATCTACGCATAGACCTGCCTCTAATGCCACTGATGGGGAACGTTGCATGGAAAACAAAAAAAATCTACGCACACGCAAGATCTATCCATGGAGATGCATATCTACGAGAGGGAAGAGTGTGTCTACGAACCCTCGTAGACCGTTAAGCCGAAGCGTTTATCAACGCGGTTGATGTAGTCGTACACCTCTACGATCCGCCTGATCAAGTACCGAACACACGGCACCTCCGCGTTCAACACACGTTCAGCTTGATGACATCCTTGCCTTCTTGATCCAGCAAGACGGGCGGAGTAGTAGATGAGTTCCGTCAGCACAACGGCGTGGTGACGGTGGTGTTGCAACTATCTCCGCAGGGCTTCGCCGAGCACTATGAAAATTATGACCGAGGAAGAACTAGAGGGAAACGGGCACCGCACACGGCTTGGGGATCGTGGTGTGTGCTGCCCCCTCCCTCCTCACATATATATAGGTGGGGGAGGGGAGGCAGCCTAGGGCGCCCAAGCGGGCCGGCGGCCAGCCCTAGGGCGCCTGCCCTAGGCGCCCCCCTTTCCTCCCTAGGGGGGTGGAGGAGAAGGCAGGAGGGGGGCCGGCGGCTCCCTTGCCTTAGGCGCCCCCTTGCCTTCCCTATAGGGTCGGTGGCCAGGGAGAGGGCGCGCCAGCCCTTTGTGGGCTGGTGCATTCCTCCCCTTGGCCTATTAGGCCCACATACTCCCCGTAGGTCTCTCGGAACCCCTTCCGGTGACCCGATGAATACCTAGTGCATTCAGAAACCTTTTCGAAGACCAAATAACATCGTCCAATATATCAATCTTTACCTCCGGAGCTCCTCGTCATGTTCGTGGTCTCATACGGGACTCTGAACAACATTCGGTCACCAACTCACATAACTCATATAATACTATATCGTCAACGAACGTTAAGCGTGCGGAACCTACGGGTTCGAGAACGATGTAGACATGACTGAGACACCTCTCGGTCAATAACCAATAGCGGGACCAGGATGCCCATATTGGTTCCTACATATTCTACGAAGATCTTTATCGGTCGAACCTTTATGACAACATACGTAATTCCCTTTGTTTGTCGGTATGTTACTTGCTCGAGATTCGATCGTTGGTATCTCCATACCTAGTTCAATCTCGTCACCGGCAAGTCTCTTTACTCGTTCCGTAATACATCATCTTGCAACTAACTCTTTAGTCACTTTGCTTACAAGCTTCTTCTGATGTGTATTACCGAGAGGGCCCAGAGATACCTCTTCATTACACAGAGTGACAAATCCCAATCTCGATTCACGCCAACTCAACAGACACCTTCGGAGATACCTATAGAGCATCATTATAATCATCCAGTTACGTTGTGACGTTTGGTAGCACACAAAGTATTCCTCCGGTATCCGCGAGTTGCATGATCTCATGGTCGAATGAATATGTATTTGACATTAAAAAAGTAGTAGCAATAGACTGAATGATCATATGCTAAGCTAATGGATGGGTCTTGTCCATCACATCATTCTCCTAATAATGTGATCCCGTTAGATAATGTAATGAGCTAGTCTTGTAGAGGCTTACTAGGGACATGGTATTTGTTTATGTATCCACGCATGTATTTAAGTTTCTGGTCAATACAATTCTAGCATGAATAATAAACCTCTATCATGAATAAGAAAATCTAATAATAACAACTTTATTATTGCCTCTAGGGCATATTTCCATCAGAACCGCACATCCAGCCGTCAGGCCAACTCCTAGCAGACGCCCGTGTCACAACCCTGTGGTCTAGATCAGACCCGTCCGGCCCGCGCTGCCGTCTACAACACCCACGACCACGAGACCAGGAGGGGGCACCACGACGGAGGCGCCAGGAACCGCGACGTGCGCGGTCGCTACAAACACGACAACTCATGGTCGAGCACCGCCAAGGCCTAGCCACGCCGCCGCCGCATTGTCACACAGCGTCGCCTCCATGAGGAACCACCGCAGCACGACCATCTCCTCCCGCGAGCCCTAGCCGCGCACCTCCCCTTCGCTGTGAAGCTCCGCCGTGCACCACCACACCAGCTCCAATCCTGCGGTGAGCAGCACAACGCCCTTCCCACACACAAGGTCATGCCCGACCAGCGCGAGCGTGTGCGAACCAGATCCCGCCAGCGCCGGCCGCCAACGGGCTTTGCCCGCCGCCGTGCGCCTCGCCATGAAAAAATGTTTGTGTCATTTCTGAAAATGTTTAACTTTGTAAAAAATCATGTAGTTCTAGAAAATGTCAATTTTCTTTTAAATGATGTAAAATGTTAACGTAGTATTAAAACAATGTTTTGTATCATTGAAAATAATGTTCGTGATATTTTAAAAAATGTTCACACGTTTTAAAAATATGTCCATGACATTTAAAAAAATGCAATGTAAAAAAATTATAGTTTACAAAAAAATTGTATCTTTCAAAAAACAAAGTTAATATGTATTTAAAACATGTTTAACATGCACTCAAAACATGTTCAAAAAGTGTATTTGAAACATTCCCAACGTGTATAAAACAACTGTGTAAAACAGAGGATTGGAAAACACATAAATATTGTCAACGTCAGTGTTTGGTCACAGGAATGTAAATTTGTTTGTTCGTGATTTCAAGAAAAATGTTCATATTATCCAAGAATTTTTTTGTGACATTTAAAAACTGTTCAGGCTTTTATAAAAAGAAATTATGTCATTTTTAAAACGTTTCGATAATGTAAAAAAATTCATGTAGTTCTAAAATAATGTTCTTAACATTTTAAAAAATGTTTAGACAATGTAAAAAATGTTAATGTATTTTTAAAACAATGTTTCGTACCATTGTAAAAAAATCATGACATTTTAAAATATCACACTTTTCAAAAATATGTTGATGAAATTGAAAAACAATTATGCAACGTAAAAAATGTTTGCATAGTTTAGAAAAATGTATTGTATCACTCGAAAAACAAATTGAAAGTGTATTTGGAAAATGTTTAACATGCACTAAAAAAAAGTGTTCAAAACATGTATTTGAAAAATGGTCAACGTGTATCACAAAACTGTTACGTGTATAAAAAAAATTAACAGCATGCATTGGATAAATTAGACATTTATTAGAAAAGGAAAAGGAGAAAAACCCTGAAGAAAACTAGAAATCCCAAAAAACCGCACAAGGAACAGAGGAGACGAATAAAAACCGAGAATAGCCCAACGTTACAGGGCTGGCCCATTCACTGCCCGCTCTAACCCGCTGGATAGCCCAACGTGTGCGTCGAGAACTCGTCTGGTTGTTCTTATAAAAAGTAAAAACACAAGTTACCATAGGGAACGAAATCCCCATCGGTAAACGGAACGGATTGAGCCCTGCCCCGCGCCGATACGAACGCCGTCCGCTGCCGCCTATATAACATAACGTGATCCCAGGGGAGGAGCAGACGCGGGCTCAGCCGAGAGCGAGGCGCACTGCTAGCTGCACACGATCTGAGCTTGTCGATTGGTCATGGCCGTGCTCTTCTCTCCAGGTGAGAAGAGATTCCGTGCTAATTTATTGATTTAATCTCCAAACATCTTTCCCGATTTGTTGGCTTGATCAAGTATTTGTTGGCCATGGCCGGAGTCCATCGAGTATATATTGTTGGCTTGATCAAGTATTTGTTGGCAATAATGCCTGCCACCTCTTTGATTTGATTTGCAGAGGAGGAAGAGAGGAGGGAGAGGGAGGAGACGGAGAGGATGGTCAAGCTTTACGCGATTGCAGCCAGGGAGCTGCAGAGGAACAGGGAGCTGGAAGCAGAGAACCTTTATTTGCAAGAGCAGCTGGTTGGTCTTTACTGTTACTAAAGTTTTTACAAGATGCAGATCATCCTCATTGTTGCTCACATTCATTATGTGTTCCTACCTTGGCCCTGGCAGAGAGAGATTGAGCTCAGCAAGCAGCAGCACGCGGCTGACTTGCAGGACAAAAATAGGCTTTCCCGATTGTTGGAGCATAAGGTATGCATCTATCCTTCTTGCAACTGCATTCAGCATGCTGATTCCCTCTCTCTTATCATGTTGTTTTATTCTTAGATCCAGATTTGTTGTATTTCAATATTTTTATTTTTTGCTTTATGGTATTGTCAACTTATGAGCATTTTACATCATGTATTTGATTTCGTTTTCACAAGATTATATTGTCTTCCACCTTTTGTATCTTTTAAAAATTAGGCTTGCCATCTTTATCAAACCTTTTCAATTTCCCTTTTGTTGTTTCAGAATGCTTTCCTGGAAAGAGTTGCCCAACGTCGAGAAGCTGAGTTTAATAGCCAAAAGAAAGAGAGGGAAGAAAGGATTAATCAGTTGATTTCAAGAAAGCGTGCAAAGGAGACTCTGCTGAAATTGATGTATTATCTGTTTCCGGAGGAAGAGCGGATCCAAATGTTCCACGCAGTAGACGCTAGAAAACGTGAAGGTAAGTAGATTCTCATACTAGCTTTACTCTTTGTTCTGCTCGCTGATCGAGCACGGTACTAGAGCTTTATTGTTATTGTTTGTAACTATGGAACGGGAAGTTAACAACTTAATTGTTGTTCCCACAAGCCTATATTATGTCAGACCAAATCTACAGCCTATAGGTTGCTTAATTTTAGTTTATTCCGACTCTATTCGAGTGTTCAAACTACTTTGAATTGTCATTATCTCCGAGGATCGACCGCAATGCAGTATTGATTTCTCTCTGAATTGGAAAGTGGATCGCTCAAGATAAATCCTACTAGCTGTGGCTTTCTTGCTACTCCATGTTGTTTGTGTCATTCGGAAGCAAGGAGAACACACATTCTAGCTGAACAAGTACTCTTGGCAATAACATCTCACCTCTTTGATTTGCAGAGGAAGAGAGGCAGAAGCGGGAAGACGCGGAGATGAGAGTAAAGCTCGAAGCACTTAAAGCTAAGCAGCTGCGGAAGTTAATGGAGATTGAAAAGAAGAATATTTGAAGCATGGATCCTGCTTTGCACCATTTCGAAGTCATGTTTGATCTATGAGCCACAGCACTCCCATACATAAACATGATGCTACTTGTTATGGTATTTTGGACAATATGTTGTTAGTATTACTCAAGGGAAGGATTCATTGCAAGCGACTTCTGCTATACTGAAATCCATGTAAAGGATTTGAGCTCGTTGACTCTAAGCTTTTCTCTGAGCTCTTTCTTCAGTTTGTGTGTCGCCGTCGTGCGATCATCCTTGCGCCTTTGCTTTGTTCTGCCAATTTCATTTCATTTCATTCCGGCAGTAGCCAGTAAGTGTGTATGCCCCTCTTATCTTTTGCTCCCTTGAGTTTGTTCAGCGTCTTGCTCTGCGATATCTACTCTGATTTTGCTGTTTTCCCGAGATGGCCTATGTGACGACAAGTATTTTAGAACAACGAGAGTACATAACAATACTAAAATAGTTGTTAAGCACGCTCACATAGTGCCTACTGAAGATCGGATCGGAGCTGCGGAGCATTAAGATTGACGAAGTCACCACATGCGTCTCACTACCGATGGGAACGTTGCCTCCCATTGAAAATATAACCCACATTAATGAGACACCAAAGCGTGAAACTTGAGGCCTAATCGCTTCCTAACCATTCAGGCTGCTCTGCCGTCGGATGGTACGGCTTGGCTGGCCACCAGTATACACAACCTTCAGAATTTCTACTCTAAATATGAAAAAGGAGCAGCCACACAACACTTGTAAAAAAACTGGTATAATTGGAGGCAACAAAACAACAGCAGAATCTGAAGTAATAGTCACAGCTCAGTAACTACTGCATCCATATTATTCTAGTACAACAGAAAACGTGTCACCGCAAAGGTTAAATCCAAGCGCAAGCTCGCCAGTTTGAAGACAGACACACTGCTTAGTGCTTAACAAAAGGCCTAGAAATAATAACCGCTGCTCACAGCTCCAGGGCACAACCATACCAAGGCCGTCGGAGTTACAACAATTATCACAACAGAAACTACCAGCAGACCAGTAACACAAGGATCACCGTACGAAATTCCACTCCTGGGCTCACACATATCTCAGGGAGGCATAACCGCATAAGACCGCAAATTTCTGTAGTTTTTACACTTCGGATTTATAGTACGCTCATCTGCTAGATCGCCTCTGCATACTATTGAGGGCCAGTAGCTTCAGCATCACCTACAAACCTTGAAACAACCACCAAAATTAGACTGGAAAAAAAGAAGGCAAACAATACGATTAACAGAGCCCTACCAGATTTGGAGGTATATCTCACCGAGGAAAAGAAGTGAATATTCAACTTTGTTCAGCAGGGCACTGCACCCAGTTCCAAAAACTGGTGATCTATATCCAACTGGACCTCAAGATGATGACTAACCACTATGGCCAGACAGATCTAAGCAATAAGTATATGGCCCTAAAAAGCAGTAGCAAAATCAACGAGCCCCAGTATCCACATCCATGCCTATAGTTTCGAACTATAAAAGCTAACAATCTTGGAAGACAAATTGTCAGTACAGCAACCCAGAGCTTGGAACAGAAACCTTGCCTCGGTTCCATGGCAATGGCACCATCGCAAGGCCTGGAGATGAATCAGTGCAGTCGTGCGAGAAGATAGCACATGCACAGCTCCAGACGTTGCAACAGAACCTGTATGTGGGTACAGGGAAAATAACAGACATCAGCAATGTGATGAATTACAAATACAAATACAAATACAAATGGTAAGTTATAGTGTGAAGCACCGATTTGCCAATGTCCTCAAAAGAGACAAATGCATCTGGTTGCAGTATAACTGAAACAAGTATGCATCAACGCTGTCAGACAAATTTACTAAACTACAGGACACTAACAAGGTACAAAAACAAACTCTGTTTGTTCATCAGCTGCTTCTTTTTGTTGAATCGGGACAAAAACAAACTCTGTTTGCATTCACTGGAGTATTGTTGCAGGGTTACAATCATGCTCTTGTGAAAACAGGAGGACACAACTCGATCCGATGCCTATTATAACAAGAAAATGACCATGTCCATGACAATAACGTGCAAGCAGAACTCTTTCATCTCGAGAAACATTGCTGAGCTTCTGGCTGAAGCTCCTCTCTGTTTTGTATTCCGTTCCTTTCAATACATAGCTGGGCCTTACGGACAGCCGTTTTCTCTGAAAATAATGTGCAAATCTCTCATGGTGTAGCAATCCATTCATGATAAAGTAACAAGTACTTATGTGCTTGTAAAAAACTACAGGGGTCATAATCAGAGATAAATCCTAACAAGTCGTCAGGGTTGATAAATCAGAGGAGATTCCCACAGTAAGCTACAAAACTGAGCTGTTATGCAGGGCATATTTGTTAAATCAATGATGAAAAGCTGCATTCTTTCTTTCTTTCTTTCTTTCTGAATCGGCAAATTGCATTCATTGGATCAATGATGCTGTGACAAGGCACAAACAAGCACAATCGATCACTTGGGACGGAGCATACACCCAGCTAGATCCCTCATAATACTAGAGTCGAGTTGAGACGGAGGGAGTACTACATAAGAGTAACTGCCAGATGAGTTTGGTTTCAGACAGTCAGAAACCGTCCATCATTTTCCTTTTGAGTTGCCGGAACGTGTCGGCGTCGACGACGACCTCTGATTTAAGATGAGCAACGATGGCTCTGAAAGCCTCACCACGTGCCTGGTCGATCCGCCTCTGCGCCACGGCCTCGGCGCCGACGCAGTCGTAGTCGACCTCCACGAATCCTTTGGAGGCGTACTCGCGGCGGACCCTGGCCTGGAACCCAGCGAACCTATCCAGATGCTCGTAGCACTCGCGCGCGTGCCGGTAGAGGAGCACCGTGTGCTCGTCCTTCTCCTCCTCCGGCGATGGCAGAAGCGACGGGTTGTCGCGCTTCAGGTCTCGGTACACGGCGGGAGGGACGTAGGGCGACCAGTCGACGATCCGGTCGACCTCCTCCCGCGGCAGCCGCCACATCTTCTTCGCCGCCGGAATCCCCTCCTCTCCTCGGGAACAGCCGACCATCCTCTTGGCCTTCGGGGAACACTCCTCGCCGGAAAAAGACGCCGCCTTTCGTTTGCCAGGGCAGACACACTCGACGCCGGCCATCGGCTGATTCTGATTTCTGCTCAACTCGCCGGGAGATGTTGAGATCTGGATTGGGGGCTGCCCGCGTTCGATTTTGGATTTTGGGGAGGGGCCTTGCTCCTCCTTATATTGGTTTGAGGTGAGCCCCGTCCACGCGTCGGACCATGGCGAAATCAGTCGGGTCATGGGCCGTCGGATCCTTCCCTCGCAGCCATTGGATCGGGTGAACATACGGCGAAGCAACAACATGAGTCGCCGCGGAAGCAGCGCCGCCCGGCTCGCGAGCAGGAGCCGCACCACTTTGTCGGCGAAGCTGGGCGTTTGACTACAATGGTAGCACGACGATGCTCCATAGCAGTGCCAACACTGGCGCGGCGGTGATGCGAGGTGCTCCGTCCCAACATCGACCATGCTTCATTGCAGCCGTCACATCGGCACACGGTGCTGCAACACATCACCGGCGGGCCGTCGCAGCTCGGAGCTCAACTCCCCAAGATGCGCTGAAGATGCGGCTATATCTCCTACGTGTAAGAGGCATAACCGCATTTTTGTATAATCCCAAGAGGGGTCATCTTCACACAATCCCATGTAAATGAACAAGGAAGTAAATAGTTGGCTTACAATCGCCACGTCACACAATGATCAAATTATTCATACATCATTCAAAGTGCACACAAGGTCTGACTACGGACGGATCCAAATGAAAAGAAGATAACCACCCATGCTAAGTCCCGGTCGTCCCTACTGGGTGCCACTACTGATCATAAACATAGTAACGGCCAAAGTCTTCGTCGAACTCCCACTTGAGCTCGGTGGCATCACTGTATTGGTATCATCGGCACCTGCAACTGTTTTTGTAGTATCTGTGAGTCATGAGGACTCAACAATCTCAAAACCCGCGAGATCAAAACTATTTAAGCTTAAAGGTAGGGTGTGGTTATAAGGTGGAGTTGCAGCAAGCACTAAGCAAATATGGTGGCTAACATACGAGTACAAGAGTAAGATGAGGAACTACGCAACGGACGCAGAGCTAGAAGTGATTAAGAAGTGATCCTGAACTACTTACGTTCATACATAACCCAACCGTGTTCACTTCCCGAACCTCGTCGAAAAGAGACCATCACGGTTACGCACGTGGTTGGTGTATTTTAATTGAGTCTGGTTTCAAGTTCTCTATAACCGGATATTAAAAAATTCCCATCTGCCACATAACCGCGGGCACGGCTCTTAAAAGTTTAAACCGTGCAGGGGTGTCCCAACTTAGCCCATGACAAGCTC
This sequence comes from Triticum aestivum, assembly GCF_018294505.1. Lineage (NCBI taxonomy): Eukaryota > Viridiplantae > Streptophyta > Magnoliopsida > Poales > Poaceae > Triticum > Triticum aestivum. Next base: position 6,192,317 of record NC_057802.1, on the reverse strand, counting down.
ACGATCCGCAGAGACAATCCTCCATCGCGGGACCCTCCGATCAGACTCGGAATCCCGGTGCACAAGACATTTCGACAATGGTAAAACAAGTCCAGCAAGACCTCCCAGCGTGCCATCACCCTGATAGTATCCGCGCGTATCTCGTCTCAGGCCACGTCCGGATGAGCACAGCGTACAACGACTGAGACCCGACTTGCCCCAGGAGAAGCCGCACACGACTCTACTTTGGAGCAACACTCATGAGCAGCATTGGCCCGGGGGTTGATTAAGAATCCACGGGTTAATTACTCCCTATGCAGATTTTAGTTGTTATTAGGCAAATGGTAAAACCAATGTTGGGCCATCCTGGAAGAGTTTTATTCAAAGCGAACTGTCAGGAGGGGCCCATAAACCCTCACCATGTTAGGGACGCAAATTCAAGGAACATAACACCGGTATGATGGAAACTAGGGCGGCAAGAGTGGAACAAAACACCAAGCAAAAGGCCAAGCCTTCCACCCTTTACCAAGTATATAGATGCATTAATTAAATAAGAGATATTGTGATATCCCAACATAACCATGTTCCTACATGGAACAACCTGCACTGCACCTGCAACTAGCAACGCTATAAGAGGGGCTGAGCAAAAGCGGTAACATAGCCAAACAACGGTTTGCTAGGAAGGTGGGTTAGAGGCTTGACATGGCAATATGGGAGGCGTGATAAAAAAAGTGGTAGATAGCGCGACATAGCAATAGAGAGAACAACTAGCAAGCAAAGATAGAAGTGATGTCAGGGGTAATGATCATCTTGCCTGCAAAGTTCTCAGGGTTGTCGAAAGCTTGCTCCTCGTAAACGTACTTGACAGGTTCCTCGTTCACGAACTTATCTCCCGGCTCTATCCAAAGCAAGAACACAAGCAACGGAACAACAATCAATCAAGGTGCAACGCACAAGCAACATGATGCAAGACATGGCATGGGATGCAAGATATGATGTGCAATGCATATGGGTACTCCGAAGGGGAAAGATGATCATGGAATCAACTTGGCAAACCAAGCATGCCACTGGATAGGTTGGGAGATTTCGAATGAAATCGATATGAAGATCACCGGAAACGGATGCACGGTTCGCAAATGACAAGCAAAACAAGATATGATGCAATCTGCTTAACACAGCAAAATGGCCACTTAGATGCAAGGTTTAAATATACTACAGCACCCAAACATGAAAACACAATACATGGCAGTGAAGTACCGGTGAAGCTCTACAAATCATGAACACTGAGCTACTGCTATAAACCCCTATAACAAGTCTGAAACGGCATGGCAAAAATGCAAAAGTTAACAGTTTAACAGACTTAGCAGAAATTCATTGATCATGACAGAACAGCATCAGGTAGCAATATTTAGAGCTAGTAAACTACATGCTACCTGAACATATCATGGCAAAGTTGAGCATGGCATGCTAGTATTAAGGGCAACGAACAAAACTCCCTTACTGAACTTGTCCCAAAGGTCTACAGAATTGATGACAGCACCAATGCAAACATGGAAAATGATATGAACAGATTTCAGACTTGGAGGAAATCATGGCATGGCATAAACAGATTTATGATAGCAACTTTGCAAGCTTGTGGCACTCATCACAGTGCGCTAAAAGGCATGAAATAAAATCTAGCATGAAGTAGACATGAAAATGAAGTTATCCATGCGCAAAACAACCACATAGCATATTTGAATTTAATCCCACAAAAATGACAAAACAGTAACATGATGTAAAATGACATGCCACCACTGGATTGGTAGGATTTTTCTACCCCAAAAATATATACATAATATGTCTAGGTTACTGTAGAAAAATCATCACAAACGCTATAAGTGAAATACTGCCCTAAATGGAAATTGACAGAAATGGCAAGTTTCCCTAATAGGAAATGTCCAGAAAAGGACTAGCCCGAAGTGGAAAGATTCCATATCCAGAAATGGAATATCCTTGGAATTTAAAACAAAAGAAAAAGAAAAGAAAGGGTGAGGGGATGACAGGTGGGACCTGGTCCCCTGAGAGGCTGACGGGTGGGTCCCGCAGGGTCCACATGGCGGAGGCTCACGGCGGGCTCGAGCAGGGGGAAACAGAGGAGGGGCTCGCCGGGGTGCAGAGACGGCGGAGAGCTCGTCGGAGCCTCTCCGGCGACCAAAAGACGCGGCGGCGGGGCGCAACGGGATCGCCATAGGATCCCGCACCAGCGGGTGTTGCAAAAAGCATCGGGCGATGACGGAGGCGTCGGCGGTGACGTGCTACAGAAGTGGCGTGGCGAGGATGGACGTGACGACGCGGGGGAGCTAGACGGGCGGCAGAGAGCACGGATCGAATGCGGGCGACGCGGGGAACCTACCGGACATGCTAACTGCGGCGAGCGAGGTCGGGGTCCTCGCCGGAGACGAGGCCTGACGGCGGCGCGTTCGGGCGGAGATGTGGCGACTTCGCTTAGAGCATGCAAACGAGGGGGAAAGAGAGATGGGGGGATCAGGAGCTCACCATGAGCTCAGAGGTGGGCTCGGTTTGTGGAGAAGTAGACGGAGTCGGCGACGACGACGGACGAACACTACGGCCACCGGAGTTGAAGACGAAGAAGACGACGCTGCAGCTGGCCGTGCTAGGCCTCCGTAGTTGACGTCGGGGATGGAGTTGATGTCGAGTAAGAAGAGGGACACGATAGGCGAGGCGGAGGACGTCGGTGAGCACGCCGGCGACGAGCTCGTGCGCTCGGATGCGCTCGGGACGGAGGTGGCGCGACGGATCTCGTGGTTATGGTGGCCTGGCGGCAGCGGCGGATGGGAGAGGGGAACCCTAGGGTTCACCTGGACAAGGAGGGGGCTATAAAGGGGGGGCAGGGCGACGGAATGGAAACTTGAAAACTTGAAAACTTCACAACACAAAACTCAACAGAAAATCTCATGAGCTCCGTTGGTATAAGAAAACAAATCACCACTTTAAGGTACTATAATGAACTCATTCTTTATTTATATTGGTGTTAAACCTACTGTATTCCAACTTCCCTATGGTTCATACCCCCCGATACTAGCCATAGATTCATCAAAATAAGCAAACAACACACGAAAAACAGAATCTGTCAAAAACAGAACAGTCTGTAGCAATCAGATTTCTTCGAATACTTCTGGAACTTCACAAATTCTGAAAAACTAGAACAACCTGGATAATTTGTATATTGATCTACTGCAAAAAGAATTAGCAATTTATCACGTTCTGGTGAATTTTAACAATTATTTTCGTGAGCGCAAAGTTTCTGTCTTTTTCAGCAAGATCAAACAATTATCACCCAAGAAGATCCTATTGATTCTACTTGGCACAAACACTAATTAAAACATAAAAACACATCTAAAAATAAGCTAGATGAAATTTATCACTAAACAGAAACAAAAGGCAAGGAACAAAAATAAAATTGGGTTGCCTCCCAACAAGCGCTATCGTTTAACGCCCCTAGCTAGGCATAAAAGCAATAATAGATCTAGGTATTGTCATCTTTGGTATGCAATCCATAAGTGGCTCTCATAACAGATTCATAAGGTAATTTCATTTTCTTCATAGGAAAGTGTTTCATGCCTTTCCTTAATGGAAATTGGAATCTAATATTTCCTTCTTTCATATCAATAATTGCACCAATCGTTCTAAGGAAAGGTCTACCAAGAATAAAAGGACATGCAGGATTGCAATCTATATCAAGAACAATGAAATCTATGGGCACATAATTCCTATTTGCAACAATAAGAACATCATTAATCCTTCCCATAGGTTTCTTAATGGTGGAATCCACAAGATGCAAATTTAAAGAACAATCATCAAATTCACGGAAACCTAACACATCACACGAAGTTTTTGGAATTGTGGAAACACTAGCACCCAAATCACATAAAGCATAGCATTCATGATCTTTAATTTTAATTTTAATAGTAGGTTCCCACTCATCATAAAGTTTTCTAGGGATAGAAACTTCTAATTCAAGCTTTTCTTCATAGGATTGCATTAAGGCATCAATGATATGTTTAGTAAAAGCTTTATTTTGATCATAAGCATGAGGAGAATTTAACATGGATTGCAACAAGGAAATACAATCTATCAAAGAACAATTATCATAATTAAATTCCTTGAAATCCAAAATAGTGGGTTCATTGCTATGTAAAGTTTTGACCACTTCAATCCCACTTTTACCAATTTTTTGCATCAAAATCTAAAAACTCCGAATCATTGGGACGCCTTTTAACTAAAGTTGACTCATCTCCAGTCCCATCTTTATTAAGATTCATATTGGAAAACAAAGATTTAATAGGGGACACAACAATTACTTTTAGATCTTCATCATTATTATTATCATGAAAACTAGAAGAACACGCTTTCACAAAGCAGTCTTTTTTAGCACGCACCCTAGCGGTTCTTTATTTGCACTCGTCAATGGAAATTCTCATATATTTGAGAGACTCATTGATATCATGCTTAGGTGGAATAGATCTAAGTTTCAAATAATCAACATCAAGAGAAATTATATCCACGTTCCTAGCCAACTCATCAATCTTAGGCAATTTTTCTTCAAGCAAGGCATTGAAATTCTTTTGCGAAATCATAAATTCTTTAACACTAGTCTCAAAATCAGAAGGCATCTTATTAAAATTTCCATAAGAGTTGTTGTAGGAATTACTAGGGAACGGCCTAGAATTAAAGTTTCCTCTATACGCGTTGTTACCAAAATTGTTCCTACCAACAAAATTCACATCCATAGATTCATTATTATTCTCAATCAAAGTAGACAAAGGCATATCATTAGGATCAGAAGAAACACTCTTATTAGCAAACAATTTCAAAAGTTCATCCATCTTTCCACTAAAAACATTAATATCTTCTATCGCATGAACCTTTTTACTAGTAGATCTTTCGGTGTGCCATTGAGAATAATTAACCACAATAATATCTAGGAGTTTAGTAGCTTCTTCAAAAGTGATTTCCATAAAAGTGCCTCCCGCGGCCGAATCTAAAAGATTTCTAGAAGCAAAATTCAATCCGGCATAAATTTTTTGTATAATCATCCATAAATTCAAACCATGTGTAGGACAATTGTGTATCATTAATTTCATCCTCTCCCAAGATTGTGCAACATGCTCATGATCACGTTGCTTAAAATTCATAATACCGTTTCTAAGAGAGATGATCTTAGCGGGAGGAAAATACTTAGAGATAAAAGCATCTTTTGCACTTATTCCATGAATCAATACTATTTTTAGGCAAAGAAGAAAACCAAGTTTTAGCACGATCTCTAAGTGAAAACGGAAATAGCTTCAATTTAACAATATCATTATCCACATCTTTCTTCTTTTGCATATCACACAAATCAACAAAGTTGTTTAGATGGGTAGCAGCATCTTCACTAGGAAGGCCAGAAAATTGATCTTTCATGACAAGATTCAACAAAGCAGCATTAATTTCACAAGATTCAGCATTGGTAATAGGAGCAATCGGAGTGCTAATAAAATCATTATTGTCGGTATTGGGAAAGTCACACAATTTAGTATTGTCTTGAGCCATCATGACAAACAATCCAACACACAAGCACACAAGAAGCAAGCGAAAAGAGACGAACGGAAAAAAGAAGGCGAATAAAACGGCAAAGGTGAAGTGGGGAGAGGAAAACGAGAGGCAAATGGCAAATAATGTAATGCGAGGGAGAAGAGTTTGTGATGGGTACTTGGTATGTCTTGACTTGTGCGTAGATCTCCCCGGCAACGGCGCCAGAAATCCACACGTTGGCGGGAGATCAAATCTTGACTTGACTTGGCGTAAACCTCCCCGGCAACGGCGCCAGAAATCCTTCTTGCTACCTCTTGAGCATGCGTTGGTTTTCCCTTGAAGAGGAAAGGGTGATGCAGCAAAGTAGCGTAAGTATTTCCCTCAGTTTTTGAGAACCAATGTATCAATCCAGTAGGAGACTACACGCAAGTCCCTCGTACTTGCACAAACAATCAAGAACCTTGCAACCAACGCGATAAAGGGTTGTCAATCCCTTCACGGCCACTTGCAAAAGTGAGATCTGATAAAGATAATAAGATAAATATTTTTGGTATTTTTGTTGTATAGATTGAAAAGTAAAGATTGCAAAATAAACGGTGACAGAAATAGCTAGTTGATGGGAGATTAATATGATGGAAGACAGACCCGGGGGCCATAGGTTTCACTAGTGGCTTCTCTCAAGATAGCATATTCTACGGTGGGTGAACAAATTACTGTCGAGCAATTGATAGAAAAGCGCATAGTTATGAGAATATCTAGGCATGATCATGTATATAGGCATCACGTCTGTGACAAGTAGACCGAAACGATTTTGCATCTACTACTATTACTCCACACATCGACCGCTATCCAGCATGCATCTAGAGTATTAAGTTCATAAGAACAGAGTAACGCATTAGGCAAGATGACATGATGTAGAGAGATAAACTCAAGAAATATGATATAAACCCCATCTTTTTATCCTCGATGGCAACAATACAATACGTACCTTGCTGCCCTTGCTGTCACTGGGAAATGACCCCGCAAGATTGAACCCAAAGCTAAGCACTTCTCCCATGGCAAGAAAGATCGATCTAGTAGGCCAAACCAAACTGATAATTCGAAGAGACTTGCAAAGATATTAAATCATGCATATAAGAATTCAGAGAAGAATCAAATATTGTTCATAGATAATCTTGATCATAAACCCACAATTCATCGGATCTTGACAAACACACCGCAAAAAGAATTACATCGAATAGATCTCCAAGAAGATCGAGGAGAACTTTGTATTGAGATCCAAAGAGAGAGAAGAAGCCATCTAGCTAATAACTATGGACCCGAAGGTCTATGGTAAACTACTCACACATCATCGGAGAGGCTATGGTGTTGATGTAGAAGCCCTCCGTGATCGATTCCCCCTCCGGCAGAGCGCCGGAAAAGGCCCCAAGATGGGATCTCACGGGTACAGAAGGTTGCGACGGTGGAAATAGGGTTTCGTGGTGCTCTCGGATGTTTTCAGGGTATATGAGTATATATAGGCAAAAGAAGTAGGTCGGTGGAGCCACGAGGGGCCCACAAGGGTGGGGGCGTGCCTACCCCCTGGGCGTGCCTCCCTACCTCGTGGCCGCCTCGTTGCTTCCTTGACGTCCACTCCAAGTCTCCTGGATTGCGTTTGTTCCAAAAACGATTCTCGCGAAGGTTTCATTCCGTTTGGATTCCGTTTGATATTCCTTTTCTGCGAAACACTGAAATAGGCAAAAAAACAACAATTTGCACTGGGCCTTCGGTTAATAGATTAGTCCCAAAAATAATATAAAAGTGCATAATAAAGCCCATTAAACATCCAAAACAGATAATAATAGCATGGAACAATCAAAAATTATAGATACGTTGGAGACGTATCACCCCCAGTCTCTCAGTCTTCTCAGTCCCTCTTCTCTTCCTCCCCCACCACGAAACAGAGAGAAACCCCAACGGTGAGGGGTGTGGCGGCGGATGATCGGTGTTCCGACGACCCTTTATTCGTAGTTCGTGCGGTGGCTTAAGCGAGTTGGACGTCCGCTTGACGTAGCCGGCACTGTTTGGCGGCGATGCAGGGCCCTCGACGGCGGCCCGATGACGAGGCGGCTCTCGCGTACGGTATGTCACTTTACAATGTCAATAGGTCGATTTGATGCACTTTTGGGACGAAAACATGTTTCCTAGTTGTGATTAGGCTGTTTTGCCCATGCTATTTGTCTGAATATGTCGATGGGATGCAATTTCCCCCAATTGTTCTAGAGTTTTAGTATCTCCAGGGCACAAATTTTGAATGTTTGCTGTATTTTTTTATTTTTCAGAGCAATGCGGTAGATTGTTCGCTGTTGAGGTGATCCATGGAGCTTTTTTGTTTGGTAGTGGGCAGGATATGAGCTATTTGAATGGGCATAAGGTCTGCTATGATTACTGTCATGTGGAGTCTGCATATTACAAAATGTTTGAAGAAATTGTGGAGCACTTTGGCTATGAGAAGGAAGGTAGGACTGATATGTACTGGTTGCCTCCTGGGTGTCAGCTAAATGAAGGTGTTGCAGTTCTTTTGTCCAATGATGCAGACTTAGATCATATGTATCTGTTGATCAAACAAGGGCACTATTTTCAAATGATATATTTGGATCATTTGGGTAGCCACATTTCCGGAGGAGGAGCGGAATGGGATGATGTTGTGGCTAATCCGGTAGCACACATCCCTCCTGTTTTCATCCCAATGAAGAAGCCACTAGATGTAAGTGACAACAAAGATATCTGTGAAAGCAATGCTTCTTGTAGTGTTCTGGATGGAAGTGTTTAAATTGAGAGCACATACCAGTTCATTTGTCAGGTTGAGACCAAGGGGAAAGAAAACAGAAGAGGAGGAAGAACAATATTCAGACTCATATTCTTAGATAGTGATTATGAACCTGAAATTGTTGACAGTGACTTTGACTTGGAGGATGGAGATGATGATCTGTTACAGGAGCAGTTGCAACCAATGCAGGACAAGGAAGGGAAGAAGGTGGTTGAAGATTGCAATTCTGGAGATGAGAAATTGAATGCTCTAGATTCAGATGGGGTTGAAATGAAATTCAATTTCAAATCTTTCACAGCAGCAGACATGCATGAACCTAAGTTCCATGTAGAGCAATTGTTCTCTTCTATGGAGCTCTTAAGGAAAGTTGTTAGAGAGTATAGTTGCAAAGAGAGGGTCAACATCAAATTTCCAAAGAAGGACAAGATAAGGCTTGCTGCAAAGTGTGGAAAGGGTTGCCCCTGGTATCTGTATGCATCTTGGGATAATGGGTCAAATTTTGTAATGGTGAAAACATTCAATGGGCAGCATGCTTGTGAGAAAAAGTGGCAAGTTACAGCCTTTACAGCTAGGTACATTGCTCACAAATATGTAGACAAAATCGGGGCATGTGAGAAAATATCATTGAAGGCCTTAGCAGGTTTTATGCAAGAAGATTGGAACATGACAATTAAAAGGGGCAAGCTAGGGAGAGCTAGGAAAATTGCATATTATATCATATATGGAGATGAGATTGCACAATACAACTTACTGTGGGACTATGAAAATGAGCTGAGGAGATCAAACCCTGGGAGTACCTTCCTTCTTGGACTGTCAGAAGAGGGACAATTTCAGAAATGCTACTTTTCTTTTGATGCATGCAAAAGGGGGTTCTTATCTTCTTGTAGACCTATCGTTTTCCTTGATGGTTGCCATTTGAAGACACAATATGGAGGTGTTCTCTTAAGTGCAGTAGCAATGGACTCCAATGATTTCAGTTTTCCTATTGCTCATGCAGTGGTGCAGTGTGAAGACACCAAAGCTGGTGGTATCTAACTGCATTGAAGCAAGATCTTGGAATTGAAAACACTGAGCCGTGGACAACCATGTCTGACAAACAAAAGGTATTTCTTTGTTCCTATAATTCTATGACAAAAGTCTGTTCCTATAATTTTGTGATATAGTTTTGTACCGATAATTCTATGATATAGTTCTGTTATATAATTTTGTTCCTATAATTCTGTGATATAGTTTTGTTATATAATTTTGTTCCTATAATTCTGTGATATTAGTTTGTTCCTATAATTTGGTGATATAATTATGTTCCTATAATTTGGTGGTATAATTATGTCCCTTGTGTTTTATATGTTTCGTGCAGGGTTTAATAAAGGCAACTAAAGATTTGTTTCCTCTATCACCTCACAGATTTTGTGTGAGGCATTTGTGGCAGAATTCCAACAAGAACTTTAAAGGAGAAGATTTTAAAAATCAACTATGGAAATGTGCCAGGAGTACTACAGAGGAGAGATTCAGGGAAAATATGAACTAGATGTTAGTGCTCAGCCAGGAGGCCCATGATTGTCTTGCAAAGTTAGACCCTAAAACTTGGGTTAGGGTTTACTAGAATGATTTCCCCAAGAGTGATGTGCTCCTAAATAACAACGGTGAGGTGCTCAACAGATATATATTGGAGGCCAGGGAGAGGCCAATCATAACCATGTGCCAGAGGATCAAAGGGCATAATATGGGAATAAATTTGCAAAGCAATATGAGACTTTGAAGTGGCATGGTGCTATATGTCCAAAGATAAGAAAGAAACTGGGCAAGAGTGTAGAACTTGTCATGCTGCACTAGCTGGCAAAGGACTGTTTGTAGTAAATGATAAAGTTAATTTCTGTGTGGACACAAGGAAGGAAATGTGCAGTTGCAGAAGATGGGATCTGTCAGGTATACCTTGTTGTCATGGGGTTTCTGCTCTTAGATATGACAAAATTCCACCTGAGTCTAGGATGAACTCATGTTACTCCATTGCAACTTATTGCAAAGCATATGAGCACATTATTATGCCTTGTAAAGATGTCAGTGAGTGGGGAAAGATGAAAGGCAGAAAAATCATACGACCACCACTTCAGAAGAAGAAATGAAGAAGGGCAAAAAACAGAAGACAATAACTACTCCCTCCGTTCCTAAATATTTGTCTTTCTAGAGATTTTAACAAGTGACTACATCCGGAGCAAAATAAGTGAATCTACACTCTAAAAAATGTCTATATACATCTGTATGTGGTAGTCCATTTGGAATCTCTAAAAAGACAAATATTTAGAAACAGAGGGAGTAGAAGAGAAGCAAGGAGAAAGAGAGGAGTGCAAATCACAAGGGTAGGTGCTATCGACAAGGTTGAAGAAGAAGGGCGTCGCCGCCTGCCGCCATCCACAAGCTCAACTTCAAGCCACCAAAGATTTTTGGGCAGGTCGACGACATCGAAGAAGATGTCGTGCGCCGACCCGCGACACCTACACTTTCCAGATATGAAGACCGCAGAGACACGAGAGCCAATTGCCCCCTCGCAAGCACTGATTGGAGCGCTGCTGAGATGAAGGAAGGGCAGAGGCAATTTATTCCGACGCGGCGTCATCCCCTCCATCGAACGGACGTCCCAAGGACAAACGAGGCCCTACCCTATCTACTAGCCAAATCACTGGGGGGAGGGGTCCCACCTCTGCCATCGTCGGAGCGGCAGGCGGAGGCGAGGACCTGCGGCGTTGCCGGCGTAGGAATGGGGCAGTTATTTCAAATCGCCTCGTGCAGTTTGGGTTGGGGGCGAAGCGGTACGTCGCTGGGGTTGCGGAGGGTGCTTTGAGATTGCCGCCAGGGGCCATCGAAGACGCTTGATTTCTCTATTTTATATATCAAATTGAATTATTCTTTTGAGAATTGTCTAATTGAATTAAAAGGAAGAAAAAAATGTCCAACACATTGTTGGACGTCTTCCCTTGGAGAAAAAACCCCCACCCAGCCCAAGGAGGGACAGCCAAAATTGAAATTCCCGCTCGGACGCAAGAACTCAACAAACCAAATTGAATCGACGGCTCCAGCTCCGTAACCGAATCCCCGCACCGCCACCGCAGCGGCTCGCCGTCGACGGGCCGCGCCCCCTCCCCGTCCTCTCGCCCCGTCTCCCCTCGGTTCAAGCCCCTCGCTGCGTCGACCGGCTCCCCTTCGTGTCCGTGCGCGCCGCACAGACCTCACCGCCGTCGAGCCCGGTGCCTCTGCGCCTGCTCCGAGAACTCTAACTCGTCAAACGCGCTCGTATCCCTCCGGCCCCGGTTCAAGACTTCCGCGCCGCACCGGCTCATCGTCGAGGAGCTCGGTGCCTCCGCGCGAACTCCAATCCGCCAAGCGCGCTCGCATCACTCCGGCGGTGTCTCCCCTCGGTCCAACACACCCCGGCGAGCGCAGGGCCTCCTGCTCGTCCTCGCGCGGTGCGTCCCCGATCCTGTGCGCACCAGCTCCGAGCAGCATCAACCCCAAGACCCTCTCCCTCACGCGCGTGGTCCTCGAGGTGCTGATGGACTCCCAGGGTCAAGGTGATCTGCACGGCGGCGACGGCGGCGGTGGCCGCAATCAGGGCCACGCTGATGGACCAGAGCCGCTGGACCAATCCTGTTGCCATGATGCGGCCCTGCGCGTATAGCTTCTCTTCCTTCTCTTGTTTAGTTTCTCTGCAATTTTTATGCTGTATCATTCTTCAGTATCTGTATTTTTGCCATTGCCATGTCATTTGGGACTTTGGGTATTCTTGAAATGAACCTGCTGCTCACCATTATCTGTGCTGCTGCCTGCTGCTGAATGGTTCAGTTCGAGAATGGTGTGGCCACACCATTAGCTGAACCTGATGATGAACACCCTTCCTGAACTGAACCTGATGAACTTTGGGAACTGAACCCAAGAGGAGCACAACAGGAAGACGCGGCATTAGGTGTTCGGAATAGGTTGGTTAGCAAGGGGTGCGTTGATGGTGATTTGTGATACCATTGTCTTGTTGTCGGATAATTGCATTGAACCACGCCAGGGTCCAGTTGACCATTCATAATTGTGGGGGCTTTCTTTGGTATACGCATTACTTAGTTCAAATCCAACATATCCTTAGTATGTGAATATGAAACCATAACTTGTTTTCTTGCCGGCTGTACTAAGCTTTAAATCTAAGAATCCAATAATCTTTAAGTTGTTCGCTTGCAGATTGCAAACGCTTTTCTTGATGAGGAGATTAAAAACATCAACAACTCATTCGTTGACACGGAGATCAACGTTATAAGCGACAGTGCTGATGCCGGGACAGTAATTACCCTTTCCTACATGGCCGTGGCCGTTGCTCCTGACCTCAAAGCCTTATTTGCAAGATCAGAAAAGGTACACCTGTAGAGACAACTACTGTTGCTTAAAATCGCTTCAATATCACCGTAAATTAGTTAATTTTTAGTTGCTTCATTGTCTAATTTCGTGAACAATACAGCCTCCTATCAGCGCTGCAAAACTACTTGTCCCCGCGGATTACCCAAGGAGTTCTCCTGTGCTTGTTGAGGATGACGAAGATGGGCAGGAGAGGTGAGTTGAAGTAGTTAGTTGATGGTGATCTCTTTAAGCTCCTGTTGGTTACAGTAAACAAATCTGCTGTTTTTTCAGTAACCCAGTGCTATCAACTATCTGCAGGAATGAGTTCAAGGCCATGTCAAACTCGGTCCACAAGCAGTTCAAGCTTGCCCTAGCTGAGCATAGGTCCATCAATGATATTGCAAGGGAATGGGATTCCTGTGTGCGTGCAGCTGTGCTGAAGTTAGCGAAATATTTTGGCGGAGGTACCTTCACCTCAAGGTATGGCAAATGGGAAAGCGTCTCGTCACTTGAAGCGAATGGTGCAGCGGCTAAAGGGGAGGATCATGCATGTGATAGAGCTGAAACAACAATCTCCAAGAAATCCACAGGAGTAAGTCTATTTGTTCGACTCACTCGTAGTCGATGCTATGTTCCAAACTCTTTATTGATAAATTTTATCTGTTGATGTGAGCGGCAGTCTTCACTATCCGCAGCTCAACACACCTTAGCTCCTTCAATCTGGTCTGTCCGTATAATGAGCGATAACATATGTGTGCCATATGGGAAGATTGGTGATTGTTCTGGGGGATATAGTGTTCTGAACACATTTTAGAGGGAAAAATACACAGCTGACATTCTTAGCCATTAACTTCTGAAGTTTTTAGTCCAAGGGAATCTGTTATATTTTGCTGCATTATTTGTTCAAGCAATTATTTGTTCTGTTTTAGAATTATTTGCTCAGTTTAGGGGTTATTTCCATCCATTTAACTTCATTGATACGCCTGTTTGCTAGGAACTTTTTGCTGTGTCTAGTGACTGACTGTAATTTTGTGGTTCAGAAATCAGAGATAACACCAGCAGATGGCCATTCTAATACCAGAGGTCACGCCTGCTCCACTCCAGCTCCCTTCCCTCCGCTCCAGCCTCAAGCTCACAGAACCACTGCTCTGAGCACTCACAGTTTTAAGGTAATGTCGTTTACACTTCTCATTGTCATGACAGACCAATGAATACAACGTTCTTTTATTTTCCTGAAATGTACTTCAGATTAAAGGATCTGTTAAGTGTCTGAAAGCCTAAACTGTCACGCACCTTCAAGCAGTTCACTACTTTTTCGATAAAGGGTGGTTTTATTGACTCAAAATATAGCATCGACGGATACAATTATAATGAGCTACACCCGGCCTCTGCATAAGCCTAAGCAGTTCACTACTACGTCGATCATCTTTTTATGTTTCTATATGGGGTGGAGTTGCAACTTGCATAAGTGGATTAGTGCTAGCTTATGCATATTTGAGTTGTACACAGGTTAAATGCTTGAATATTTAAACTAAGAAATGAGTCGTTTATTATCTGAATGTTGTATGTTTCTGCTGGTACACCTGGCTAACGTGTCTATGCATTGCAGCAATGGTACCTATCTTCAATACAAGGTGATTTAGCTGAGGAATTACAGAAGATGGAGGTGATCTATAATGTGATCATGGAGAGGCAGTCGACGAATGGGAGGGATGATCTGAGTGATCTGTGGCAACGCATCAATGAAGGTGTTAAGAAGTGCGAAGGTATCCGCTTAGAAATTCATGCCTTGGGAGGGTCCTGGGATCAGGAGATCGACCCGAAATTCATCTGGTGATCTCACTAGTAGTTGAACGATGTTGGAACACGAGGATGTACTTGGACTTGGTAGAGCCCACGACATCGGGTTTTTTCTTCGTACAGAGTTGAATTCACACGATGAGGTGTTGTGCTTCTGCAACAATCTGAAACTGTGGCTATGCAACATATTGAAATTCGCATACGAGTGAAGACATTGTTCAGTCGGCAGTGTATATTCAGGATAGGGCTCCTAGCAAATGGTTGTTCGTGTATTCATTTTCTTCTGCTTTCAGCAGAACATGTTGAATGTTGATGTCAAAATTCAATCAAGATGTTGAAATACTGGTCATGAGGTCACGATTAATTCAACCGTGTATACATTTCTCCAGCCGTCTGCCATCAAGAATCTCTGTTGCACTGCCAAGTGTGGCCTATCAAGTACTCCCTTCGTAAAGAAATACAAGAGCATTTAGATCACTATTCTAGTGTTCTAAATGCTCTTATAAATCTTTACAGAGGGAGTACCAACAATCATATTCATGTATCATATTCATGTACCAACAATCCCTCAAAAAAAATCATATTCATGTATCTGCAATGCAGCGGGATTTTGAACCAAGCTTAGATGAACACTGTACTTGCACATCGGTATAAACAGTCAAGTTGGTGTAGATAGTACGACAATTTTTTTTTTTTGAAAAACGCCCCATATATTAATTAAGCCAGAGAAAAATTCTTACAATCATTCGTTACAGCATACACCATGCAGGGCGGAACAGAATTAAAAAGAATCCCATCGGACCTAGTACTAAAGCTAAACTTAGCAATCTCATATGCCACCCCATTGGCAGTCCGACTTATCTTTGCAATATTAAAATTTTGGATCATCCTAGATATACTAAGAGCCTCATCCATCAGATCAGCCAGAGGGGACCTGTCAAACTTCTCATTTGCAAGAAACGAATGTACGAAAGCACAGTCAGTCTCTAAAATAATAGATTGGTGAAGGGTGATACCCATATAAAGTCCTGCGAGGCAAGCGCGAAGCTCAGCTTCATTCACACTGGTACAGCGATCAATAAACCACGAAGAAACAATAACTTCTCCAGATGAATTACGAGCTATGACCCCCACACTGGCTGCATTAGTGCTCTCCACAAAACTGACGTCAACATTGATCTTGATATGATCATTAGGGGAAGGAATCCACACCACATGATCTTTTAATGGTGCGTAATCCGCTAAAACTCCGCTCACCTTCTCCTTACCTTTGTTGCTAGCGTCCAATTGAGCGGTGTCATGACTAGACGTGAAAGTGGACCAAAAATTATCCATAAAATGTGGAGAGGCATTAACGGATTCTTTCCCCTTCCCAAAAATTAAATTATTTCTTAAATGCCATGCTCGCCAGAAAAGAAACATGATTTGCTCCCTCTGCCGCAGACCCAACTGTGCCAGCAAAATCAATAACCAATCTGGTCCCGTGCACTTGAAGAACTCTTCATCCGGAATATTCCACCGCTCTCTCACGGCCATTCGAAGAGCACGAGCTTTAGAACAACTCACCAGAGCATGAAGGATGTCTTCATCTTGAACCCCACAAATAGAACACATACATGAATCGGTCTGATGGTGCTTAACTCCATTCATCTGGACCGCCAAACTATTGGTAGCAGCTCGCCACGCAAATATCTTTGATTTTCTGAGGTATATTAGCCTTCCATATTATCTCCCAAATCCATCTTTCCCCCTCTGGTTCGCCACTAGATTGTTTCTGAGGTACGACAAAAATATTTAGCCTAGTGGGTGGTTTGTTGTGCGCTTGTGCAGTTTTAGTAATACTTGCAAGGTTTTGTTTCCCATCCTTATGCTTGCAGCGCACCAATGGCCACACTCCATGCTCAAACTGCTGGAACGATCTTGGCTATGATTGCGACTTGTGCGCTGAGCCTGAGACTGTAACGCACTGCTCTGCCATGCATGAAGCGTGTCCTCCGTGTGGACCTTGTGTGGTTCTTGCGATACAGACAACATTTTTCCTTTACAAAATAAGCTCCAGATGAGCCTGGTTTTAAATTGACAAAGTTATCAACCGACCAAGAATTACAACACAACAACAAGCCGCAATGGCCCGAACCGATGGAAGGGAGCTTATTCGGAAGTTTACAACACAACGACCAAGACAAGCACCTAAACGGGAAACAGAGAACACAATTAGCAAAGACTCTACCCCCCACACTCTGGCACCAAAGAAAGTTAACCAGAAGAAGTAAAGTGAGGATCAACCTAGAGTTACAGGTGAAGTCTAGATCCAAGTGACGCCAAACTGAAGGAACACACCACATTCTACTCTCTATCAGTGAAGAGGGGCCCTACCCCTTCGCCTTGGTTTGAAAGGCGGCACATTATCGGATTGTAGAGACGCTCACCTGAGAGCTAGAAGGATGTCGGCCTCGATGCCCATGGCAGCACTACTTCAAAACTGCCTATAGGTGAAAGCATATAGTAGAACAGGAAAACTTAGTAGTGGCGTGGGGACAGACACACCACCAATATAATGCAACTGATATAACCCACATACTAGTGGCGTTCCGTTACACACACACCACTAGCATCACACACTAGGGGCGTGTTTGAAATTATTTTTAAGAAATAATTTTTTCCTATCGGTGGCATTTGCAGGATTAGGCACGCTACTAATAATGGCGCACTTTGCATAGGTGCGCCATTACTATGTCAAACTTAGTAATGGCGCACCTTCACAAGTGCGCCATTACTAAATGCACCCCATGGACCGCCTTTTCAGTTTTAAAAAATAAAAGAAAATGATGAAAATGTCAAAAAAATAAAAGAAAATAAGTTTCCCATGTGATATGTGGTCTAGTTGTTGGGAAAATTTACAAATATAAATTTTGACTTTATTTGCAAAATCTCTCTGGAATTTAGTAAAATGGGCATAACTTTTGCATACGAACTCGGATTAAAAAGTTTTTTATATGAAAAATCATCTACTCGAAAAGTTACATCCGAATTCAACAGGGGGAAAAATATGGGGCTTTTAGAATCCCCAAAAACCTAACAGAATAAAAGATACGAGGCTTTTAAGATCTAGAGGGGGGAAATGAAAAAAAATCAAACTTAGTAATGGCGCACCATTTGCTAGGTGCGCCACTAGTAACAGAAAAAAAATTGGTTTTGAATTTTTTTTTGGAAATAATATTCAAAATATGATCCGTAATATGATCGGGAAGTTTGAAATATTTTTTCAAAATTTCATCACACTCATGAACATGAACAAAGTCCTAGACATCAACAAGGTTTAATAGGATTGATATGATAGATATATCAACAAGTGCCTGTTAAGTGAGCTGGTGCTGGGGTTGGATAGAACTGAGAAGTTAAGCGTGCTGGGGCTGGAGTAGTGTGAGGATGGGTGACCTTCCGGGAAGTTTGACCACGGAGTGAGATTTGACTTGAGATTAAGCATATTGACCCGAGATTAAGCCATAGTGACCCGAGATTAAGAAAAAGACGAAAACAAATTGAAAACAAATTTCTGAAAAAAAATTAGTAATGGCACACCAAATGTGCGCCATTATTATTTGTTAATAGTGGCGCATCAGAGCCTTTTTTCTAGTAGTGAATGAATCATAAAAAGAGGAGTGAGACGAAGGGAACTCTAGATAGCTCGGCATGTTTGGAAGAACATTAACACAACGACAATGTAATATATACCCACTAGTACCTCAACACCGTCACTCTGCTTTGACATAGCTAGCGCTCGCTTCAGTTATAGACGAAACTATAATGGTGAACATTTGCTATCATGTTGAAGAAGGGCGGGAGGTCATCAACCTATCCCTTTAAGCGGGCCTCTACCTCCTACGGACTAGCTGCGCCGCCATTGAATATCCCACTGGCGTCGATGACATCCTGGTTGATGATGTTCACAAACTTCAACTAGACGCATCTGCACTGGTCTCTGCAATATCCATCTGGGATTTCATGCATTCTTTTCCCCTAGTTGATGATGTCACCTGATGTAATGGGTGTTGTGGCCGACGATTTCGCCCCACCCACTAGTTAATGGAATGCATGGTGTTCCAGACCATCCACTTGCAACGATTCATCCCAAAACAAAATCAAACCACCACTTATGTCGTCACTACCAACACCATGGAAACTCTTCATACCTAACCCCAACTTCATCTTCTCAATCTTAGCTGAAACTTGTCTTGTCTCGCAGAGAAAAACAAGTTTGGAGACAATGACTTTTGCAAGCGCCAACACCTCACGAACTATCCGGTGGTTCCTACCCCCTCGGCAGTTCTAGAATAGGAGATTCATTGTTCCTGGTGGCGCCCCTCTTGGGAGCCCACAAAATATTTTGCACCATCACCGTTGTACCCATCCATTTTCGCCTTTTTGCTGCTATAACTCGATGTAGGAGATACATGTTGTTTGTCCTCTTCTCTGCCATCAGTGAGAGCTAGAGTTCCATTACCAAGGATTCTCGGATCCTTAGGAAGAACTTTCTCCATGCTCAAGCGTTTCCTCGCCCCTTTGTCAAGTTACATCGAAACAACTGCAAGCAGATTCTTATGGGGACTTGTGGCAGAATCCCTAACATCATCATCCACCTCCACCCCCTTACTCGGCATACCACCAAGACCACTACCGCCAGCCATGTTCCTAGTGTTCCCATGATCATCGAAGCCAGCACGAAGCTTGCTTGGGGCATCAGCATAAAGCGAGTCACCGAACTTCAAATCTTTATCTTAAAAAAACACTCTCCTTGAACTCATGCCAAATTCTTTCACAAGACTTGCCAAACCGAGCAAGTTTTTCATATTGAACAGCGAACACCTGCCGCTCCTTACCACCGGATAATGCTCACATGTACTGTCAAGGGGGCACGAACATCATGCTCAATCCTAACACACACATAGTCACCCTTGAGGCCTTGAGTTTCCGGTCAGCCTCACATCAAGCACCTTCCCGGCGTTTTTAGCAACTTCTCCACTATTTCTTTGTTGCAATAACCATCGGGGAGCTTATGGATTTGCAACCACATAGGCATAAAACTCATCTGAATCTCTTTCGCCTTACTGACGCCGTCATATGGGTGTAGAAGAACCCTCCAGCAAAAGAATATCCTCTCCCAATCTCCTAAGTACGAAGCTTGCGCCACAAACAGATCTGCACCCAACAGCCGGAAGCGGACCTCTTAGGTTGGGTTCCAGGCAGAATATTATGCACTGATTTGATCTTTGAAACTTTAGCCTGCTCTGGAATCACAGTGGTCGATGAAAAGGTGGGATGCGGGAAGAGAAACTTTAGTGCTTGAAGTGGTGTGGTTGAGGCATTTTTCGCCACCTGCTTATGGCAACACACATGCATTGTCCTAGTAGTTTTAAAATATCGCCGACATTTATAAGAAAAACCTCCAGCTAAACTTGGGTCCATTCTTTTTAGGCCAAAGCTAGGACTGAAAAAATATTGAAATGTATTTGTTGGATAAAAGAGTTAGCAACTTCAAACGTTTTTTATAGCAAGTTTAGTGACGAAAAGATGACAATTTTAGTTGTCGAGCATGACAACTTTTTTTGGGATGGAAAATTTCATTTTTTTTTGGTTTGTTTTTTCTTTTGGGATTGCAACTTTAGTTGTTAAAACATCAGGTCTGGAGTGCTTCGTGCCACACGTGACATCGTGTGACACTTATCGTTTAGGTACCATAAGAGCAACTTCAACCGGACGACCCAAACAGACATGCGCTTTGTCCGCTTTTCGTCCGTTTGGGTCGGCGAGGCGGACGGGCGCGTCCGCTTTTTCAAATGGATCAGGTGCGTCCAACGAGAGGCAGACCCATATTTACCCGTGTGCTAAGAAAAAAATATGATAAACACGTGGCCAAAAATAACCATAATAACACATAACTAACATAAATGACCGGTCAACAGCCAGTCATAGTCCACTTAAACATTACTTCAACAAAAACAAAAAACTCCGGGCCGCATGCTACCCTAGGCGTTCGTCTTGCCCTTGCCCTTGCCATCGTTGTCGCCGCCGGTGACGTCGATGAAGACGGGAGACGTACCAGCCCACCCGACCGCGGCTTGATAGGCCGCCATGGTTGCCTCCTCTGGCGTCTGCTGCGGCGGCGGCATTGCGGCGAGGTGGGCACGCTTCTCCTCTTCCTCAACGCGTAGTACCTCCTCGTCCTGCTCTCAACGCATCTGCCGCTCACCGTCGGCCGCCTCCTCGGCGGGCCAATGCGCCTTCCAGCGCTCAAGGTGGGCCGCCTCCTCCTCCGGAGTCGCGACGTAGTAGGCGGGAGGCGTGCTCACCCACGCGCTGTACTCGCCGGTCCAGGAGTAGGACTCCTCGGGCCAGGTGGGCGGCGGCGACGACCGCTTCCGCGTGGGCGTGGGCTCAGGCTCCGGCTCCGGCTCGGCCTTGGGCTCGAGCGGTGGCGGGACGAAAAGCGGAGCGTGGATAGAGTCCCCAGCCGCCGACAAGGTGAGGGCTTAGTCCATCCAATCCCAACGGCTCGTCCTCGAGCCGGCTCGCCTCCAGTGCGTGTTGTAGGGCCTCCTCGAGGGCGACTTGGTACGCCGCCTCCTCCCCTCTGGCAAAACCTGTGGGGGTGGTGGTGGAACGACGTAGTCAACGTGGACGCCGCAGCGGGGCTCCTCCTTGTGCTCTAGCACAAACCATCGCTCCCAGTTGGGGGAGTCTGGTGTGTACGCACGCATCATGCGCTGCTCGGGTGTAAGGGCCTCACGACGCCGGCAGACATCCTCGGCGTGCGCCCGCAGCCTGCGTGGCACCATCGGAATGGGGATCCGCTACGGGTCCGGATGCCAGCCGTGCGGCAGGTTGACATCCGGATACTGCAGTGGCCGGCGGTAATGCCAGTGCCACCGTGCCTGGTGGATTGGTATGTACAGTCGCTCCCGCTCCCGCGGTGGCGAGCCGCGTCTAGCCGGCGCAGGAAGCTGCGCACAGGAAGAGTTCGCGTCGGAGCTGAACTTCCCCTTTCCTTTCCCGTTGAAGAAGCCCATGGCTGGTGGCTGGCTGGCTAGGGTTTTCTAGTCACCGGCGAGGGAGCAAGCGTGGCCAGATGTGGACGGAGAGATGGAAGTGGATGAGGCCGGCCCCACCACACGCTTTCTTTAAAAAGGATGGGTACCTGGCCCTTCCACACACTGTCAGGCGGGCCCGAGGTAGGTGGCTGCGTTTAATACAACCGCCTGTGGTGGTTGGCGGCTGACTTATGGGGCCACGGCGGACATAGAGGGGACGTGCGGCGTGTTCACTTTGTGTCAGCACCAACGCATTTTTCACTCAAATTTAGGCCTAAAATGGGTGAGAAAAAGCAAAGACATTTTTTATTTTAGTGGGCACGGACATGGGTGGACGAAATGGGTCACTCCGTTGCTCAAACCGCCTAAGGAAAAGACGGATCATTCTCCATCTAGAAACCGCTTCTAGGGAAGAGAGCTCGACGGGAACTGGATCCAGAAGCACTGCACGCAGAGCTCGGCGGGAGATCGATCGGCCATCCATCATGGCCAAGGTGATTAGTTCGGACGCATT
The DNA here is from genome assembly GCF_018294505.1 of Triticum aestivum. Classification (NCBI taxonomy): domain Eukaryota; kingdom Viridiplantae; phylum Streptophyta; class Magnoliopsida; order Poales; family Poaceae; genus Triticum; species Triticum aestivum. Next base: position 6,170,176 of record NC_057802.1, on the reverse strand, counting down.
TCTCTCTCCGATCCCCGTCCAGTCTATCTTCCGGCCGCCGCCGCCGCCGCCGCGATTCACCGCGTGCACAGCTGAATGGGGTTTGTAGGTTGCCCGCTTAGGAGGAGGGCGACGGTGCCCTGATAGAGGTGCGGAAGGGAAGGCGGCGCCGGCACCTCCGCTCTCTCTGGGCGGCGGCGGCGCGGCCGGAGCTTTAGGGTTTAATTTGGGGGAAATTGACTGATGCGCGTGCGCTCGCGTAATTTCCCCGATTCGAAGCGACTTTGCAAATTCCATCGCGAAGAATGCTGATTGCCATGGTCTGATTTGGGTTTGCCGACTGAGCATTCCGGTGTCCCGTATCAAAATTTGGATATGGACTTCTGAAGAGCCTTGAAATCTCTGAAAGATGGATGATATACTTATTCTCTGCTTCACTGTCATATGCCTATATGTCCATCTCTTGCATTGTTACTGAACTTTGCATTTTGCTGGGAGCAATCTACAGAAGGCTGGCGCTGATAGGACCGCGGCGGCGGTGAAGGCAGGGAGCTGCTCCAGGAAGAAGGCTAAGGCTGCGTCCTCCTCCAAGATCACTGTCACCTTAGACCCCAAGTTGCTGGAGTGCTCGGTTTGTTGCAGCCCACTGGTTGCTCCCCTTTCTCAGGTACTGAACCAAAAGCAGGTCTGATTACACCTATTCCTAATCCTAAATAGAATGTAAGGACGTTACAGAGCCCTGTACTCGACGAACTAGTATTAAGGATTCCTTTGTTGAATTGAATGCTTACTCTATTTCATTAGATTCTTTTTATACCCTGCAATTTAGTTTCGTGTTATGAGTTTTTGACGCTCTGTATCTTGTACTCCCTCCATCCCAAAATTCTTGTCTTAGATTTGTCTAAATACGGATGTATCTAGTTACGTTTTAGTGTTAGATACATCCGTATCTAGACAAATGTAAGACAACAATTTTGGGACGGAGGGAGTATCTTGTATGTTGATGTTGATGTATAGTTTCTTATATTTCACTTGTGGCACGCCTTGCATCAATTATGATGTTTTGGTCAGTATGCTGGTTGTAGAATTCTGATTTCTTCCTTCGTCTCATTTCAGTACAGTTGGTTGAATGTTACTAGGGAAGCTAACAAAATTAAGATGTGCTGCACATATTGGTCCCAACTCATTTCAGTATTTATCTGTCAGTAACTTTGCATTTAGGTAAACTAAGTTTCCTTCCATAGCAATGCGGACATATATTTTCTCCTGTGGCTTGTCAATTTCCATTACCAAGAATCTATGATGCATTGCCAATCTTGGCCTATGGCAGCATCAACTCTCTGGATAACTGAGTGGAACTAGGTTCAACAAACTGTTATTAGCATGAAAATCATATATATGCTCAGTAACAGAGTCTGAGCCAAAATTTTGGAAGCCCATTATCTAGTCAAGTGATACATGAAACATGCGCGAGCATGCTATGCTTTGCATCAAAATCACCGTAGATAGTATGGCACAAATTTGGCAGCAGTGGTAATCCAGTGTTATGTTGTGCTTGTGCACTTCTGCTGTTTCAGTAACACATTCCTGTTTCTCTCTTTTTGTCTGCAGTGCGCAAATGGCCATATCACATGCTTCGAGTGCTCCTCCGATGTGAACTACAGTTGCAGCTTGTGCTCTGGGCCTGCCAACACCCACTGCAGCGCCTTGGAGCGCATCCTCGCTGGCCTGGCCGTGCCGTGCTCGTTCCAGGAGCACGGGTGCACCGAGATGATCCCGTTCACGGAGAAGCTGGCCCATGAAGAGTCCTGCCTCCATGCCCCATGCCACTGTCCCATCGCTGGCTGCTGCCCCTACCCCGGCCGGTCCCTGCACGACCACATCAAGGGGGAGCACCCTATGATCCAGTACACCCGCATCACGGCCGGCCGCCTCTACCCCCTGAGCATGCGCCATGACGAGCTGGCCCGCCTTGTATCCCTCGGCAGCAAGGCAGTCTTTCTTCTTGTGGTTGACCGGAGCGTCCCGTCGGGGCTCACATTGTCGGTGATCCACCTCATGAGCGACCCGATCGAGAGGGAGGATTTCAAGTACAAGATTCAAGTGCATACGCAGACGGGCATTCTCTCTCTGTCCGGCGAGACACAGAGTGTCGGTCGACTGAGGGGGCCTTACCAGGCTGGCGCGTCGCTGTTCGTCTCGGACACCATGTGGTCTCCCCCAGATTCTCCAGTGTACCTCGAGCTGAAATGCTAAATCTGTACTCAATCTGGTAGTAGAAGAATTCTGAGACTCCATTCATTGCGCTCTTGTCAGCTGTGTCAACGTGGTTTTACTAGGTAGTTAGTACATTATCTCTGTTGTTTGTCGAAGTTAGGTAATTGGATCATAACATATGGATTGGTGCAATGCTAAGTTGCTAGCAATGCTAGCTTAATTATTAAGCGAAAGGTAATTCTTGGAGAGTGCAGATTTGTGAGATGTCTGTAGCCCGGCTAAGAGCTGCTACTTCTTTTTTGTCCAACAGTGAGTTTGCAGATTTGTGAGGTTTCTGGTGCCCGGCCAAGAGCTACTACAATTCTTTTGCCCAACTGTATGCTTGCAGCTTTTCTCCATGTATGCATGCATGCATGTATTCTTGAGCTCAATCGATCCGTGAAGCGACAAAATTGAAAGAGTTGCCATTTTTCATGGTAGCACGAATCATTTTCAATATAGATATATAGAGTTCCGTTGGAGCTTTTGAGGAGTAGATACTCCCTCCGTCCCATAATGTAAGACGTTTTTTTTTGACACTGCAGGGAGTAGTAAATAGTGATTGGATCGCATCTGGGCCGTTGGAGACAAGGGGTGTTGCCAGGACAGACAAGGGCTGTTGGATAACTGAAGAATGTAGACGCCCTGTTCTGAACTTACTGAACACTTGAACAACGCGTTGCAGTAATGTTGCAAACTACAGTACCTACCTACCATGCTCTGCATCTTGCAAAGTTGCATATTCAGAAAACTCTTTTGCAATGTTACAGCAGTATTGTGCACACCAAACCTAGCGAAGTCTTGTTAATCTCGTAGTGAATTAGTTTGTCAGGTACTCAGGTAATCTCAGCCTGATTTCCTGATATTGTTATATGAGTTTCAGAGGAGAGAAAGTGCACACACATATTTATTACAGTTAGAATGTGAAATCCCATCCACCAACATCTAAAATGCAAGTCTCAGGACTATACAGAAAGCAAGAGGCACAGAACCACCTTCCTGGCTCCAAGATAAGGATGATGAAAAATCAGATAAACATGTTTGAAACAAGAACCTGAGGCGACATTCAAGCAACACGGATATTTCTTCGGAACGAAATGACAGTGAGTGTCGTTCCCATTGGAAAGACCGAAATGATAATGAGTGTTGTTCTCTGAAACAAAGCTCATTCAGGAACAGCAGGTAGCACCAATCTGACGTTTTTTGCTTCATCGGTTAAATAATGGACAGATTTGTTTACAATAAGATAAGATGTGAAATAAAGTGCGTGATTGAGCTCTTCCAAAACGCATGCTATGAAAAGTATACAGACATTTCAACAGAGAATTAACGAAAACTGATATTTCCTCTTCGATACGGTTCTGTGACCATGGGTATCAAATCGGAGCATCCAATTTGTCACGCCGTAAGGTGATCCGTGATCGAACGGCCAGCCGCAGCCGCAGCCGGCCGTCATCGTCGAGCCCACCGTCACCTACTCCGGCGACTCTCACCGCCGGCCCGATGCCTCCATAACGGAAAATATCCTGTGGAGCATAACCACGCCGCGCTCACCACCTTGCATTCCGGTATGGCCAAGCTCCTCCGCCTGGCCGACTCGCCCCCGCACAAGTCTCCTCGCTTCCTCGCCCTCCTCCTGCCCCTATTAGCCTGCCCCAACACATCGTCTCTCCCCACACGCCCGCGTCCTCCTCATGCGCCCCCTTCCCACCTGCCTGTCAGGACCTAGCTATGATCTAGAAGGAATTCGAAGAGGAAATTGTATAAACTGAGAGGAAAGTTATCTCCCAGATCTACTTTATTGAATATTTGTAAACAAGCTAGGGTATATGCGAAGCCATCAGGCAATTCAGAGAGAATAGCATGCTCGACCCAGCCACACCCCGGCTGTTATATAGGGGAAGCTTTTACTGGCAAGATTGTGAAGTGAAATAGTAACTACTAGAAACGATACAGTAAGGATCTAACGGTCCGCGACGATGCTGAGCAGAGGAGCGATCCTGGCCGTTGGTGACGATGCGTTATCTGAACCGAAGTCTGTAACTGAACTTGGCTGCATCTCAGGTCTTGACATTGCCCCTTTCTTGAGCATCGACGAGTCCTCACGTCGATTCTTGTGCTGCGCGCCAAGCTTGGGTAGTTTGCCTGAAAAACTCTGGGAATGAGTACTTAATGAAGTCTGCATCCTCCCACGTAGCGTCCGCCGGTGACAGATTTTCCCATTGAATTTGCCATTGTACCACTGGTGCATTGTTGCGTGGAATTTGCCTGACTTGCAGAACTACGGCCGGACCCGTTTTGATCATACCATCCGCATTGACCATTGGAAGGTTTGGGCTCGGGATCGCTTTTGGTCCAATGTGTTTCTTGAGCTGGCTGACATGGAAGACAGGGTGTATCTGAACGTTGCTGGGGAATTTCAATTTGTAAGCAGAGTTCCCTATCTTTTGGATTATGAGAAAAGGGCCATAATACTTGTTCTGCAACTTAAGAGCTCCTCGAAAGCCGAATGCTGCCAATCGATAAGGTGCCATCTTCAAGTAAACCATGTCCCCCACCTGGAAACTTCTCTCCACTCGTTTGAGGTCTGCATAACGCTTCATTCTGTTCTGAGCTGTGCACAGATTCTCTTTCAAATGCTCTAACATTTGCTGTTTAGCTGTCAAGAAATCTTGTGCTTCCTCATCTTCTGGTCCAGGGATTGCTAATTCAGATATGAGTGGAGGTGGAAATCCATAAAGGGCTTGGAATGGAGACATTTTCAGAGCAGTGTGATAAGTGGAATTATACCAATATTCTGCTAGAGACAGCCATGACATCCACTTGGTAGGTTGATCAGTTGTCATACACCGCAGATAGGTTTCTAAACACTGGTTCACCCGCTCTGTCTGGCCATCAGTTTGAGGATGGTAGGCCGTGCTGAATCTTAGTTCCACCTTGAGGGCAGTAAAAATGTCTTTCCACAGTTTGCTCGTGAAAATTCTATCTCTATCAGAGATAATAAGTTTGGGAGGGCCATGTAATCTTATGATATTGTCCACAAACTTTTGAGCCACCGAGAGAACTGAATATGGGTGGGACAGGGGAATGAAATGACTGTACTTCGTGAATCTATCGACCACAACCATAATAACATCCTTGCCCTGGGATTTTGGTAGGCCTTCCACAAAGTCCAGTGAGATGTGTTGCCAAGCCATGTCTGCAACAGGGAGGGGGTCCAGCAGGCCAGGTTGCAAGCAGTTCTCATGTTTTGCTCTTTGGCAAATAGGACAAGCTGCAATAAAAGTCTCTACATCCTGTTTCAGTCCTGGCCAGAAAAAGATGTTCTTCACTCTGTTATATGTAGCTCTCACTCCTGAGTGGCCTCCAATAGGGGAATTCTGTAGTGCAGACAGTAATTTATTTCTTAGCTCTGCAGACTTGCCCACCCATAGTTTACCCTTGAATCTAATGATCCCAGAATGTTGGCTGTAATCTGAAGAGTTATCCTGTTTTTGCACTAACAATTTCTCTAGCAACTGTTGAGATTGTGGATCTTCCTGATAACTTTCTACTAGATCTTCTGGCCATGTAGGAGTCACAACAGATAGGGTGAAACAACTGGGCAATAGTCTAGACAAAGCATCAGCAACTTTGTTTTGCACTCCCTTCTTGTACTGAATAGTGAAATTGAATTCTAAGAGTTTCATCATCAACTTGTGTTGTACTCCCTCTGTTATTTTCTGATCTGTGATAAACTTTAAGGATTGTTGATCAATTTTGATCACAGCTCATTGCCCAGCAAATAATGTCTCCACCTCTTTAATGCTTCCAGAATAGCTAGAGCTTCTTTTTCATAAGTAGAGAGAGCTGCATTTCTTGGACAAAGAGCAGAGCTGTAGTAGGACAAGGGTCTTCCTCCCTGCATGAGAACTGCCCCAATGCCCTTTCCTGATGCATCAGTTTCCAGTACAAATGGTTGACTGAAATTTGGTAGTGCCAGGACTGGTGTTGTAGTTAAGGCTTGTTTTTAAGTGTACAGAAGGCCTTGCCATGCACTGGGGTTCATTGGAACTGTCCTTTCTTTAGAAGGTCATGTAGTGGCCTACAAATAAGGCCATAATCTTTAATAAACCTTCTATAATACCCAGCCGGGCCCAAGAAGCTTCTCAACTTTGTGACTGTGTTAGGAGTTGGCCAATCAGCAATTGCTGCAATCTTTTGTGGATCAGTAGCTACTCCCTTCTCAGAAATCACATGTCCCGGATACTCCACTTTTTGCACTGCAAAGCTGCACTTGGACATGTTTGCAAACAACTTATGGTCTCTTAACACTTGTAATACAATCTGGACATGTTTCAGATGTTCCTTGAGGTTTCTGCTGTAGATGAGGATATCATCAAAAAACACCAACACAAACTTCCTCAAATAGGGAGCAAACACTAGTAGAAAAGGGGGCTTTAGTCCCGGTTGGTAAGGGCCTTTAGTCCCGGTTTTTGAACCGGGACTAAAGGGTCGTTACTAATGCCTCCCCCCTTTAGTCCCGGTTCTTACACGAACCGGGACTAAAGGCCGTCCACGTGGACGCAGCCTGGAGCTCCACCTTTAGTCCCGGTTGGTGTTACCAACCGGGACTAAAGGAAATTTTATGATTTTTTTTTTAAAAATTTTTTTTGCGAATTTTTTTTAAATTTTTTTTTTGATTTTCAAATTTCTGAATTATTTTACCTCTAATCACCACCCCTCATCACTGCTCAATTTATCCTCTAATCTCTAATCACCCCTCATCATTCCAAATCATCTAACTTCCCGGACGGTCACCCATCCTCTCACTACTCCAGCCTGAGCACGCTAACTTCCGGGTTCTATTCTCCCTCGTTTCCAAGTCTGCACTTGTTGTTTTCCTGACAATAGTAAGATGTCAATTCTATTAACCCTCAGGAATTTAGCTTGAGCATGAAGTGACACATTTCACTGTTTGAGTTTGAAACTATTGTTTTAAAAAACAATAATTATTTAGTAACACTAATATTTCTTGAATAATTAGTTTGACCATTGTTTGACCACAGTTTGACCAGATTTGACCAAAATTCAAAAAAACTGAAATAATTATTTAGTAACACTAATATTCTAGAATAATTAGTTTGACCATTGTTTGACCACAGTTTGACCACAATTTGAATTTTTTTGAATTTTTTTGCCTCTCCAGATCTTAAAAGCCCCGTATCTTTTTTTTCTGTTAGGTTTTTGAGGATTTTGAAAATTCAAAAAAGCGCGTGCTGGCATCCCCCTCCTTGATCTCTGTCAATCGCGATTTCTGCCTCCACCGCGCTCTGTCGACCGCCGCAAAACCCAACAATTTTGCCTTTAGCATAGCCCGTAAATTCCTCTCCCCCTCTGAAAGCTCTCTTTCCTCCTGCGCCAAGTCCAGCATGAAAATGACCTCGTTTGCCACCCCCGAGAGGAAGACCATGTCCCTCTTTTTGTGCTTGTTCCACTCTTTCAGCGCTCTAGCAGTCCTAGATAGCTTCGTGTGCAGCACCCTGATCGGATCACCAGATTTGATAGGACTTACTGTGATCTAGACGGCGTGAAGGGGCTTTTGTCGAGGATGCAGGATGAGGTGGTCAAGGTCAGCGTGGTGCTTTACAATGTATTGATGCATGGTTTGTGCAATCATCAGTATGTATACTCAGACGCGGTGGAGGTAATAACAGCAGCATACTCAAGACAAGAGTACCATGGTGGCCAGAGGGATTACTTACAGCTAATGAAATGCCTTACAGGACGCTGGTGTATGGGTTTTCTCGGACAGAGGAGCTGGAAATGGCATTCAGAATGACATATGACATGGCCAGGCTTGCCATATCAGGAGGCCAATTGCTCATTTATGCTTGATAGGCTACCGGAGAGAGGGTGAAGCGGATGAGGCTTTCAGGTTAGCTTGTCAGTTTGGCGCAGTGCCAAACATATTTGCATATAATGCATCGCCTGATAATCAATCTATGCAAGAATGGTTTGTTTGGCAAAGCAGATAGGCTCTTCAATGAGATGGTAGACAGGGAGCTGGAGGTTTGGAGCCAAATGGGGTGACTTATCCTATGTTGATACATTCCCTTCACACACAAAAAAAGGATGCACTTCAGAGTTTGATAGGATGTGGGAAAAGGGAGTCAGTGACAATTTATCCATACAGTTCCTTAGTTAATGGTTGCTGCAAACATAATGATTTGGATAGGCCGCTGGGCTTTCTGAGCCGAGATTGGATTGACATCGAATGCTTGCAGCTTCATATACTCCACTCACTGCTGGTTTTTATAGAAAGGGGGATCCGATCAGCCCAGTGCCGTGCAACTCCACATGGAGATGGCTTAGAAGGGTATTCCATGAAGATTACTTATACGGTAACAGTGCTAATCAATTGTTTCTGCAAAGATAAAAAGTTGGATGAAGCTTCTAGCTTGGTTGTTTAGTAAGATGATTGACAGGAACCATCTTAGTGTTATCCTTTACTCGACTAGTGTGGCTCTCACATCACACCAAGGGGTTCCCTGAGCAGTTGCTGCATGCACAATCTGGGGCTGCCAGCAAGAATGTACAGTTGCTTCTTCCAGGCGCACAATCTCACTCTAGATGTTGTACTTCCTGTCATGTTTTGGCAAATGAATTTTGGTAATTTGACAATTATATACAGCTCTCAGTGGATTATACTGCTGTGGGAAAAAATATATATTCTGCCGACTAATAGTGTTGTTTCTTCCATGAAAGTTTCCCTTTAGCATAGTAAGGATTTGGACAGTTACTCCAAAATAGGCCAGTTACGTGCTTCATCTGAATTATTGTTTTTCTGCCTTTAACTGTAACCGCAAGGAATGAATTAAGAAAGATCAGTATTAAACTAGGCCTTTGTCCTATTCCTCGACTCTTCTGTCTCCAGATCCACCAAGGACGGCACCAAGATCAAATCCTCTAGCTGTACTAGCACTTTCCTGTGTTAGTTGCTGCTTAGACTTTGATTATATTAGAGTAGTAATTCGATTACTTGATGGAAATTGACGCTGGGTGTCCTAATACGTAGTTGGGTAACTTGGGTTCACGCGCGTTAGTGTAATGGTTTTAAAAACTGAATGATACTGATGCATTTCTAGCCGCGATTTCTGTTTCTTGTGACAATTTGCTTGTGCCGTCAGATATATGCACTTGTTACTGGATATGTGAAATATTATGGTCAATTTTTGCTGCTATTGTGTATTGTCCCGTATGCTTTTTGTACACATGTACATTTTTAACAATCTGACTGCTGGTTTGCCTGGAGTGATAAATTCATGTTGCCAGTATACTAGATTGAGAAAGTGATTTCTCAAATCTTTGGAATGTTTTACAAGCCATGTAGTATTTTGAAAACTGCTATTTCTATAGGGCTATCATACAACACTGGGATTTTACATCTTACATTTATCTGATACTGATGCAAATAAACTAGCTCTGATAAGAAATGCTAACCAAAATGACATATGCAAGTTCTGTTATTGCAGGATCGTATCATTCCAGCTCAAATGTCTCGAGCCGAGGCTCCTCTTCTGCTCCATATTCTCCAATACGCTCACCAGCAAACAGGAGGTATGCATCTCTGATTGCATGCATCTCTACCGCTGCATCTCTTATCAATGTCCGTTCTCGAGGCTGTGTTTTTGAGCAGGATATGCCAAGACTGAAGACAGAAACCAAGCACTTCTGGATTCTACTACTTTTTATATCATCCCTTGGTTCTCTGTATAGCCAGATTGTTGGGTCAGCTATCTCCAAGGTTCTATCTGGGAGAGCCTCCTTTGCAAATTTATGCAGATCCAATGAACCCTCAAATGTTTCATCTGTTGGGCTTCTTCTAGTAAACATCTCAAGCAGCAATATGCCAAGACTATAAATATCACCAGGTGATTGATGCCCTAGTTGATCCAGCAACTTTGGAGGCGATCGCGTGTAGGGAAGCGCTAGCATTGGCGGAGGACACAAACTGCTGCGGCAGACCCACCGTTGTCTCCCAGGATGCCTCCATCCACGTGGATTTTTGTGTGACCCGGCGGCACTGCAGCTGCTTGCATGTGAATGCCCTTCCTCCCGGCGTGCTCTATGCAAAGTAGTCGGCGTCTGCTCCTGCAGTAGGTCAAGCTCAGAAATGAATCGGTTGATAAACATGTGCGTGGCTTGAGGGCTCTGAGTGATCCCCTCATGTATAACTTTGCGACGAGCTGACCAAATAGCCCGGAGGAAAACAGACATCCTCAACAAATCAACATGCTGTAGGATGTTCATTAAAGCCAATATCCAGTGCTTGGCTCAGTGTTGGATATCATTTCACTTGAAACATACCCCAAGTCCAGTACAAACCCAATATTTCACTGAAATCGAAGCCCAAGGAAACTCCCAACACAAAATCCCGGAAGGCTGAAACCTAGCTCAAGGCCCGATAAAATAACTAACACGAATGCTTGTTGAGTTATTTGCCCTTCAAAAGTTGTTAAAAAAATATCTGCCCTTCAAAAGCGCAAGCACAAAATACATATAAATCCATCAGCAACGCATCCATACATCTTGGAATGCATCCATACATCTTGGAGTTTCTACATGACCAGGAGCCACACACAATCACTAAAAAATACTGTAGTAAAAAGAACGTGCATGCAGTAATAAATATCAGGTACGCACAGCACAGATTAGTGCTAACAGGCCGCGCCCATGACAATTATGTAGTATTATGAAGGAGTTAGATGCTGTATGCTCCGACCAAAGTGATTGTGCACTTGTGCATTGTTACAGCATCACTGATCCAATAAATGCAGTTTGCCGATTCAGCAAAAAGAAAGCAGCTTTCATTGATGAACAAACGCCTTGCAGTTTTGTAGCTTACTGTAGAAAAACGGTGTGTGTGATATTCTCACTGTATGATCTTCATTAAGAGAATGCATGTGTAGAAGACTAGCACTATTCTTCTCTGGGTGCTAATAGTTTGTTTTTGAACTGAACCTTCTGGTTTGCAAACATATATTTGTCACTTTATCATGAAAAGTAAAATTGGTACACAATGAGAGTGGATTCTCCCGCGCCTAGATTTTGCATCTAATTACTAAATTTGTGCTGCTCTGTTTCTTAAGTTAAAATTTAGTACTCTGTTCCCACCCAGACACATACAAAATGCAAAATAACCTTGACTCAGTTTTTGGTCATCACAATGATCAACACTCATAGGTCGATACTCCCACTGTAAAAAAATATAAGAGTATTTAGATCACTGCTTATATTTCTTTACAGAGGGAGTACATCACATAGAAACAAGCGATGCTACAGTCACACGTTTTAGAAATACCAGCAAAGCAGTATTGTATAATGGTGCAAGGGATTCAGTAGTGCTGAATGGCATAATCAACAAAACAGGCATATAGGAATTTTATTTCACACGGTCTGGATGTTTAAATTTCAAATTGGTTCACAATGTTCTGAACAGTAGTACTAGAATATCTCGGAGGCGAACGAATGCCTTCTCTAATTTGCCCAGTTCGCCACGTCCATGGCCAAATCATTGTTGGTGTGGACTTGTGCCTTCTTCGCTCAGTTGGCCATGTTCCATGGCCAAGCTCGGCGGCGGACTTAGCAGCAATTACTAGTTAATGAAACTTATTCAGTACTGCACCAAATCATATATAGTTATCATCCATAACATGCACCAGGTATGATACATACTTCACAGCATCCTCGAGAAGGTCCGTTCAATTCATCTCCTCAGGTGGGTGCAGGCTACGAGACACTTCTTTCACACGTCCATTGCATGTGTGTTAGGGGCCCATAGGAATGATAAAAGAGTCATTGTTGCAAATAAGCTCGTCTCATTGGCAGGCAGATTCAAACGGAAGCATCCCACGAAGTGTCTTAAGTGAAGACGACTCGATCTGTTTGTTTGATCTGAGTATGGTGGATATGTAATTAATATGTTTATTGCACCCGTTAAATCTTAATTGATTGAATATGTTACTTCTGAATGTTGATGTTTATGTTATATCTTTTGCACTCACTAGTTACTCGATTCTCAGGAGGACCCGACAACTGCTACTCGTAAAATTTCATGAAAAGTAACACATAGAAATGATTGCATGCATGTAGTCGCGAAAAGTAATTAACAACCATGTCATACTCAACCACAATAGCGATGTCCAAAGTAGGGTTCCACAAGTCGGACCCTCACACTAAAGCTGCATGGCTACAGTAGCCGACATCTACTCCTTCTTCGATGCTCCCTCCGGGCCATCGTCTAGGCGAGGACGCTTGGCACGAATCGTCGACTGGTTGTCGTCCTCCTCCTCCTCGCCATCCTCCTCGTCGCCATCCTCCTCCTCCTCCTCATTCTCATCCTCCTTGTTGTCGTCCTTGTCCTCGTCGTCCTTCTCCCAGTTGGCCTTCAAGGGCTCCTTCGGCCCTTCCGTGAACTCGATATAGTCAGGGTCGTCAAAACTGTAGAGCTCGGAGGGCATCCTCAGCGCACTTGAATATTTTTAATCAGTATTTTTAACAATTAAATAATTCAATAAATAATACATTTTAACTAATAAATAATTTGCTTCTAATTAAGTATTTAATTACTACTCCCTCCGATTCAAAATAAGCGTGGTTTTAGTTTAGAGGGAGTAGCATTTTAACAATTTGCTACTACTAGTAAATCAAACTTATTCAGTGCTGCACCAGATCATAAATAGTTACCATCCATAACATGCACCAGATGAGATACATACTTGACAGCATCCTCCTCGATGTCCTGGCCTGTGGTGTAGTCGACTTCGTTGGGAGCGCCGGCGGAAGGTGGGATCATGTCGATCCAGACGCTGAGCGTGAGCGTGTCACCGGAGAGCATCTCCTGGGGCACCGCCAAGAACATCCCCTGCCACGGCGCGGGTGCGCCGGCGGCTAGCGTGCTGCTGCTCACCGGCGAGGCCATGAGGACCATGTCGATGCCCGGGGGGCCCACGGACAGCTTGCACCAGAACCGGGGCGCCGCCTCGACCTCGCCGTCTGGCCTGACGCACACCAGGGACACAGCCGTAGCCGCTCCGAGCGGGCCCAGGGACACAAGGAATACGCTGCGGTCCTCCTTGCCAACGAGCACGTGCCAGGGGCGCGACAGGGAGAAGCCGAGGTTAGAGGACAGGCCGTAGCGGACCGTGACGGCGGGGCGCTGGTGGCTGTCGGCGAAATGTTGGAGGAGCATCGCCGGGGAGCCCAGGAAGGCGCACCCGGACTCCGGGCAGGAGCAGGCCATACTGCACTGCTTCTTCTTGGTTGCGGCGGGCTGTAATGGCTAATGCGGCGAGAAGCACCGTAAGTGAAGCGCTGAGAATGGGCAGGGACAGCAGCCCGCTTTTATACCCTCTGCACCGACGCGTCTCTTCGGCCAATAAACGCGTAGTATGTCTCATGCAAACGCCGGATGCGTCGCTTCAAACCAACGGCTGCTGATCACCACGCCTCTCTGGCAATACGCACGTAGTACGTTATTAGTCGTAGTATCAATTCATGTACTTGCACCTGATCGGTCCTTGAGACAATCCCATATTATCGAGTAGGAGTACTACATGCACTTAGTCAAACTTAAAAAGGACTAGTAAAAATGCTCATGCGTTGCACCGGGCGAAAAATTAAATATAACCTGCTCCATCAATCAACTTTATTTTTTGTTGTCCGATAAAACATGATTTTTTTTACTTTGGGAAGTTGTTTTTTTAAAAAAAATTGAGAATATTTTTAAAAAGGAATCATTTTTATGGTGATGAACATTAGTTTTGGAATATTATATTTCATTTGTAATTTATCCCCCACACACACGCACGAGAACTCGATCCCGTCCCCCATTCTTCTTCTCTACTATAGTGCCGCCGTCGCCTCCCTTGTCCCCGTCGTTCTTCACGTGCCTTATGCAACACTTAAAACCAAAAAAATCAGCGACAAGCAGCTATAAAATAACTATGGATCAACACAGTACACGACGAAGTAGTACTTGTGATTTCCACAATATTATCATGTCAGAACCCACAAACATCAAAATTGTACTCCATCACCTCTTATATTTGGCAACCCAAAAAAATGTATATCGTGGCAAGCTCCAAACGGATTTACATGTGGTGAAGAACTTCTTAAGTGATGTGTTAAGTACAAACCAAACTCCAATGTGAATAGAATGAAATCATCGTTTGATTGTACTGGAACATGGATCAAAGGAACAACTCACAAACTATCACATAACAGCTAAAAGACTATCAAATATGAAGAATCCTATTTGTTATGGATCGGAACATATCAAATATATTCTGCTCAAATTAATTAGTCCTTGGAACTCGAATCCTTGACCACTTTTGGTTTCTCAATCTGTGATGGAATATAATCAGGACAATAGAAAAAGGAACAAACTAACAGCGTGTGTAAGGTGTCAACTCTATTCTTAAGGTCCAATAAGCAGCATGTATAACAAATTATGCAATTTGCATGCGTTCCTAGCAATATCATGTAAATGCGAGTCAATTGCAAGAAACCACCACATTTGCGGCTAGGTTTGCAGGAAACCACCAACTCGTTAATCCGTTGCAGAAAACACCGGAAAATTTGTTAAGTCGTTGCAAAAAGCACTGATTGGGTGATTTGGCCCGTTTGATCACTTTCTGACAAGTGGGGCCAGATTGTAAGGAGCTTAACTGGCAAAAAATTAGCACACACACCCCTAGATATTTACAGAAAAGGCAATCAGGCCCCTCGTACCTGATCTTCTCCACGGGCCACGCGTGCGCGCCGGACGGTGAGGCGAGGTGGCGCACGAGCTTGGCCGGCGAGCCCACGAAGCGGCAGTCGAAGCAGTAGCAGGGCGCGTGCTTGCAGCTGGCCTTGTGGTCGGCGGCCGAGTGGTAGGGGATGCCGTCCATGGCGCAGCCGTGTCCCTTGTAGAGGCACGGCACCTTGTAGGCGTCCACCACGCCGTCCATGAAGCGGGAGAGGGTGTAGGACACGGCGTTGCCGCCGTTGCCGTCGCCGCCGCTGACGCAGGCCTGGCACACGAAATGCTCGCTCCCGCACTGCAATCCACAATCCACAAACCGGGGGCCTGATTGCCTTTTCTGTAAATATCTAGGGGTGTGTGTGCTAATTTTTTGCCAGTTAAGCTCCTTACAATCTGGCCCCACTTGTCAGAAAGTGATCAAACGGGCCAAATCACCCAATCAGTGCTTTTTGCAACGACTTAACAAATTTTTCGGTGTTTTCTGCAACGGATTAACGAGTTGGTGGTTTCCTGCAAACCTAGCCGCAAATGTGGTGGTTTCTTGCAATTGACTCTGTAAATGCAGCATGTCTCGCATCAATATATCTGGACTGAGAGGGGAAACTTACAATCTGCACGTCAGTGTCATCGAGAGTGATTGCTGACATATCTGAGAGCCGAACCTCCTTGGGCTCCACCTGAGTTCGATCGGACGCCTCTGGCACCTGCATGCACACATACGGCAGAGACATCAAAACCGGACCGAATCAAACCAAGCTCACACCGACCTAATTCTACCAGGCTGACCATCTGTCAGCAATCGGACATCAAATACATGTTGTTGCAGTAGCATGACTAAATAGGAGGTGTGTATCATTTCATTGATAGAACCCCCCACATAGCACTCTGACATAGACAGTATAAGATAATTCCAAGTTTAGTCTGTACAGTACTCTTAATAACCCCTAAAGAAATACAGTATTCTTCAGACTAACCTGCAGCACACGGTTTAGTCTGAAGTGGCAATATTTGCAAAGATTAATGCACGGGCATTTGTTACAATCTCCAGCCGAAGTGAATATATATAGTTTCAGTTTTGCAAGCCATAGAGGGGAAAGAAACTCTTGACATGTTGCTGACTACGTATGTAGGAGTAGGAGTTACAAAAATTGGTTAGTAGCACCAATTTTTCAGGAAAAATAAACTGAAACAGGGGCTTGTATCGCTGATTAGCTGAAACATAATGCAAAATACATAAAAAAAACAGAGGAAGTAGTTGGTTTAAAGCCTCCAGCAAAGTAAAAGTCAGAAGGCAGCATGGCATGATTCTTTAGACGGCTACTGAAACATACGGATTAAAAATAAGCCATTAAAGCTTTTGTTTTTTAAGCTATTATGAAGTAGACATCTGAGCATTTAACTCCGTGTTAGCTATTTGATGCTAATGCGAGCACATATGGCCGAAACTCTTTCTTTTCTGGAATTGTATGGCCAGAAGTTGAGCAATGATGCATACACCAAAATGAACCAATGAGTAGATGTAGATACGCACATGTATCCATGCATGTCCCAAATTGAAACGTAAGTCATTAGTCTTTTTTCACACATCAATATAGGCATCTAGATTCTGCATCAGGGTTATTGCTTGCAAGTTGTAATGAATTTGAGAACTGACATACATATATGTCCACTATGTGGTCTCGAGCGAGAGGACACATATCATGTGTTTTGCAGGTGCCCACGGGCTGTGGATTTATGGCGTACCATGGCGGTGGTCTGGAGAATTCCCGAAGTCACATCCATACGGAACACGGGGCCGGAATGGTTCTTGAACCTATTGGCGGAGTGTGACGAGGGTGACCGTCTCAGAGTCATCATGGTGATGTGGAGGTGCTGGTTCATACGTAATGAGATCCAACATGACAAGAAACCACCGCCTATGGAGGTTTCTCGACGCTTCCTCCAGAGCTATGTTTCCTCGCTGTTGGGTGTACAACAATATATACCCAACAGGAGACTGGGATAAGGGGAAGATGGTTCTGCAGCATGAAGGGGCGGAGCAGCGATCTTCACATGTGTCGACGGGACCAAAGCTTACTCGGAAGTGGCACCCACCGCCGCATGGGTGGGCTAAGCTGAATGTCGACGGTTCCTTCGCCCACGAGGATGGTAGGGCGGGCTCCGGCATGGTTCTACGCGGTCATGACGGCGCCATCATCTTCTCTGCATGCCGAGCCCTGCGTTCGTGCCCTAACCCACTTCATGCCGAGCTGGAAGGGTGCCGGGAAGGACTCGCACTGGCCTTACAGTGGACTGAGCTACCGATCGCCCTCGAATGCGATTGCCCGCATGCAATATCGTTGATCAAGGCGACGGGACAAGACCGATCCGAACATGCAATGGTGGTTTCAGAGGTCAAGCTTCTTTTGGGTTCTAGGGAGTCTGGTGTTACTCATATCTCTAGAGAGCAAAATAATGTAAGCCATGTTTTAGCAAATTTTGATAGAACGGAGGAGGTCTGGCTCCGCTCTGGTCCGGCTAATATCCCTAGCTTGTGTAGGGATGAACTTCTATGCTCTTGAGTAATACAACCCTTTTACCCCCGCAAAAAAAAGAGAGAACTGACATACAGAGAACTAAGGGGAAAAAAATCTGCAGAGCAATTGGAAGTAGCACCAAGTTTTCAAAAAAATAAAACTGAAACAGGGGTTTGTATCGCTGATTAACTTTCAAGGGGAGACATACCTATGGTGTAGCCGCCTCAGGCAATGGGCGACTCGACGGGTGTTCTTCTTCCCCCGGCGAACTCGGCATAGTACGGCTCGACGGATGATTTTCCTCGGCCGGCGACATTGGACGTTCCTCTGAAAGTTGCAATGCGATGGGATTTGATGGAGATTTTGGTCGAGGGACGTGGCTTGATGGACGTTCCGGTCGAGGATCCTTCCTTCTTTTATGGCAGCCCAGTCCAATCCGGGTCGGGCACTACATGCTTTTGTGTTGGAGAAGAACACAGACTCCAACTCGATTACATTGGACATTGATTTGTGTTGGAGAAGGACACGGTCTCCAATTCCATCCAAATCGTGACACAGAACTGAAGCTGGCCTCGCTGTTGGGTAGCTATGTGCGATTCAGGGAACTGAAGCTAGCCTCATTGTTGTGTAGCTATGTGCCGGTGGGCCGTCCGGGCGTCCATCCAAATCACGACACTGAACTCAAAATTCAGAGAACTGAAGCTCGCTGTTGTGTAGATATGTGCTGGCGGGCCGTCCAGGCATCTGGCCGTGGGAGGCACGGATGTGTGCGGTGCGCCGGTGGCTGGAGCCTGGTGGCCAGCGGCGTGCTATGCCATAGCTCCGCCGGTGCCTGCAGTAGCGTGACCATCTTCTCCTCGGCGCGACGCCTAGCCGCACCAGCTCCACGCCAAACACCTGGGCCATCCACTCCTCGCGCACCACCGACTGCACCAAGCGCGAAAGGTCCAGCGTGCCGTCGTTGCCCTCCTACAGGGGCGCGTGCGTCGGGGACTTGACAATTGACATTGAGCAGCTCCAGCAGGAGCACGCCCAGGGCGTGCCGCCGCGTGTCCAGCACGTCCTGCCCCCACGGCATGTGCTGCTGCTCTGCTCGAGCAGCGCCCCAAAGAGCGGGAACTTGAGGTCGCCCAGCAGAACGGCGACCCACCTCTGCTCCTTCCTCTTATCATCCCACCTTTATTTTTTGCTCATCACCACTTATCATTTTTTTATTGTATGGAATTGTGAATTTTTTTAATGGATCTTTTTATGTCGTCTACTGTGCGTATGAGGGGTGATTTTCTCCCGTTCCAACGCACAGACATATTTGCGAATAATAATAAAGGGAGGATTGCCTCTCGCCATCCATCGGCAGTTTTTCAGAAAACACCCCACACTTCCCTGAAATCAACGCACAAACATTTTAAAGTGAGAATAGAAAAATGTTTCATGTTTTGCAGAAACCCTCCTAAGATTTTTGTTAATCAACCCGCGGCCCTATTTTAACCGAGAATACAAAATGTTTCACTTTTTGTAGAAAACCTCCTGAGGTTTTGATTAATAAACCCGCCGATCATCTAGAAAATAACTTTTTTTTACAGATTCCAATGTTTTTTTGAAATATTCATATCTTTTAAACCATAACTCCAATTTAAACATGTTTTATATGAAAATTGATTAGAAAAATATGTAGACTTTGAATATGATTTTACCCATTAATCATTTTTAAATGCTGTTTAGGGTCAAATTCAAATACTTTTAAATAGTATTCATATCTTTTAAACCCGAACTCCAATTTTAACACGTCATATATGAAAATTGATTACAAAAAAAGTAGAATATGAATATGATGTTGTTACACCTATTAATATTTTTTAAAAGTTTGTTTAGGACACAACCTTAATCGGTAGTGCATGACCCGTCTTTCATTTGTATTGGTGCCGATCCAGATCGAAAATGAACACCTCAGCAAAACCAGATTGGAGACGAAAGAGACCATCTATAACCGCGCATGTTCGTCGACGAGGGTGAGAAAAAGGATAAACGGCAACACTGATAAGATGCCATATATTGAAATAAAGAACGTGGACCCGTTGGGGTCTTGAGCCATGGTTACTGTGTTAGGGACGTGTGGTATTTTTTTCTCCTGTTGCAGCGCATGTGCTCTTTCACTAGTAAAAAAATAAGTTATAGATTTTTTTGAGGCAAAAGAATAAGGTATAGATGGATTGTTTTTTTGGTTCGCCAGGGAAAAAAAAGCACCAAATGGGCCTTTAAATTGCCGTGTCTATTGGGCACTACAGATTTTTTGGGATGCCTAAAAAAACTACAGATCTTTTGGGATAGATTAGAGTACTACTAGCTCTCAAAGGCCCATGCGCACCCTTATCTCATCTTCCAGCCGCATACTCGACCCAAAGAGATCCCCTCGCTCTCACAGACCCAGTGATGCTGGCCATCTCCACTGTCAGACCGCGCCAATGGCATCCATCCCCTCCCTCGCCGTCTCCGGCGCCGCCGTCGCTGCCAAGCCCCTTCCGAGCTCCGCCGGCTTCGACAAGGTGACTTTCTCTTCTCTGTTTCCTCCCCCTTCTTCTCTGGACCAAGAAAGATTGCCGTGTGCTTCAGCAGGACTCATTTCTTTTTCTTTCACCATTGCATATTCGCAGGGCGGTTCTTATCAGAGGAGCACCCAAGCAGCGGAAAATGGCAGACTGGAGAGCGAGAGCCCCCCTCGGCCGCTAGACGCCCAGGAAGCAATGAGCATGCTGAAGGACGGCCGGACGGTGCAGTCAGCGATGTACGTGCCCCTGCTTCACCGGTGCGTCGAAGCCAGCGACCGAGGGGGGCTCCGCACCGCCAGGGCCCTGCACGGCCACATGGCGAAGACCGGAACCGTCGCGGACATGTTCGTGGCGACGTCCCTGGTGAACGTGTACATGAGGTGCGGGGCGAGCCGGGACGCGCGCAGCCTGTTCGACGAAATGCCCGAGAAGAACGTGGTCACCTGGACGGCGCTGATCACAGGCCATACTCTGAATTCTGAAGCGGTGCTGGCGCTGGAGGTGTTCGTCGAGATGCTCGAGCTGGGGCGGTACCCGTCGCATTACACGCTGGGCGGCATGCTGAACGCGTGCTCTGCCGCGCGCAGGATCGATCTGGGCCAGCAGGTCCATGGCTACTCGGTTAAGTATGGGGCCGATACGATCACGAGCATGGGCAATTCACTTTGTAGGATGTACTGCAAGGCTGGGGACTTGGAGTCTGGCCTGAGGGCCTTTAAGGGGACCCCTGACAAGAATGTGATCACCTGGACGACGATGATATCGTCCTGCGCCGAAGATGAGAACTACCTGGAGCTTGGGCTGGGCTTGTTTCTCGATATGCTCGAGGGAGGGGTGATGCCGAATGAGTTCACGTTGACCAGCGTCATGAGCTTGTGTGGCGCGAGGCTGGATATGAGCCTGGGCAGGCAGGTCCAGGCTTTCTGCTACAAGGTTGGGTGTGAAGCGAATCTTCCGGTGAAGAACTCCACAATGTACCTCTATCTCAGGAAGGGCGAAACGGACGAGGCCATGCGGTTGTTTGAAGAGATGGACAGCAGCAGTATCATCACGTGGAATGCAATGATCTCGGGGTATGCTCAAATCATGGACTCAGCAAAGGATGACCTCCATGCTCGTTCCAGAGGGTTCCAGGCACTCAAATTGTTCCGTGATCTCGTGAGGTCTGAATTGAAGCCTGACCTGTTCACCTTCTCAAGCATCCTATCAGTCTGCAGCGCCATGATGGCCTTGGAGCAGGGTGAGCAAATCCATGCAAACACGATAAAGACTGGATGTCTGTCCGATGTTGTTGTGAACAGCGCGCTGGTAAACATGTACAACAAGTGTGGATGCATCGAATGTGCGACCAAAGCCTTCGTCGAGATGCCAACACGGACACCTGTCACGTGGACCTCTATGATTTCAGGGTACTCGCAGCATGGCCGGTCCCGAGATGCGATACAGCTCTTTGAGGACATGATATTGTCCGGCGCCAGACCAAACGAGATCACATTCGTAAGTTTGCTGTCAGCCTGCAGCTATGCTGGTTTGGTCGAGGAGGCTGAGCGCTACTTTGACATGATGCGGAATGAGTATCATATAGAGCCTCTCGTGGACCATTACGGGTGCATGGTTGACATGTTCGTGCGGTTGGGCCGGCTGGATGATGCATTTTCCTTCATCAAGAGAACAGGCTTTGAGCCGAACGAGGCCATCTGGTCCAGTTTGGTGGCTGGATGCCGGAGTCATGGGAACATGGAACTTGCTTTCTATGCCGCTGATAGGCTCCTTGAGCTCAAGCCGAAAGTGATTGAAACATATGTCTTGCTGTTGAACATGTACGTGTCTACTGGCAGATGGCGTGACGTTGCTAGGGTGCGCAAACTGGCCAAACATGAAGATGTCGGGGTTCTCAGAGACCGTAGCTGGATTGCAATCAGAGACAAGGTGTATTTCTTCAGAGCTGATGACATGACTCACCCTCAAGCTACAGAGTTGTATCAATTGTTGGAGAATTTGCTGGAAAAGGCTAAGGCCGTAGGGTACGAGCCGTACCAGAATGCTCCTGAGTTGTTATCTGACAGCAAGGAGGGCTATGACGACAAGCCTGCTGCTGCCGCAGGTTCACTAATAAAGCACCACAGCGAGAGGCTAGCTGTTGCTCTGGGGCTGCTCAAAACACCTCCTGGTGCGACAGTCCGTGTGACCAAGAACATCACCATGTGCAGGGACTGCCACAGCTCTATCAAGTACTTCTCATTACTCGCAAACAGAGAGATTGTTGTCCGGGACAGTAAACGGCTTCACAAGTTCAAGGATGGTCGGTGCTCGTGTGGGGATTTCGGTGGTGCGCTCCTCCTGTGATGCCGAAAAATCTCATGCATGCGCACCCTGCTATTCTATTCTGAGAACACGACAATTTTTGCATTGGAAACAGGTTTGATTTCTCTGAAGAAGTTGTTTACTGCAAGGTACCATGAGATGTCCGTTTGCTTGTAGATTTTTGTATGAAAGCATGATTTGTTCAGTCGGCATTGGTGACATATATGGGAGTATATATGACCATGCATAAACCCAGTCAGATTTCTGTCTGAGGTATGCTCACATCCTTAGCACTGTAGAACGGTTCAATATATGTGTAACTGTTGTAAATGCTGGCGTATTAGGGTCAGGTTTCATTGTTTTATTTCATTCACAATGCTGACTCAAATTTTGAATTCTCTGGCCCATAATTTGAGTGGAAGCATTGTGTACCATATGAAACAAATCTGCTGTATGATACAAATTTTTTGAATTGTAAAGATTATTTGTAGCATGTCTACAAATAATTGGTATATATATACACAAGATTTTATCCTGCTACCGGTGTAGTTGCTCCCATGTGTGTTTGTGTTTCACACAATTTTTCTTCAGTCTCATAGCACTTGGTACTCTCTCTTCCTTCCGGCGGGAAAGAAGAAAGATGGGGCTCGACAGCCGCTGTTCCCTGTCGCTAAGTTCCAGTGCTTTTCCCTGCCGGAAGGAAGGGATGAAGGTATGGGAGTGCAGCAGCCGCAGGAGAAAGAGTTAAAGGAGGGCGGTGTCGGGGAGAGGAGGAAGGTTGCGGTGGCTGCTGTCATTGTCACCATGAACCTTGGCATCCTCGACTGCCCCATCTGCTTCCATCCCCTGCAGCCTCCCATCTTCCAGGTACACCCTGTCCCTGTTGTTGGTTCATCTGTACGTGCTGTACTACTGAAACCCCACAAACTCCTTCAGGAAGGACGGTGCCAATTTATTTCTGCCGTAGTCGCAAAAACAAAACTCAGTTATTGATTTTTTTAGAGCAAAACTCAGTTATTGATTTGATCCTGGAATGGAACGTAAGTGCCAGGTTTTGGACCTGTGGTTTTGTAGTGGCAAGTTGCAAGTCAAGGTTGACATCTCTGAACAATTAGAATAAAATCAGGCGTAAACATTAGCCCAGATGCCCAATAAATCAGTAAAAATTTCAGCAATTTTTGTTGCCTTCAGTCCATTTATGAGTTGTAAAATCTTTCTGGTCATCATTGTTCGGATCCCCAAATGGGGAGTATCCTGTTCTCTAGCAATCACTGGTTGGTCAAGAAATCGAATATAGATGGACAACTGAAGCGTTAAGCTCATCATTGCTCAGAAACCATAAACAAGGGAAAGAATACTGTATTCCTGGAAGTATTGATATTTATTTATTTTTGCAGTAGGGGAGGTAGGGTGGTTTGTATGAAAATTGGCTTTAACCACTTTGATGGCATATGTACAATCCGTCAGGTCTGGTCAGAAGTTCAGAACAGCATCAGAAGTAAATATGCATACTGTTCATACTTCACAATTAGCATGCTGTTCATCATTTTGGTTGTATTTTTGTCATTCACAATTAGCATTCAAGTTAATTTAAGCATATCAATTCACATGTGACGGAATCCATCGAAGTTGATCGACATCCACAAGTCCACATCAAACTGGGACCAACCGTCCTGGTGGGCGAAGATGGGGAACTTGTTACTTGTTAACATGATGCTGGTGCCCCTTCGCGGTGTCATCTCAGTTTGTTGCGTCCAGCTTTTGACAGGTGAGTACTTCTAAGTCT
This sequence comes from Triticum aestivum, assembly GCF_018294505.1. Classification (NCBI taxonomy): domain Eukaryota; kingdom Viridiplantae; phylum Streptophyta; class Magnoliopsida; order Poales; family Poaceae; genus Triticum; species Triticum aestivum. The sequence goes on along the minus strand of NC_057802.1, from coordinate 6,145,999 downwards.
CGGTTTTTGGACGTGTGGCACCTGTGTTCGTTTGATAGATCTCTGTTTTTGGAACTGTAGTGATGTTCTATCTGATTGCAGAGCAGTGTTTGTACTCGGGGCAAAATAATTTGCCTGAAACCGTTGAAAGGAATTACACAATAAATGACCCCTCAGAAGAAACTACACAGGGTATTTTCTGTCACTTGTGCCATCTTACGAGGTAGACAGTGGAATTCACTAACACTGAACCTACACCAGGCTTTTCACATCCTGAGTATGTTGGCTGTTCAATTTTTCAGAGTTAAAATGCCACTTTTGTCGACCTTAGGTTTCTTCAATAAGATTCATTGTAGGATTAGCCAATCTTGACCATTGAAACTGGATTGTAGTCTTAGATAGTAACTCCATAGTTTCAGAAGAAAACATTAGTTCTCTGGACCGACAGCAAGTAGATGTCGCCTGAAGATTTCAGGGCCTGCAGGTCTTCCAGCACGGATGGATATGCGTCCTCCACCTCCGACGCCGGGAGGCCGTCGGGGAAGGTTCTGATCAGCGAGAGCAGCTCGTCTTTGCCCCTGACGTCGTGCGTGCGCTTGTACGAGTAGCACTCGCCGTCGAAGCGCACCTTGGCGTTGTTCCTCAGGCTCTCGGCGACGGCGCCGTTGCCGTCGATGTCGACGTAGGTTTTCTCGTTGATCTGGTGCAGCGTGAGAGGTTCCCTCGTCCTCTCGAGCAGCGCGATCACATCTCTGATCTGTTTTCCGACGGCGGACGTCCTCACTTGGTTGATCTTCTGTAGCCGCGCGGTGTCGTCGGAGAATCTGATCTGTGCTCCGGCGGCCAACTTCCTCGCGGTGCTAGTCTCTTTTGGCCGCATTTCAAAGAACCTGTCAATAATATATTTTGATGACATATAACCCATATTTTGTTGACCAAAATTATAAGTCAAAGTTTGACATGAAAAACAAAGTGCCCTTGTATATAAAAACGGAGAGAGTATTAAAATGGGGAAGAGAACAATGATTTGGACTTTAGGGAAGGGGGTTAGAGAAGGAAGAAGAGGAAGGAGTGTAGAGAAGATGAAGAAGACTGGAGAGCAACTAATCAAGGGGTACCCCTTGCGGGAGCCCGGCAAGGGTCACTTTTGGTGGGCTGAGAGCGCACCACGTGCTAGCCGCTCCCTTGTGAATTTTTTTTTTTTTTGTACTCTCAAGTTTTACATGTTTTTTTTGGTTTTGCCCGATTTTTTCTAGGTTTTGAACAAAAATAAAATTTCGGAACAAATACCTTTTGTGTTGGAAAAAATTGGGTCTTTTTGCTTCCGTGAGAGGCACAAGTTTGCTTCTGTGAGTGGCATAATTGTGCCTTTCGTAAAAGGAGAAAACATATTTTTTTTGGCTTTCGCGAGAGGTACATATTTGCTTTTGCGAGAGGAACATATTTACTTCTCATGAGGCACATGTTTGCTTCCTCTGTGCCTCTCGGAAAGGGGAAAACACGGTCCAGCTTCCTTCCCCTGGTTGCAAACCATCTCAACATTGTTGCCGCCGGCCACGAAAAATCACCCCCACTGATCCCAACTGCTCGTCGCCAGTTTCAGACCGTGGTAGCATTTGTTTGCCATTGTTCCAGCAAAACACAAAAATGGCAATGGGGCGCAGAAACAATGAAGTGATCCCAACAAAACATAAAAATCATGCTTCCGACAAAAGAAAAACATGGTTCCTGCAAAAAAATATCGTCGGTTCCAACAAAAGCCATAGATTGTCGCCGTCAGGTCGTAGCAAAGAAGCAGGGAGGGCGGATAGAGCCGCCTGGTTCCTCTCCTGCTGCAGCCTGAACCTGACGAGGCCCTCCTTCAGCGCCATCTGGAAGCAGAAGCAGGGAGCACGGATCAATCAGAGTTTCCAGATTCCGGCCGGGCCACCCTTGTTATGCACAAGATGGCGGAGGAGCGCAACACGGTACCGTCTCGGCTTTGGATTCAATTTTTTTTTGAGGGGTGGCTTTGGATTCAAATCTAAATCTGCAAAAGGTCGGCATCGGGCAACCGGGCCTACACACCTCTGGCCCATTGCCCGCCATTGCCAACATAAAAAAAAAGGTTAAGACCCGTGTCTGATTAAATTCACCATTTGAAGGTTCTTGTACCTAGTTCTAACTTCTAAACCCGAAACAACTAAACCATGCCTATAGAACAAATATCCTATTTCTAAACCGCATATACATATAAATATTATGGATTGCACGATACGAAAATGTGAGTCATGTGTCATTAGATGCACATTACAAAGAACTTTTTGATAATATATTTTGATGACATATAACCCATAGTTTGTTGACCAAAATTATAAGTCAAAGTTTGACATGAAAAACAAAGTGGCCTTGTATATAAAAACAGAGAGTATTAAAGTGGGGAAGAGAACAATGATTTTGACTTTAGGGAAGGAGGTTAGAGAAGGAAGAGAAGGAGCGTAGAGAGGATGAAGACGACGGGAGAGCAACTAATCAAGGAATCACTTTTGGTGGGCTGAGAGCGCACCACGTGCTGGGCGCTCCCTTGTGATTTTTTTATTTTATTTTTCTGTTTGTGTTTTCAAGTTTTAGATTTTTTTTTGTTTTGCCCAATTTTTCCTAGGTTTTGGACAAAAAGAAAATTTCCGAACAAAAACCTTTTGTGCTGAAAAAAGGGTATTTCTGCTTCCGCGAGAGGCACAAGTTGCTTCTGCAAGAGACACAATTGTGCCACTCGAAAAGGAAAAAAACATTTTTTTTGGCTTTCGCAAGAGACACGGATTTGCTTCTACGAGAGGAACATATTTATTTCTCGTGGAGGCACAGGTTTGTTTCCTCTGTGCCTCTCAGAAACGGGAAAACATGTGGTCCCAGCTTCCTTCTCTAGATTCATTTCAGCTCGAGGTACACGGGAGAATCCTGGGGAGACCACACAATGTCCGAGACGAGCAGCGACGCACCCGCCTGGTACGTCGTCGTCAGCCGCCCGACGCTCGGTGTCTTGCTGCCGGACACAGAGAGAATGCCAATCCGCGTATGCACTTCGATCTTGTACTTGAAATCCTCCTTTTCTATCGGGTCACTCACGAGGTGGATCACCGACAGTGCACGCCCCGATGGGATGCTGCGGTCGACCACAAGGAGAAACACCGCCCTGCTGCCGAGGGACACCAGGCGGGCTGGCTCGTCGTTGCGCATGCTCAGGGGGGAGAGGCTGCTGGCTGTGACACGGGTGTACTGGATTGTAGCGTGCTCCATGTTGATGTGGTCGCGCAGGGACCGTCCACGGTAGGGGCGGGAGCCAGCGATGGGACAGTGGCATGGGGCATGGAGGCAGGACTCTTCATGGGCTAGCTTCTCCGTGAACGGGATCGTCTCGGTGCACCCGTGCTCCTTGAACGAGCACGGCATGGTCAGGCCGCCGAGGATGCGCCCCCAGACGTGGCAGCCGGTGCGCTCCGAGGCACACAAGCCGCAACTACGTTGCTTCAGATCGGCGCAACACTTTAAGCATGTGATGTGGCCATTTGCGCACTGCAGACACAAAGAAACAGGAACATACAGGTGTTACTGAAACAGAACAAAAACGTACTGTACAAGCGTTACTGAAACAACACAAGTGTACTGGATTACCGCTGCTGCCAGATTTGTGCCTCACTATGTACAGAAATTTTGATACAAAGCATAGCGTCTTCGCAAATTTTAAAGTTCACGTATCACATGTAATGGCTTTCCAAACCTTAGGCTCAAACTCTGTTGCTGCGCATATATATGACTTTCATGGTAGTAACCGTTTGTTGAATCTGGGTTCTCTCAGTGATCCAGAGAGGCTAAGACTGACAACGCATCATCAACACTTATCATGGCAATTAGCAAGCCACAGGAGAACAAATACATACTCAAATCGACTAGAGAGCGTCGACAGGGGAAACGTAATACCCAAATGGACTAGAGAACGTCAAACACATAATGAAAGGTGGTGTGGCCTATATGCCCACATCTTAATTTAGTAAATTTCCTAGAAGAATCAGAATAAGAAGAATTTAGAATTCTACGAGCAACATACTTACAAGGAGATCATAACTGATGCAAGAAGATATTTGCTACAAGTAAACTATCAGAAACAATAGTTGAGAGAGATAGTTAGTGAAATCCAGACCAGCCACATTCTTTCAAACGAGAATAGCTTGTACACGGAGTTCGGCAGGGTTAAGACTTCACTAAAAAGGAGCAAGTATTGAAAAAGGGAATATTAGGTTGTACCACATGACCCCTTCACCTGAAAAATTGGTGGAACCAACGGACTGCAACAACCAGAGCACTCCAGCAACTTGGGGTTTACGTTGAGAGTGATCTTCGTCACCTCAGCCGTAACCTTAGCCTTCTTCCCGGAGCAGTTCTCCTCCGCCGAGACCCTTTCGGCACCAGCCTTCTGCAGATTGCTCACGGCAAAATGCAAAGTTGTTGATCAGTAAATGCAACAGATGGCTAAGGCAGTGAAGAAAAAAAAAACAGGTAGATGATCGATCTTCAGAGATTTCAAGGTCCATTTTCGAAGGTTGATACAGGATACGTACGCCAAAATGTCCAACTGGCGAATCAGGATTATCTTGGATCAGAGTCAGACCATAGAAATCTGCAAAATCGCTCCAAATTGGGGCTATTACGTGAGCGCACGCGCTTCACTCAATTTGCCCCCAAACCCTAAACCTCCGGCCAACGCCGCCCCTCGAAATCACGACCAGCGGCGAGCTCCGCCACCTCCAGCAGCTTGAGCGGAGGTGCCGGTGCCGCGTCCCCTTCCGCACCTCCGTCAGGCCACCGCCGCCCTCCTCCTAAAGCGGGCAACCCACGAACCCCATGCAGCACTGCACGCGGTGAATCGCGGCGGCGGTTGCCGGATGATATGCTGGGCAGGGATCAGAGAGAGAAATGCGTGCGAGTTATTCACCTTGTCCATGATGGATGGATGGACGATCGGTCGATCGAGATCTCCCGCTCCCGCTCCCGCTCGCGCTCGCTGCTTCTGAATCCAGTTGCCGTCCCGTCGAGCTGTGCGATTTTTTAGCAGCAGCGGTTGTCGAGGGAGAAAGAGGATCTGTTTCCGTTCTCCATACGCCAGGACCCTTTTGCACCTTTTCTAGTCCAAAAAATTAATAAAATGGAGCCCAAGTTTATCTGGATTTTTTTTAAAAATGTTTGGGCAAATAGGGGATTTGATTACACAAATGCATGTTTTTTTAGCTACAACACTTTGCATTCGAAACTACGAGGACCGACCAAGTCGACGGCCGCAACACAAGTTACATCAAGCGAAAGGTCTGGTGGCCATAAAGTCTAGCACTCAGCGCGGCTTCGTCAATTGATAGCCGTCAGCACATGCGCTGGGTGATTACATGCTCCAAGTTTAGATGGAAAGCCATCCCCCCCCCCCCCCCCCCACACCCCCCACCGGAGCTGCCGTCTGGGTGTACGCGTCCGAGATGGGAAAAGAAATTATGGTTGCGTCCTTCTATGCAGCCACCAAACGCAATCTTCTAAGGAAGAAGACCGAAAAGCTCACGGGTGCATTCGTGCGTGGGGCCACTTTATGCAGCCATCAAACACAACTGTCTTAAGGAGAAGACCAAAAATCCCACTGATACGTCCGTGCATGGGGCCAATTTATGCAGCCACCAAACACAATTTTCCCAATGAGAAGACCAAAAAGCCCACGGGTTTTTCCGTGTGTGAGGCCTTTGTGACCGTTTGCCGGACAATTTGGGTCATTAGGCTTGCACCACGCGTGCCGCATGCGCATACCCGACACAGGGCCAACGATCCGGTAAGCTGGCCCCATGTGGGAGCCGGCGCTGCGGAGGCGACACAGGACACGACTGGCGTGAGTGACCCATCCCGACATGGGCGTATGGTCCTGACAGGTTAGCCCTGCACGTGAGCCGGAGTTGTGGATGTGACACAGGACCCAGCTGGTGCGAGTGAACCAGTTTGGCAGAGGGCACCCCGCGCATGAGACGGTGCTGCGTGTGCGACGCAGGATCCGGCTGGCGCGAGCGAACCAGTCTGGCAGAGGACACCCCGCGCATTAGTCGGCGCTGCGGTGCAACGCAGGACCTGGCTGGCGCGAGCAAACCCTTCTGGCAGAGGACATCCGTTAACGAGCCGGCGCACGAGCCGGCGCTGCGGGTGCGACGCAGGACCTGACTAGCGCGAGCAAACTGGTCTGGCAGAGGAAATCTGTGAACGAGCCGGCGCACGCAGTGTGAAACATGGATGCCCTGCCTAGCGCGACCGACGAGGGCCAAAGACACTGACAGATGGACTAGACCTCCCCATCCCGCACAGGGCAGCGGGCAAGAGGGCGCAACCAAAAATACGGTGTCCCCAACCGCGCCTGCGATCCACCCGTTATGGACCTCCAAGGCAATCCGCTCGGGTGCGCCCCGTCTGGGCAGATCAGATGGTGCGGAGATCCCCAGAGAGGCACCCACTGCACCCCAACATCAAACGGACGACACAGAGGGCCTTCTCGACCGTTGAGGCTCCCGAAGGTGGGTACTCCATTATCCTTTATAAGAGTAATTTTATCATTTCCCTCCCATGATTGAGTAATCATGTATAGGCGTGGGAGATGTAGGGGATTGATGGTATTCATATTGTGCCTATTCTACAATCGTCATTTGTGATAATACTTCTATGGTTGATCAGTAAGTTGTTTATCTATGGTGAGCGCAATGTGTGTTGTCCAATTTAAGGACCCAGACAACTGATCTGAAGACCTATACAGGTAACACATATTGTTTAGTGAATCTGTGACGTCCAAGTGATAGGTGTTGGTATCTAGAGGAGCAAACACAATATGAGGATAACAGGGATCCACAACACCTAGTTAGTTGGTCCGGCCTTATGATCTTAATTGCGGGGACGACCATGTTATGGAAACAACGATGCAGGCACAAAGGAGTTGAACCATTCAAGAGTGTAGGCCTACAGAGCAAACAATTTACATGCTAGAATCAAATCACAATCCAAGGTAATATCTAACCTCTCTATTGTAGACAACAAATCGTATACTTTTAGCCGCTTTTAGTTTATGTTTTTACCTTTATGCTCTTTATTATTCGCACTACAATTATCAACTCTTTCGCCACACTAGTATCTTGAATTGCTTCTCTACGGAGAATCTCAACGCGGGGGGGGGGGGGGGGGGGGGGGGGGGGTACAAATCAGAGGATGATCAAAACCAAGCTAAAAGCAGAAATCGGAATCTTCATAGATGGATCATGGAGAAGTCAAATAGTAGAAGATAGAAGCCAAACATCCATGGCAGGACTTGGAATCCAAATACAGGTACAACAAGGATGTCAAAAGATGGAGGAAAAATTTCAGCATTGTATGACAGGGCTACATCTCCTATACAAGCTGAAGCACAAGCAGGGTGCAGTTTTTCTCACTCACAATCTCACCCTTGCAAAAATAATAGCAGAACATCGATCATAACAATCACATGAGCAGGTATGTCTAAACAACATTGATCGAACAGTTACACATCACAGTTATGTTGACTACAACTTACCATAACACTAGCTGCAACAAAAGACTACTAGTTGCTGCAGATGCCCTTTCCCTGGCATTGCAACCAAACCCATCACCACTTACCAATCACGTAGTACTCCAGTTTCAACAAGCTCCAGCTAAACTACTCCAGTTTCGACATATTCTAGCTTAACTTAGATCATAATCACATCATGTCAATACAGATCTTGAGGGACACCTCCTTGGATTCCCCGTTCCCAAACACATGCATTAGCGACACAAGCAAGATGAATGGCAGCTTCTCCATGGCGACCTCGCAGGGTCTGGTGCTGCTCATAACCGCATCCGTGTACACCATACATATGACGCCTACGACGGTGCTCGGTGCCGGCAAGCCGTACACCCGCATCACGGCCAAGTACTGCGGCCATGGGGAATCGCCGGCCCTGACGCACACCACTGACACGGCGGTGACCACACTGACTTCACCCACGGCAAGCACGAACACGCGTCCATCCTCCTCCACCACAAGCAGGCGCCGCGACTCCAATACCGGCACCTGGAACCTGAAGCCTTGTCGTACTCGATGTTGTGCACCGGCCAGGAATGTAGGGAGGCGGGGTGATAAAGGAGTGCCGGTGGCGAGCCAGCAAAGCTGTAACCAGGCTCCGTGCAGAAGCAGGGCACATGCAGGCACACATTGCGATGATCGTGAAGTTCGTAGTAGGTTACGTAGCTCTCGCACCCATCGTGGGAGCACTCCTTACTGGCCGACGAGACGATGCCGTCCATCAACGGCAGGGGCACACATGCTCTCACGTTGGGCACTGTCCGCTGGGGAGCTTGGTAAGGCATGTGCAATAAGACAAATGCCCACCGTTACACTACACAAATTCAAGCTCATAGCAATAAATTAGTATCAATGCTACCTTCCTCAGGTGAATGGAACAAAGAACCAGTCTAGTGTTAATGATAGAAACCTGGAAGACAGGAGGCTTTAATGGGCTGAAGCAGATGGGGCAGTTAAGCAAACTTATTTCCACTCCGGCTCGCTCCAGCATCGCCTTCTTGGCACTCTGATCGCCATTCTCCGTCATCAACAGGGACCACCTCATCCTTACCATTGAGGCATCCAGAGCAACTTGCATCCCCTCCTTATTCCACAAAGAAATCATGGAGTACAACACTTCACATTCATGCCATGCTTTGTGGAGTTGGCAGGCTCCTATGTACAGATATTTCTTCTGCAAAATTAATAGAATGTGGCCACGGAAGTGAAGAGCATTGAAAAACTTGTGCAACATAAGGTTCGGAGGAAGATTTGTTGGGCCGCAACTGCTCGTCATCTCTCGGGACGTTTCCACGTTCTTGGTTCACAGAGTGATGATGTGGACTATCAGCATTGGGACGATAATAGCGCTCCCCTGTCGGGTGTGAGTTTCTTTCCAAGCAGCAATTAGAGTTTGATATGTGATGTATAAAATCAACGTGAGCAAAGAAACCGCATTCATCTCGTGGCCTTGTACTTACATCCATTAGGTGAGCTTCTGAAAGAAGAAAGTTCTACAAAGTTAACAAAATCGAATGCATGTACAAATTCACTAGAATATATGTAGTTTATGGCAAGTTTCTTTTACCCGAAAGTTTAGTTTAATGGTAGTTTATGGCTTGTTGCAGACATCTTCATTGATCAGGACCAAGGTTTTGGTTACCGAATGAGGCATTTTAACTGAGGGGGACTGGTAAACGCGGTTACCACGATTACCGAGAAATACCGACAAATACCGAGAATATTTCGAATGAATTTTATAGTTGAATTTTGAATTCAAATAAGTGAATGAACGAACATTTGAACGAGAGACCTCTCAAAACAGGAACTAGGTTTGCTACCAACACGCCAGAACCAACTCTCATGGCATTAATTAGATCCTACTTATTTTACTATAAATCGAGTGTTTAAATTCAAAAAATTCAAAAAACCGGTATTTTTTGCTTGGTACGGGGATTTACCCAGGGGCACGGAAATACGCGGTAACCATGGGAAATCTCGAAATTTCGACTGGTAACCAAAACCTTGATCAGGACAACTAAACTAAAGGATCAAAATGCTTGTGTAAATTTGTTATGACAGTATAGCTATAGATAATATTATCAGGAAGAAGTGTCTGGTTTGTACCTGCTGATCGAGCTGACGCTACATGTTCAACAATGGCAGAGCTTGTTGCGATAGGAGTTTCTATGGCAGTGCCAAGCTCTGCTGAAATAGACGGCTTGTTGTTATTCTTGTCAGTGTTAGTGGTAGCAAAATGATTAGCTAGAGCATCAGCATTTCTCTCAGAATCAGCACATTTTTCGTCTTCGGTAATGTTGCCTCTGAGCCTTTTAACAAGCACGGAAGCATAAACCGATTCTTCCAGGCAACGAAAGCGTTCAAGCAAGAATAATCATATAGTTAATCATAGCGACATTATATTGAAGATTATACTTCTGAAAGAGGTTGCCTAGATGTAATTTCACAAAAGTAATAACCTTGACCGGTCATTAGATTTCGTAAATAAATGCTAGATCCACAACATGTAGAAATTACTTTTGCATGAGTATGTGATACAGGACTGAAATGCCTGTTAATTAGTAGTATGGAGCATGCCAATATTTTGAAACAAGGTATATGTCTATATGATACTCTCTCCCTGAAGAAATATAAGAGCGTTTACATCACTCAGCAAATCCCAACATGTTGATCATTTAAATTAAATTATTCTTTTTTTACCAAATCATCCAAATGAACTTAAAATTGAACTCAATAATCCTTTTTCAAGAACTAAAAAAAATCTATGTATGATGTTCACAACTTCAAAGAAGAGTAAAGGTCAGTCCTAGCTTAGTGCTGGTAACAAAGAAAATAGAGACCACAATTAAGCACCAGGGCACATGTGGATCTATCATTCTCACCTTCGATCTCCCCTCTTGGTCCATGGAGTCCCCTGAGGGAGTCCTGGATTATGGGGTCCTCGGGTGTCCGGGCTATGTGACGTTGGCCAGACAGATGGGCCGTGAAGATACAAGATAGAAGGCCTTCCCTCTTGTCCGGATGGGACTCTCCTTGGCGTGGAAGGCAAGCTTAGCGTGCGGATATGAAGATTCCTTTCTCTGTAAACCGACTCTGTACAACCCTAGCCCCCTCCGGTGTTTATATAAACCGGAGGGTTTAGTCCGTAGAGGCAATCACAATCATAATCATATAGGCTAGACATCTAGGGTTTAGCCATTACGATCTCGTGGTAGATCAACTCTTGTAACCCCTATACTCATTAAAGTCAATCAAGCAGGACGTAGGGTATTACCTCCATCTAGAGGGCCCGAACCTGGGTAAAACATTGTGTCCCCTGTCTCCTGTTACCATCGATCCTTAGACGCACAGTTCGAGACCCCCTACCCGAGATCTGCCGGTTTTGACACCGACATTGGTGCTTTCATTGAGGGTTCCACTGTGTCATCGTCGAAAGGCTCGATGGCTCCATCAATCATCTACAATAATGCTGCCGCGAAGGAGATTTTTCTCCCCGGCCAGATCTTTGTATTCGACGGCTTTGCACTACGTGCCAACTCGGTTGGCCACCTAGAGATAATCGACAGCTACGCCCCTGGTCACCAGATCAGTTTTGGAAATCTCAACTATGTCGCTAATATCCGAGGAGACTTGATCTTCCAAGGGTCCGAGGCCTCAACCACCGCTCCGGCCTTAGATTCGGAGCGCACCATCAGGTCCGAAGACGGGAGTCTAGAGCTCGCCAGACTCTCTGCGGCCTTAGAGCTCAACATCGAGAGAATAGCATCTCCGACAATCATTGCAAGGCCAGACTCTTCTCCGGACACTAATTTCGAACCCTGGAGGCCCGCGTCATGCGAGCTCAGCCCAGAAACTTCTGACCCCGTCCAAACCACACTCTTAAACGAGGCTCTGGACTTAATGAGATCCCTCGTCATCACAGAGGAACCGCTTCTGAATCACGCCCAGCCCGGACTAGGGGCTGGAAATAGGGAATTTTACTTCCCACCCACCACCTACTTCATAGCCACTGTTGAGGACCTAACTGACGTGCTTGATTACGCTTTCGAAGACATCGACGGTATGGACGACGATGCCGGAGAGGAGCAGGCCCAAAACCAGCCGGTCACCGGACGTTGGACGGCCACCTCCTCGTATGACGTATACATGGTGGATACACCTAAAAACGGCAACGGCGATGACGAGAAAAACCCAGTCGGGGACGAACCACCTGAGATACCGTCGAAACATCGACGTCAGCGGCGCCGCTCTAAATCGCGCAGTGGTAAGAACAGCAATACCGGCACCGAAGACAATGATACTCTGGAGAACGCCGAAGACCAAGAAGACCCCATCAAACCAACATCCGAACAGGATGATCGGGAGGACGGGCAAGTTGACCCTGACAAGCAAGCAGGGAAGGAAGACTCGGAAGACAGCAACTATCTGCCACTCTCCGAGGACGACGTAAGCCTCGCCGACGAAGATTTTATCGTGCGAGAGGAGCCCCTCGAACAAGAGCACTTTAAGCGCCGGCAAATAGCCACGGCAAGAAGCCTAAAAAAGAAACAGCAGAAGCTTCAAGCTGACCAAGATCTACTCAACGACAGATGGACTAACGTCCTGGCAGCCGAAGAATACGGCTTTGAACGCCCAGCAAAGAGTTACCCAAAGCGTAAGCTGTTACCCCAATTCGACGATGAGGCGTTGGAGCCCATACCACCCGTGCGTAATGCGGCTGATGGACCCGATAGACCACCACGTGGCCGGGACAGGACGACAACTCAAGCCGAACACCAGCCCACACCACCTCACCGTAAAAGCATAGAAACAACAGCTCGGGGATAAACATACGACCTACGACAGGACCTGGAAAATAGGGCAGGTCAGACCAGGTCAATCTACGGATCGCGGGGGCGTCCTCCAGCGCGAGAGGCGGGCTATCAAGCTTGGTGCGATAAACACAACCAACCCCGGGCTGAAAACCGCATACGAACTCCATCCGAACTGCGTTGTGACATGGCCCGATACGGAGGCGCCGCACACCCCCTATGCTTCACCGATGAGGTAATGGAGCACGAGTTCCCTGAAGGGTTTAAACCCGTGAACATCGAATCATACGACGGCACAACAGATCCCGCAGTATGGATTGAAGATTTTCTTCTCCACATTCACATGGCTCGCGGTGATGATCTACACGCCATCAAATACCTTCCCCTAAAGCTTAAGGGGCCAGCTAGGCAGTGGTTAAGCAGCCTCCCAGAAAACTCTATTGGAAGCTGGGAAGACTTGGAAGATGCCTTTAGAGACAACTTCCAAGGCACTTTTGCCCGGCCTCCGCATGCCGATGACCTCAGTCATATAGTCCAACAGCCCGGAGAGTCGGCCAGGAAATTCTGGACCAGGTTCCTAATTAAAAAGAACTAGATTGTTGACTGTCCGGACGCCGAAGCCCTAGCGGCCTTCAAACACAGCATCCGCGATGAATGGCTCGCCCGACACCTCGGCCAAGAAAAGCCAAAGTCCATGGCAGCCCTTACAACACTAATGACCCGCTTCTGCGCGGGCAAGGATAGCTCGCTAGCCTGTAGCGGTAACAGTACCAGCGACCCCGGCACTTCCGAAGCCCGAAACGGCAGCAGAAGGCCCCGACGCAACAAACATAAGCATCGGAGCAACAATGATGATACAGAGAATACAACAGTCAACGCCAGCTTCAGTGGCTCCAAATCCGGTCAACAGAAGAAGCCATTCAAACGAAACAAAGACGGTTGATCAAACCTGGACCGAATACTCGAACGAACCTGCCAGATCCACGACACACCTGATATGCCTGCCAACCACATCAACAGAAGCTGTTGGGTCTTCAAACAGGCCGGCAAGTTAAATGCCGAACATAAGGAGAAAGGGTCGCCCAGTGAGGATGATGACGAGGAACCACGCGCACCAAAAACAGGGGGACAGAAGAAATTTCCCCCCGAAGTCAAAATGGTGAACATGATATACGTCACCCATATCCCCAAGAGGGAGCGCAAGCGCGCGCTAAGGGACGTCTATGCGATAGAGCCAGTCGCCCCAAAATTCAACCCATGGTCGGCCTGTCCGATCACCTTTGATCGCAGGGACCATCCGACCAGTATCCATCATGGAGGTTTGGTCGCATTACTCCTCGATCCAATCATCGATGGATTCCACCTTACGCGAGTCCTCATGGACGGCAGCAGCAGCCTTAACCTGCTCTATCAGGACACAGTCCGCAAGATGGGTATTGATCCGTCAAGAATTGATGACCCACAAGTATTGGGGATCTATCGTAGTCCTTTCGATAAGTAAGAGTGTCGAACCCAACGAGGAGCAGAAGGAAATGATAAGCGGTTTTCAGCAAGGTATTCTCTGCAAGCACTGAAATTATAGGTGACAGATAGTTTTGTGATAAGATAATTTGTAACGAGCAACAAGTAACAAAAGTAAATAAAGTGCAGCAAGATGGCCCAATCCTTTTTTTAGCAAAGGACAAGCCTGGACAATTTCTTATATGAAGGAAAACGCTCCCGAGGACACATGGGAATTATCGTCAAGCTAGTTTTCATCACGTTCATATGATTCGCGTTCGGTACTTTGATAATTTGATATGTGGGTGGACCGGTGCTTGGGTGCTGTCCTTTCTTAGACAAGCATCCCACTTATGATTAACCCCTATTGCAAGCATCCGCAACTACAAAAGAAGTATTAAGGTAAACCTAACCATAGCATGAAACATATGGATCCAAATCAGCCCCTTACGAAGCAACACATAAACTAGGGTTTAAGCTTCTGTCACTCTAGCAACCCATCATCTACTTATTACTTCCCAATGCCTTCCTAGGCCCAAATAATGGTGAAGTGTCATGTAGTCGACGTACACATAACACCACTAGAGGATAGACAACATACATCTCATCAAAATTTTAAACGAATACCAAATTTACATGATTACTAATAGCAAGACTTCTCCCATGTCCTCAGGAACAAACGTAACTACTCACAAAGCGTATTCATGTTCATAATCAGAGAACTATTAATATGCATAAAGGATCTGAACATATGATCTTCCACCAAATAAACCAACTAGCATCAACTACAAGGAGTAATCAACACTACTAGCAACCTACAAGTACCGATCTCAGACTTAGAGACAAGAATTGGATACAAGAGATGAACTAGGGTTTGAGAGGAGATGGTGCTGATGAAGATGTTGATGGAGATTGGCCCCCTCCCGATGAGAGGAGCGTTGGAGATGACGATGGCGATGATTTCCCCCTCCCGGAGGGAAGTGTTCCCGACAGAACAGCTCCGTTGGAGCCCTAGATTGGTTCCGCCTCGTGGCGGCGGAGTCTCGTCCCGAAAGCATGCTTATGATTTTTCTTCGGACGAAAGACTTCATATAGCAGAAGATGGGCATCGAAGGGCCACCAGGGGACCCACGAGGCAGGGGGGCGCGCCCAGGGGGTAGGGCGCGCCCCCACCCTCGTGCCTGGTGGGTGGCCCCCCTCTGGTATTTCTTCCGCTCAATAGTTTTTATTATTTCCAAAAATAACTTCCGTGGAGTTTCAGGACTTTTGGAGTTGTGCAGAATAGGTCTCTAATATTTGCTCCTTTTCCAGCCCAGAATTCCAGCTGCCGGTATTCTCCCTCCTTATGTAAACCTTGTAAAATAAGAGAGAATAGGCATAAGTATTGTGACATAATGTGTAATAACAGCCCATAATGCAATAAATATCGATATAAAAGCATGATGCAAAATGGACGTATCAACTCCCCCAAGCTTAGACCTCGCTTGTCCTCAAGCGGAAGCTGATAACGATAAATATGTCCACATGTTTAGAGGTAGAGGTGTCGATAAAATAAAATACGGACATGAGGGCATCATGATCATTCTCATATCAGCAACATATATGGATATTGTCATATGATTTCTTATGCTCAAGTAATAATCTATGCACAATGCAAAGTATGAATCAGAAACTTCATTGAGAACTAACAAACTATAATCTCAGTCATTGAAGCAATTGCAATTTATCATAACATCAGAAAGAGTCTATGTCAAAGCTTTTTAGCAAGCCCACATGCTCAACTATCATTTAGTCTTTCACAATTGCTAACACTCACACAATACTTGTGGTTACGGAGTTTTAATCGGACACAGAGAAAGATAGGGGCTTATAGTTTCGCCTCCCAACCTTTTACCTCAAGGGTAATGTCAACAATAATAACTCATGCTAACTTACATCTAATTAGATATATATATCAGGATCTTTCCAACACACTGTGCTTGCCAAAGGATAAGATGTAAAAAGGAAAGGTGAAGATCACCATGACTCTTGCATACGATAGAAGATAAAAGTAAAAGATAGGCCCTTCGCAGAGGGAAGGAGAGGTTGCCATGCGCTTTCAGGGTTGGATGCACAAAATCTTAATGCGAAAGAACGTCACTTTATATTGCCACTTGTGATATGGACCTTTATTATGCAGTCCGTCGCTTTTATTTCTTCCACATCACAAGATCATATAAAGCTTATTTCCTCCACACTAATCAATCATACATATTTAGAGAGCAATTTTTATTGCTTGCACCGATGACAACTTACTTGAAGGATCTTACTCAATCCATATGTAGGTATGGTGGACTCTCATGGCAAAACTGGGTTTAAGGATATTTGGAAGCACAAGTAGTATCTCTACTTGGTGCAAAGAATTTGGCTAGCATGAGGGGGAAAGGCAAGCTCAACATGTTGGATGATCCATGACAATATACTTTATCTCAGATATAAGAAAACATAACCCATTACATTGTCTTCCTTATCCAACATCAACTCTTTAGCATGTCATATTTTAATGAGTGCTCACAATCATAAAAGATGTCCAAGATAGTATATTTATATGTGAAACCTCTCTTTCTTTATTACTTCCTATTAATTGCAACGATGACCAAGGCTATGTCTGTCAATTCTCAACAACTTTTAATCATCATACTCTTTCTATGTGAAGTCATTACTCTCCATAAGATCAATATGATCTCTTTATTTCTTTTTATTCTTTTCTCTTTTCTTTTATTCCCTCAAGATCATAGTAAAATAATCAAGCCCTTGACTCAACACTAATCTTTATTATATATAGCTCACGGACTCGATTACATAGAGGGATCATAAAGCAAAACTAAAAACTAGATCATACCAAAAACTTTATTCTACTAGATCAAGATATTACTAGAAGGATCGAACTAAGAAAAACGGTAAAAATAGGAGTGTGATGGTGATACGATACCGGGGAACCTCCCCCAAGCTTGGCAGTTGCCAAGGGGAGTGCCCATACCCATGTGATTATGTCTCCTTTGTTGGTGAAGAAGATGGTGATGATGATGGGTAGTCGCACATCGAGCGTAAGAGATCCTCCAACTTGCGGATAATGCCCTTGAGTGCAACGATATGCTCCTTCAACAAAATATTTTCACGTGTGAGATACTTGTTTTGTATACGAGCTAACTCAATCATCTTGAAAGCTTCGATCCCAGTTGGGGTAAGAAGGTTGTGATCAAGTTGAAGGATGTCTTCTGTTGCCGGAACTTGGTCCTCCGTGGCCTTCTTGATCCCTTCATCCTTGTTGATCTCCATGGGTTCTTCCCTCTTCAGCTCTATCTTCATTAGCCAAGCATCGTTGTCACCATTGTTGGAGGAGGGGGACGACATGATGCCTGGCCTTGACAACCCTGACAGAAAACAGCTCGAAACAAGAACAGAGGACAATTGCGTGATACGGTGGTCAAAACCTTCGGGAGATTATATTATGAATTTTTACCGACCAAAATACGTATCGTGCAAGAAAACGGAGTCCAGAGAGCGCACGAGGTGCCCACGAGGCAAGGGGCGCGCCTAGTGGGGTAGGGCGCGCCCTCCACCCTCGTGGAGCCCTCGTGTCCTTCCCGGACTGCTTCTTATTTTTCTAAATATTACAAAACGAAGAAAAATTGCCATTAGAACTATTTTGGAGTCGGTTTACTTACCGTAGCACATACCTATTCCTTTTCTAAGTCTGAAACATTCTGGAAAGTGTCCCTCATGTATTCCTCCGGGGTTACGGTTTCAATAACATTGGTTTCAACATTTATAGGGTTACCTGAGATATAATGTTTGAATCTTTGACCGTTCACCACCCTTTGGATTTGTGCCTTCGAAGTTGTTAATTTTTATGGCACCAGAACGATAGACCTCCTCGACAACGTAAGGACCTTCCCATTTAGAGAGAAGTTTTCCTGCAAAAAATCTTAAACGAGAGTTGTATAGCAATACATAGTCACCTACATTAAACTCACGCTTTTGTATCCTTTTGTCATGCCATATTTTAACTTTTTCTTTAAACAACTTGGCATTCTCATAGGCTTGGGTTCTCCATTCATCAAGTGAGCTAATGTCAAATAACCTCTTCTCACCAGCAAGTTTGAAATCAAAGTTGAGCTCTTTAATGGCCCAATATGCCTTATGTTCTAGTTCGAGAGGTAAGTGACATGCTTTTCCATAAACCATTTTATACGAAGACATCCCCATAGGATTTTTATATGCAGTTCTATAGGCCCATAATGCATCATCAAGTTTCTTGGACCAATTCTTTCTAGATCTATTAACAGTCTTTTGCAAAATTAATTTAAGCTCTCTATTACTTAATTCTACTTGACCACTAGACTGTGGGTGATAAGGAGATGCAATTCTATGATTAACATCATACTTAGCAAGCATTTTATGGAAAGCACTATGAATAAAATGTGAACCACCATCAGTCATTAAATATCTAGGGACTCCAAACCTCGGAAAAATAACTTCTTTAAGCATCTTAATAGAAGTGTTATGATCAGCACTACTAGTTGGAATAGCTTCTACCCACTTAGTAACGTAATCAACAGCAACTAAAATATGAGTATACCCATTAGAGGCAGGAAACGGTCCTATATAATCAAAGCCCCAAACATCAAATGGTTTAATAACAAGTGAATAATTCATAGGCATTTCTTGACGTCTACTAATATTACCAATTCTTTGACATTCATCACAAGATAAGACAAACTTACGGGCATCCTTGAAGAGAGTAGGCCAATAAAAACCGGATTGCAATACCTTATGTGCAGTTCTATCTCCAGTGTGGTGCCCTCCATAAGCTTCGGAGTGACACTTGCGTAGGATCTGTTCCTGTTCATGCTCAGGTACACAATGTCTAATAACACCATCTACTCCTTCTTTATAAAGATGTGGATCATCCCAAAAGTAATGTCTCAAATCATAGAAAAACTTTTTCTTTTGCTGGTATGTGAAACTAGGTGGTATAAATTTTGCAACAATGTAATTAGCATAATCAGCATACCATGGAGGAGTACGAGAAGCATTTATGACATTTAATTGTTCATCAGGAAAGCTATCATCAATAGGTAGTGGGTCATCAAGCACATTTTCTAACCTAGACAAGTTGTCTGCAACGGGGTTCTCAGCTCCCTTTCTATCAATAATATGTAAATCAAATTCTTGTAGCAAGAGAACCCATCTAATAAGTCTAGGTTTAGCATCTTTCTTTTCCATAAGATATTTAATAGCAGCATGATCAGTGTGAATAGTTACTTTAGAATCAACAATATAAGGTCTGAACTTATCACAAGCAAATACAATTGCTAAGAATTCCTTTTCAGTAGTAGCATAATTTCTCTGGGCATTATCTAGAGTTTTACTAGCATATTGAATAACATTTAACTTCTTATCAACTCTTTGCCCTAGAACAGCACATACAACATAATCACTAGCATCACACATAATTTCAAAAGGTAAATTCCAATCGGGTGGCTGAACAATAGGTGCAGTGATCAATGCTTTCTTAAGTATTTCAAATGCTTCTACACAATCATCATCAAAGACAAATGGTATATCTTTTTGTAAAAGATTAGTCAGAGGCTGAGAAATTTTTGAGAAGTCCTTAATGAACCTCCTATAAAAACCAGCATGACCAAGGAAACTTCTTATACCTTTGATGTCCTTGGGACATGGCATCTTTTCAATAGCATCCACTTTAGCTTTATCAACTTCAATACCTCTTTCAGAAATTTTATGCCCCAAGACAATAACTTCATTAACCATAAAGTGGCACTTCTCCCAATTCAAGACAAGGTTAGTTTCTTCACATCTCTGCAAAACTTGATCAAGGTTGCTTAAGCAATCATCAAAGAGGATTCATAGACGGAGAAATCGTCCATGAAAACGTCACAAATCTTTTCACAAAAGTCAGAGAATATAGCCATCATGCATCTTTGAAAGGTAGCAGGTGCATTACATAAACCAAAAGGCATACGTCTATAAGCAAAAGTACCGAAAGGGCAAGTAAAAGTGGTCTTTGATTGATCATCAGCTGACACAGGTATTTGAGAGAAACCAGAATAACCATCTAGAAAGCAAAAATGTGTATGTTTGGATAATCTTTCTAGCATTTGATCAATGAATGGCAAGGGGTAATGATCTTTTTTAGTAGTTTATTTAATTTGCGGAAATCAATTACCATCCTATAACCTGTAATATTTCTTTGCGGAATCAATTCATCTTTATCATTAGGAACGACAGTAATACCTCCCTTCTTAGGGACACAATGGACATGACTTACCCATTGACTATCAGCAATGGGATAAATTATACCTGCCTCAAGGAGCTTTAGTATTTCCTTTCTTACCACTTCTTTCATCTTAGGATTCAGCCGTTGTTGATGATCAATAACTGGTTTGGCATCTTTCTCCAAATTTATTTTTTGTTGACATAGAGTGGGACTAATGCCCTTAAGATCATCAAGAGTATATCCAATAGCAGCACGGTGCTTCTTCAGAGTTTTCAATAAATTTTCTTCCTCCTTCTCTGAAAGGTTAGCACTAATAATAACATGATATATCTTCTTTTCATCAAGATAAGCATATTTAAGAGTATCAGGCAATAGTTTAAGCTCAAACACGGGATCACCCTTAGGTGGAGGAGGATCCCCTAGAATTTCAACAGGCAAGTTGTGTTTCAGAATAGGTCCCTGTTTAAAGAATACTTCATCTATTTCCCTTCTTTCGTTCATAAACATATCATTTTCATGGTCTAGCAAATATTGTTCTAAAGGATCACTAGGAGGTACGGCAATAGAAGCAAGACCAATAATTTCATCTTTACTAGGCAATTCTTCTTCACGGTGTTGCCTACGAAATTTAGAGAAATTAAACTCATGAGACATATCACCCAAACCAATAGTAACAACATCCTTTTTGCAGTCTATTTTAGCATTAACAATGTTCAAGAAGGGTCTACCAAATATAATGGGACAAAAGCTATCTTGTGGGGAACCAAGAACAAGAAAATCAGCCGGATATTTAGTTTTCCCACACAAGACTTCAACATCTCTAACAATCCCAATTGGTGAAATAGTATCTCTATTGGCAAGCTTAATGGTGACATCAATTTCTTCTAACTCAGCGGGTGCAATATCATGCATAATTTCTTTGTATAAGGAATGAGGTATTGCACTAGCACTAGCACCCATATCACACAAGCCATGATAACAATGATCTCCTATTTTAACAGAAATAACAGGCATGCCTACCACAGGTCTATGTTTATCTTTAGCACACGGTTTAGCAATTCTAGCAGTTTCATCACAGAAATAAATAACATGCCCATCAATATTATCAGACAAGAGATCTTTAACGATAGCAATATTAGGTTCAACTTTAACTTGCTCAGGAGGTGTATAAGTTCTAATATTACTTTTACGAACCACAGTTGAAGCTTTAGCATGATCCTTTATTCTAACAGGGATAGGTGGTTTCTCAACATAAGCAGTAGGAACAATAGGATCATTATAAGTGATAGTCTTTTCTTCAACTTTAATAGGTGCAACTACTTTTACTTCTATGGGAGGATGATATTTAAACCACTTCTCCTTAGGGAGATCAACGTGAGCAGCAAAAGATTCACAAAAAGAAGCTACTATCTCAGAGTCAAGTCCATATTTAGTGCTAAATTTACGGAAAACATCGGTATCCATAAAAGATTTAACACAATCAAACTTAGGTGTTATACCTGACTCCTTACCTTCGTCGAGGTTCCAATTTTCAGAGTTGCGTTTAATTC
Source organism: Triticum aestivum (assembly GCF_018294505.1). Taxonomy (NCBI): domain Eukaryota; kingdom Viridiplantae; phylum Streptophyta; class Magnoliopsida; order Poales; family Poaceae; genus Triticum; species Triticum aestivum. The sequence goes on along the minus strand of NC_057802.1, from coordinate 6,124,252 downwards.
TTTCCAATAAATCCCATTTGAATTCAATGGTCTTCATCATAAAAGAACCAGTACAAGAAGTATCAAGCATGATGCGATTGTTGTCAGAAAGCCGAGCATAAATTTTTTGAATAATCATTTCTCTTGAGAGCTCATGATTGGGGCATGAATATAACATTGACTTAAGCCTCCCCCAAGCTTGAGCGATGCTTTCTCCTTCGCGAGGCTAAAAATTATATATATAATTACGATCACGATGAACAAGATGCATAGGATAAAATTTCTGATGAAATTCCAATTTCAATCGTTTGTAGTTCCATGATCCCATATCATCACATAGCCTATACCATGTCAATGCATCTCCCTTCAAAGATAAAGGGAAGACCTTCTTCTTGATAACATCGTCGGGCATACCTGCAAGCTTAAATAATCCACAAACTTCATCCACATAGATTAGGTGCTCATCAGGATGTAATGTTCCGTCTCCTGCAAAACGATTAGCTAGCAGTTTTTCTATCATACCCGAAGGAATTTCAAAGTAGACATTTTCATTTTCGGTAGGTTCAGTAGGTTGAGGAGCAACTCTTTGCTCTACTGGTTGAGGTGAAGATACCCTGAACAAGCCCCTCAGAGGATTACTTTCCATAGTAACAAGTGACAGTAAATTTTAGCACACTATATAAAATTTTCCTTACCAAATTCCACCTACCAAAGGCGCTTCACTCCCTGGCAACGGCGCCAGAAAAGAGTCTTGATGACCCACAAGTATAGGGGATCTATCGTAGTCCTTTCGATAAGTAAGAGTGTCGAACCCAACGAGGAGCAGAAGGAAATGATAAGTGGTTTTCAGCAAGGTATTCTCTGCAAGCACTGAAATTATAGGTGACAGATAGTTTTGTGATAAGATAATTTGTAACAAGAAACAAGTAACAAAAGTAAATAAAGTGCAGCAAGATGGCCCGATCCTTTTTGTAGCAAAGGACAAGCCTGGACAATTTCTTATATGAAGGAAAACGCTCCTGAGGACACATGGGAATTATCGTCAAGCTAGTTTTCATCACGTTCATATGATTCGCGTTCGGTACTTTGATAATTTGATATGTGGGTGGACCGGTGCTTGGGTGCTGTCCTATCTTGGACAAGCATCCCACTTATGATTAACCCCTATTGCAAGCATCCGCAACTACAAAAGAAGTATTAAGGTAAACCTAACCATAGCATGAAACATATGGATCCAAATCAGCCCCTTACGAAGCAACGCATAAACTAGGGTTTAAGCTTCTGTCACTCTAGCAACCCATCATCTACTTATTAATTCCCAATGCCTTCCTCTAGGCCCAAATAATGGTGAAGTGTCATGTAGACGTTCACATAACACCACTAGAGGATAGACAACATACATCTCATCAAAATATCGAACGAATACCTAATTTACATGACTACTAATAGCAAGACTTCTCCCATGTCCTCAGGAACAAACGTAACTACTCACGAAGCATATTCATGTTCATAATCAGAGGAGTATTAATATGCATAAAGGATCTGAACATATGATCTTCCACCAAATAAACCAACTAGCATCAACTACAAGGAGTAATCAACACTACTAGCAACCTACAAGTACCAATCTCAGACTTAGAGACAAGAATTGGATACAATGGATGAACTAGGGTTTGAGAGGAGATGGTGCTGGTGAAGATCTTGATGGAGATTGGCCCCCTCCAGATGAGAGGAGTGTTGGTGATGACGATGACGATGATTTCCCCATCCCGGAGGGAAGTGTCCCCGGCAGAACAGCTCCGCCGGAGCCCTAGATTGGTTCCGCCAAGGTTCCGCCTCGTGGCGGCGGAGTCTCGTCCTGAAAGCTTGCTTATGATTTTTCTTCGGACGAAAGACTTCATATAGTAGAAGATGGGCATCGGAGGGCCACCAGGGGGCCCACGAGGCAGGGGGGCGCGCCCCCACCCTCGTGCCTGGTGGGTAGCCCCCCTCTGGTATTTCTTCCGCTCAATATTTTTTATTATTTCCAAAAATAACTTCCGTGGAGTTTCAGGACCTTTGGAGTTGTGCAGAATAGGTCTCTAATATTTGCTCCTTTTCCAGCCCAGAATTCCAGCTGCCGGCATTCTCCTTCCTCATGTAAACCTTTTAAAATAAGAGAGAATAGGCATAAGTATTGTGACATAATGTGTAATAACATCCCATAATGCAATAAATATCGATATAAAAGCATGATGCAAAATGGACGTATCAAGAATCCAGCCCACTAAAACTACCTTTAAAGGAGTGATACTTGGGGTAGAGGCCCGCTGCACGGGCTCAATCACATTGGAAGTGGTCTTCAGTTCGCCGGACAACTTCCGCAGCTAAGACTTGATCTTCGATATCGTCCCCTTCCGCAGTGGCTACCATGCACTGCTCGGACGAACCGCGTTCGCTCGCTTCAATGCAGTCCCGCACTACGCCTATCTCAAACTCAAGATGCCCGGACCATGCGGAGTTATAACAGTAAATGGAAACATGAAACGCTCCCTCCGCACTGAGGAGCATACCGCGGCCCTCGCAGCAGAAGTACAGGGTGGCCTCATCAAGCCAACTATTACGTCGGCGGTCAAGTCCTCGGACACTGTCAAACGAGTCCGGACTACCCCACTGTACGACAGTACAACTCATCAGGAACTCGATTAGCAATTCGGCCTCCATCTCATCCCCTAACAAATTGTGGCATATGTACCACGCGTCCATAATTACGCACTAAAAATACCATGGGAAAGGATGGAGGCACAATAAGGACAATGTCTGCAATACAACTAGACCCCATCAGGACACTTACATTTCTTTTTATTTTCTTTTTTTTCTTTTCCAGGTTCCTTACAACCCACACCACCCTTTCGACGGTACCAAGGCCTCTTTCCGTGGCCTATTATGAAAACACCGGTCGGTGATCCTCTCGAAGGACAATATACCAAGGAGAAAAGAAGCATAGACGCGTGCCAGAGCACCTAAAGGATCCTTAAAGGTCACCTCGTCCACTTAAAGAACGCATGCACAGCTTCCCCTTGTGTTCGGCATGTAAAATAGCCTTGTTGCTTATTGCACTATTTGTATCAATACGTTTCGACGTATTAATCATACTACAATGGAAACAGTTTTTAGCCCAAACCTACGTGGCGTTGGTTTATCTCTTAACATATGTTTCCCTGTTTTTATCTGATTGTCATGTACACCTTGGTATGACCTAAATTGCCAGGGGCTTTATTAACCACGTACATCTTTTAAATACTACAACAAAAGTCCGAACACTTTAACAGTGCAATTCGGCGCCCTGAATATAGCATTATATGCACTGGCTCCGAATCATGTCTTTGGTCAATAGTTGGGTTGCCCGGCTCCTGTGCTTGCTACCTTACGTTCTGTCTGACCGTCTAGGGTAGTAAAGGGAGAACTACTGCGATTGTGTTTCTGGTTTACCCAGACAAACACCTCAGTAGAGAAAGCCAAAAACTGACTGTCATGATGCGGCGAGAGCTGGTCAGCTATTCGGTGACTAAGTATAAATCTATCGCAATTTCTCTGCATTATGCGATAGGCCGGCCTTCACCCGGCCGGGCATTTACATCACCCAAGTTCGGATAATCGAACAACACTAGGGGCTGCGCCCACATTCCCATTATAAAACTCCTATGGCTAAGTGAGGGCGATAAAGCCGCATAGTCCGATTGCCTAGTTCGCCGCACTAACACCTCCCTCGCGGACCAATACGTTGGGTCAAGCGTGTTTAAGTGTCATACCGAACACCCTCATACTACCTATGAGGGGGCTGAAGCCGACGACTGGCCAACTCTCAGATGTCATAAACAACCACACAGGAGGAGATATTTTAAAGTAAAATAAGCAACATATCATACATAAGCCTTGTTTCATGATACAGGATTGGACAACATAGATACATTCATTCAAAAATGATGTCCTTCGAACATTGGCCCTCTATAATGAGGGGTCCTTTCAGGACATCATCAAAGTACCGCGCCGATGTTCTGTGCTCTTTGCCAGCGGGGGGTTAATAACCCACAAGTATAGGGGATCGCAACAGTTTTCGAGGGTAGAGTATTCAACCCAAATTTATTGATTCGACACAAGGGGAGCTAAAGAATATTCTCAAGTATTAGCAGTTGAGTTGTCAATTTAACCACACCTGGATAACTTAATATCTGCAGTAAGGTATTTAGTAGCAAAGTAATATGATAGTAGCGGTAACGGTAGCAAAAGTAAAGATAGCAGTTTTGTAGTAATTGTAACAGTGGCAACGGTAAAGTAACTAAGCGAAGAACAATATGTGAAAAGCTCGTAGGCCTTGGATCGGTGATGGAGAATTATGCCGGATGGGATTGTTCATGCAACAGTTATAATATAGGGTGACACATAACTAACTCCAATTCATCAATGTAATGTAGGCATGTATTCCGAATATAGTCATACGTGCTTATGGAAAAGAACTTGCATGACATCTTTTGTCCTACCCTCCCGTGGCAGCGGGGTCCTATTGGAAACTAAGGGATATTAAGGCCTCCTTTTAATAGAGTACCGGACCAAAGCATTAACACATAGTGAATACATGAACTCCTCAAACTACGGTCATCACCGGGAGTGGTCCCGATTATTGTCACTTTGGGGTTGCCGGATCATAACACATAGTAGGTGACTAATGACTTGCAAGATAGAATCAAGAACTCACATATATTCATGAAAACATAATAGGTTCAGATCTCAAATCATGGCACTCGGGCCCTAGTGACAAGCATTAAGCATAGCAAAGTCATAGCAACATCAATCTCAGAACATAGTGGATACTAGGGATCAAACCCTAAGAAAACTAACTCGATTACATGATAAATCTCATCCAACCCATCACCGTCCAGCAAGCCTACGATGAAATTACTCACGCATGGCGGTGAGCATCATGAAATTGGTGATGGAGGATGGTTGATGATGACGATGGCGACGGATTCCCCTCTCCGGAGCCCCGAACGGACTCCAGATCAGCCCTCCCGAGAGAGATTAGGGCTTGGCGGCGGCTCCATATCGTAAAACGCGATGAATCCTTCTCTCTGATTTTTTTCTCCCCGAACGTGAATATATAGAGTTGGAGTTGAGGTCGGTGGAGCTCCAGGGGGCCCACGAGGCAGGGGGCGCGCCCAGGGGGGTAGGCACGCCCCCGCCCTCGTGGACAGGGTGTGGGCCCCCTGGCCTTGATTCTTTCGCCAATATTTTTTACTATTTCCAAAAATAATCTCCGTTGATTTTCAGGTCATTCCGAGAACTTTTATTTCTGCACAAAAATAACACCATGGCAATTCTGCTGAAAACAGCGTCAGTCCGGGTTAGTTCCATTCAAATCATGCAAGTTAGAGTCCAAAACAAGGGCAAAAGTGTTCGGAAAATTAGATACGATGGAGACGTATCAGCGGTCCCTCGGTTGCAAGCTTGACGGCGTCCATCTTCGCCCACTGCACCTTGACACGGGCGAAGGCCATCCGCGCACCTTCAATACAGACCAATCGCTTCACGACATCAAGCCAAGGGTAGGCGCTGACCAGCCGCTTCACGAGACCAAAGTAGCTACTGGGCATGGGTTCGATGGGCCAAAGATGGATTATCAAATCCCTCATGGCCAATTCAGCCACCCTATGCAGTTCGGTACATTGCAGCTGATCGCTGAGGGGCACAGGATGCTCTGGTGCAAGGTACTGCGACTAGAACAGCTTCTCCGTTGAGATCCCCTCTTCGGCCCGGAAGAACTCCACGACATTAGCAGCACTCCGGGGCAGGTCCGCAAACACTCCTGGAGAACTCCAAATCCGGGTTAGAAAGATATACCTTTTCTTCACAAATTTGCTCTGCATGTTAATGGCCTTACCCGCCGCAATTTGCCTTGCCTCTTGGATCTCCCGGACAGCGCTTCACAAATTTGCCTTGCCTCACAAAAACTTTTACAAACTCTGTTTGATCTTGTTGTTGTAAATATGTAAAGCCAACATTCAAGTTTTCAGCAAAGATTATGACTAACCATATTCACAGTAACATTTAGGTCCCAGGTTTACTCATATCAATGGCATAATCAACTAGCGAGCAATAATAATAAATCTCGGATGACAACACTTTCTCAAAACAATCATAATATGATATAACAAGATGGTATCTCGCTAGCCCTTTCTGAGACCGCAAAACATAAATGTAGAGTACCTCCGAAGATCAAGGACTAACTAAACATTGTAATTCATGGTAAAAGAGATCCAGTCATAGTCATACCCAATATAAATTAATAGTAATGGATGCAAATGACAGCGGTGCTCTCCAGCTGGTGCTTTTTAATAAGAGGGTGATGACTCAACATAAAAGTAAATAGATAGGCCCTTCGCAGAGGGAAGCACGGATTTGTAGAGGTGCGAGAGCTCGATTTTGAAATAGAGATAAATAATATTTTGGGTGGTATACTTTCATTGTCAACATAACAACCGAGAAATGTCGATATCTTCCATGCTACTCACATTATAGGTGGTTCCCAAACAGAATGGTAAAGTTTATACTCCCCCTCCACCAACAAGCATCAATCCATGGCTTGCTCGAAACAACGAGTGCCTCCAACTAACAAGAGTCCCGGGGGAGTTTTGTTTGCAATTATTTTGATTTGATTTGCATAAAGCAGGGGACTGGGCATCTCGGTGACCAGCCGTTTTCTCGTGAGTGAGGAGCGGAGTCCACTCCTCTTGAGAATAACCCGCCTAGCATGGAAGATACATACAACCCTAGTTGATACATGAGCTATTTGAGCATACAAAACAGAATTTCATTTGAAGGTTTAGAGTTTGGCACATACAAATTTACTTGGAACGGCAGGTAGATACCGCATATAGGAAGGTGTAGTGGACTCATATGGAATAACTTTGGGGTTTATGGAAGTGGATGCACAAGCAGTATTCCCGCTTAGTACAAGTGAAGGCTAGAAAAAGACTGGGAAGCGACCAACTAGAGAGCGACAACAGTCATGAACATGCATTAAAATTAATAAACATTGAGTGCAAGCATGAGTAGGATATAATCCACCATGAACATAAATATCGTGAAGGCTATGTTGATTTTGTTTCAATTACATGTGTGAACATGTGCCAAGTCAAGTCACTTGAATCATTCAAAGGAGGATACCACCCTATCATACCACATCACAACCATTTTAATAGCATGTTGGCACGCAAGGTAAACCATTATAAAATCCTAGCTAATTAAGCATGGCATAAGCAACTATAATCTCTAATTGTCATTGCAAACATGTTTATTCATAATAGGCTGAATCAGGAACGATGAACTAATCATATTTACAAAAAACAAGAGAGGTCGAGTTCATACCAGCTTCTCTCATCTCAATCAGTCCATCATATATCGTCATAATTGCCCTTCACTTGCACGACCAAACGATGTGAATAATAATAATAGTGCACGTGCATTGGACTAAGCTGGAATCTGCAGGCATTCAATACAAAGGAGAAGACAAGGTAATATGGGCTCTTGGTTAAATCAACAATAATGCATATAAGAGCCACTTCAACATTTTCATTATGGTCTTCTCCTCTCGACCCCCAAAGAAAAGAAAATAAATAAAACTATTTACACGGGAAAGCTCCCAACAAACAAAAGAAGAACAAGAAATCTTTTTGGGTTTTCTTTTAATTGTTACTACAGGCAAGGAAAGTAAATTAATTAAAATCTACAACTATTTTTTTGTTTTTCTTAAGGTTTATCAAACACACAAGAAGAAAGCAAGAAAAGGAAAATAAACTAGCATGGATATTACAGTGAAAAAGTATGAGCACCGACAACTAGAGTGAGTGTGTGGACATGAATGTAATGTCGGTGAGAAATACGTACTCCCCCAAGCTTAGGATTTTGGCCTAAGTTGGTCCATGGCCACGGCTGGCCTGGCGGATATCCAAAGTTATAGTTGGGGTCGTACTGAGAAGGAGCCCCAGGTTGCCACCGGTTGGCAATCTCCTCCTGATCCCACTGGTAAACAGACTGTCGCGAAGGAACAAATTGTGGTTCCGGCTCTGTAGTTGGTGTGGGGTTTCGGTAGGCGTTAATGGCCTCCGGCGGAACAAGATACTTGCCTGCAGATAAGTCAAACAAGGAAGGAGCAGGGATAGTGATAGTCTCAGGGTGATTTTTATCAAATATCAGCTTGTACTTAAGCATCTTTTCCTTATACTTAACGATAAAATCATGTGCTACCATACTCTTATAGTCTAGAAAAACAGGAGGCAGCAACTTTTCTTCTTTCTCATAATGCCTAATAGGTATGTTAAAATGTGCAGCGAGGCGCGAGGCGAAGATACCTCCCAAAATGGGGCCCTTCGTACGGTTAAGATTTAACCGCTTTGCAACAATAGCGCCCATACTAAATGTGTCATCACGGAACAAGGCATGGCACAAACTAAGGTTGCCACAGTTTCCGCGACCAATTAAGCATCTACTAGCAAATATTGCAAAGTAACGTAGAACAGGAAAATGTATGCTAGTAATCCTTGCGTCGGAAACCTTCCTCGTTTCCCCTACATCAATTGTATCAATAAACCCCTCCACATCGTTACGATGTGGTTCCTCTACGCTGCCCGGAAAGGGCAACTTGCAGACCTCACAAAATTCATAGAGGGACATCTCCTTATACTCATCATATAAATAGAAATCCACCGAAGGTGGTGACCTCCTAGCATGGAAATGAAAATTTTGCACAAAAATATTAGTGAGTAAGAGATACTGTTCGCGCTGGTCGCGGAGGAAGTCGGTGAGGCCTGCATTCTCAGCCAACTCATAAAAATCATCATAAATCCCGGCTGCTCTCAAGAAATCATCACAAGGCCATTCACACGGCCAAACTTCCGCGGTGCGAGGGAGATTATATTTGGGACTCTCATCTTCTTCACTTTGCTTATCCTTCGAGCTTCGGCTCGAAGAACCCCTCAAAAATCTCTTCATCATTTTCTGAAAATTTCTGAAATTTTTAGTAACTTCAAATAAAAATGAATCAAACTCAACAAAATTAATAGCGACTACTCCCACAAGTGCCTAGAGACTATATCATGCATTAGAACTACTTGGGACCATATAAATTTGACATGCAAGCTTAAGAACGGGGTCACCTAGGCAGCAAAAATTTGCAATGAATAAAGCACTAGAACAAAAACTAATTGGACCGTTGGAGGAGTCACATACCGAACAACAATCCCCCAAAGCAGTTTTGTGAGTGGAGCTTTGAGCTAGGAGATCGAAAATCGCAGCAAAATGAGCTAGAACTCGTGCTTGAGCTAGTTGGTGATTTTTTTGGGAGGAAGGAGTGTGTGGTGGCTGGAATAAGTGGAGGGGAGCCACCACGGGCCCACGAGGCAGGGGGAGCGCCCAGGGGGTGGCCGCGCCCTGGACCCTCGTGGCCAGGTCCTTGCTCCCCGTGATGTGTTCTCAGTGCCAGATATTCTCAAATATTCCTGAAAAAAATCATATTTCAATTTTGGGGCATTTGGAGAACTTTTATTTTCGGGGTATTTTTTATTTCATGGATAATTCAGAAAACTGACAAAATATACTATTTTTGCTTTATTTAATCTAAATTACAGAAAGTAAAAGGAGGGTACAGAAGGGTGTGCTTCCTAACTTCATCCATCTCATGCTCATCAAAAGGAATCCACTAACAAGGTTGATTGGGTCTTGTTAACAAACTCACTTCGAATAACATGAAACCGAAGAAATTTCGAATAACACTATGTTACCTCAACGGGGATATGCACATCCCCAACAATAAGAATATCATATTTCTTCTTGACAGTAGGAAGAGGATATTCAAAACCTCCAATAGTAATCGATGGAATTTTTCAATAGAATTGATACTGTGGACTTGAGGTTGTTTCCTCGGAAAGTGTACCGTATGCTCATTACCATTGACATGAAAAGTGACATTGCCTTTGTTGCAATCAATAACAGCCCCTGCAGTACTCAAAAAGGGTCTACCAAGGATAATCGACATACTATCGTCCTCGGGAATATCAAGAATAACAAAGTCCGTTAAAATAGTAACGTTTGCAACCACAACAGGCACATCGTCACAAATACCGACAGGTATAGCAGCTGATTTATCAGCCATTTGCAAAGATATTTCAGTAGGTGTCAACTTATTCAAATCAAGTCTACGATATAAAGAGAGAGGCATAACACTAACACCGGCTCCAAGATCACATAAAGCAGTTCTAACATAGTTTCTTTTAATGGAGCATGGTATAGTTGGTACTCCTGGATCTCCTTGTTTCTTTGGTATTCCACCTTTAAAAGTATAATTAGCAAGCATGGTGGAAATTTCAGCTTCCGGTATCTTTCTTTTATTTGTAACAATATCCTTCATATACTTGGCATAAGGATTCATTTTAAGCATATCAGTCAAATGCATACGCAAAAAGATAGGTCTAATCATTTCAGCAAAGTGCTCAAAATCCTCATCATCCTTTTTCTTAGATGGGTTGGGAGGAAAAGGCATGGGTTTCTGAACCCATGGTTCTCTTTCTTTACCATGCTTCCTAGCAATGAAGTCTCTCTTATCATAATGTTGATTCTTTGATTGTGGGTTATCAAGATCAACAGCAGGTTCAATCTCTACATCATTATCATTGCTAGGTTGAGCATCAACATGGACATCATCATTAACATTATCACTAGGTTAATGTTCATCACCAGATTGTGTTTCAGCATCAGAGATAGAAATATCATTGGGATTCTCAGGTGTGTCAACAATAGGTTCACTAGAAGCATGCAAGGTCCTATCATTCTTCCTTTTCTTCCTTTTAGAAGGACTAGGTGCATCAATGATACGTCTCCATCGTATCTATAATTTTTGATTGTTCCATGCCAATATTATTCAACTTTCATATACTTTTGGCAACTTATTATACTATTTTTGGGACTAACATATTGATCCAGTGCCCAGTGTCAGTTCCTGTTTGTTGCATGTTTTATGTTTCGCAGAAACCCCATATCAAACGGAATCCAAACGGGATAAAAACGGACGGAGAATATTTTTGGAACATTTGGAGAATATGGGAAGAAGAATCAACACGAGACGGTGCCCGAGGTGGCCACGAGGCAGGGGGCGCGCCTGCCCCCCTCGTGGGCCACCCGTAAGGCGGTTGCTGCTCTTCTTCGGCTGCAAGAAAGCTAATTTTTAGGAAAAAATCACGGCGAAGATTTCAGTCCAATCGGAGTTACGGATCTCCATATATATACGAAACAGTGAAAGGGCAGAAGACCAGAACGCAGAAACAGAGAGAGATAGAGAGACAAATCCAATATCGGAGGGGCTCTCGCCCCTCCCACGCCATGGAGGCCAAGGACCAGAGGGGAAACCCTTCTCCCATCTAGGGAGGAGGTCAAGGAAGAAGAAGACGAAGGGGCCCCCTCTCCCCTTCTCTTCCGGTGGTGCCGGAACGCTGCCGTGGCCATCATCATCACCGTAATCTTCACGAACAACTTCACCGCCATCATCACCAACTCTTCCCCCCTCTATGCAGTGGTGTAACCCCTCTTTTACCCGCTGTACTCTGTACTTAAACATGGTGCTCAACGCTATATATTATTTCCCAATGATGTATGGCTATCCTATGATGTTTGAGTAGATCCGTTTTGTCCTATGGGTTAATTGATGATCGTGATTGGTTTGAGTTGCATGTTTTATTATTGGTGCTGTCCTATGGTGCTCTCCGTGTCGCGCAAGCGTGAGGGATCCCCGCTGTAGGGTTTGCAATATGTTCATGATTTGCTTATGGTGGGTGGCGTGAGTGACAGAAGCACATACCCGAGTAAGTAGGTTGTTGCGTATGGGATAAAGACGACTTGATGCTTTAATGCTATGGTTGGGTTTTACCTTAATGATCTTTAGTAGTTGCGGATGCTTGCTAGAGTTCCAATCATAAGTGCATATGATCCAAGTAGAGAAAGTATGTTAGCTTATGCCTCTCCCTCAAATAAAATTGCAATAATGATTACTGGTCTAGTTATCGATTGCCTAGGGACAAATAACTTTCTCGTGACAACAAGCTCTTTACTAAAACTAACTTAGTTGTGTCTTCATCTGAACAGCCCCTACTTTTTATTTACGCGCTCTTTATTATCTTGCAAACCTATCCAAAGACACCTACAAAGTACTTCTAGTTTCATACTTGTTCTAGGTAAAGCAAACGTCAAGCGTGCGTAGAGTTGTATCAGTGGTCGATAGAACTTGAGGGAATATTTGTTCTACCTTTAGCTCCTCGTTGGGTTCGACACTCTTACTTATCGAAAGAGGCTACAATTGATCCCATATACTTGTGGGTTATCAAGACCCTTTTCTGGCGCCGTTGCCGGGGAGTCATAGCGTGGGGTGAATATTCTCGTGTGTGCTTGTTTGCTTTATCACTAGGTAATTTTTATTTGCTGTTCTTAGTTGTTCTCTATCTTTAGTTATGGATATGGAACACGAAATACCAGAAAATTAGGTTTACTTGCTACTCATGGAGATGGGGAACCTCCTAAAACCCTCGATGCTCGTTATGTGATAGATATTACGTACTACTTTGATAATCCTGAGAAAACCCCATTCAATTTGGTAATGGGAGACACGTTGGATCAACGTGAATACTTTAGGGATTATCGCTTGACTCAAAAAGGGAAACTATTATGGGATCAAATTTATATGTTGAAGTGGTATGCTAGGCAACTATGCTTGAGATATGATTATACTTGTTGCTCTAGGATGAAGTCTCCACACCTTCCCTTTTCATGCAAATTTAATGATAATGAAACCTTAGCTTCTTATGCTAATGGTATATATGATTACTATGATGTTGAACAAATAGAAGAATTTGTTGCTTTTAAGGGTGCTTATGAAATTGAATCTTTGTTTGAAAAGTATGAAGCTTTTGATGATGATGTTTATAGGCCTGAAATTTTTTCTATATTGAAATATTGCTATGAGAATTATGAATTCAATTCTGATATTGATGCATTTCTTGAGAAAGTCTCCGCTGTCCAAGAAGAGACTAATATTTTGATTGAATCTATGGAAGAAGAAATTGATGAAACTGTGAGCTCATTGGATGAAAAAGATGATGAGGAGAGTGAAGAACAAAAGGAGGAAGAGCGGATTAGCTACCCATGCCCACCTTCTAATGAGAGTAACTCTTCAACTCATACATTGTTTAATTTCCCTTCGTGCTTACCGAAGGATGATTGCTATGATCCCGTTGATTCTCTTGAAATATCCCTTTTTGATGATTCTTGCTATGCTTGTGGCCAAGATGCCAATATGAATTATGCTTATGGAGATGAACTTGCTATAGTTCCTTATGTTAAACATGAAATTGTTGCTATTGCACCCACACATGATAGTCCTATTATCTTTTTGAATTCTCCCGACTACACTATATCGGAGAAGTTTGCCCTTATTAAGGATTGTATTGATGGGTTGCTTTTTACTATTACACATGATGATTTTGATGAATATAATATGCATGCGCTTGCTGCTCCTACTTGCAATTATTATGAGAAAGGAACTATATCTCCACCTCTCTATGTTTCCAACACGATAAAATTGCAAGAAACTGTTTATACTATGCATTGGCCTTTACTATGTGTGCATGAATTGTTCTTTTATGACATGCCGATGCATAGGAAGAGAGTTAGACTTCGTCATTGCTTGATATATGTTGCCTTGTGCTCACTACTAAATGCCAAATCATTGTTAATTAAAATTGGCTTTGATATACCTTGGGATCCTGGTGGATTCACTACTTGAGCACTATATGCCTAGCTTAATGGCTTTAAAGAAAGCGCTGCCAGGGAGACAACCCGGAAGTTTTAGAGAGTCATTTATTTCTGTTGTGTGCTTTTATATAGTTTAAAAAAAAGAGGGGAACCTAAAACTTTTTCAAAAAGAGAAGCGAAAGTGAGAAAGACGAGCATTGTTGCAGTGGGAGCTAGCCTTGAACTTTGTTCATGCTCACGGAAACTTTGTGAATCTTGATTACAGAAACTTTTCAACAAAAATAACTATCCCCTTGTACAATTCCATTGTATTATAAAAATAATGTGCCAAGGTTTGCCTTTAGGATGTTTACAATGCTTGTTGGTTTGTACGGTGCAGGACAGAAACTTTGGCTGTAGTGCGCGATTTTACATTTTTTACTGGAACGTGAAATGGTTCTGATTCTTGTTGAACTGTCTTTCTATACAAATTGTTTATTTTTCCTAATTTTGGCAGAATTTTCAAGTATCATAAGTATGGTGAATGTTCAGATTGCTACGACTGTTCTGTTTTAGACAGATTCTGTTTTTGATGCATAGTTTGCTTGTTTTGATGAAACTATCGATTTATATCAGTGGATTAAGCCATGGAAAAGTTCTATTAAAGTAGCTATAATTCAAAAACAAAATATGAATTGGTTTGCAACAGTACTTAGAGTAGTGATTTGCTTTATTATACTAACGGATCTTACCGAGTTTTTTGTTGAAGTTTTGTGTGGATGAAGTGTTCGATGATCGAGAAGGTCTCGATGTGAGAGAAGGAAGAGAGGCAAGAGCTCAAGCTTGGGGATGCCCAAGGCACCCCAAGTAAATATTCAAGGAGACTCAAGCGTCTAAGCTTGGGGATGCCCTGGAAGGCATCCCCTCTTTCTTCAACAAATATCGGTATGTTTTCGGATTCGTTTCGTTCATGCGATATGTGCAAATCTTGGAGCGTCTTTTGCTTTAGTTTTCATTTTTCTTTTATGCACCATGCTGGTATGAGATAGTCCTTGGTTGATTTATAGAATGCACTTTGCACTTCACTTATATCTTTTGAGTATGGCTTTATAGAATGCTTCATGTGCTTCACTTATATCATTTGAAGTTTGGATTGCCTGTTTCTCTTCACATAGAAAACCGCCATTTGTAGAATGCTCTTTTGCTTCACTTATATTTATTAGAGCGTGGGCATATCTTTTGTAGAAAGAATTAAACTCTCTTGCTTCACTTATATCTATTTAGAGAGATGACAGGAACTAGTCATTCACATGGTTAGTCATAAAATCCTACATAAAACTTGTAGATCACTGAATATGATATGTTTGATTCCTTGCAATAGTTTTGCGATATAAAGATGGTGATATTAGAGTCATGCTAGTGGGTAGTTGTGGATTAGTAGAAATACTTGTGTTGAGGTTTGTGATTCTCGTAGCATGCACGTATGGTGAACCGTTATGTGATGAAGTCGGAGCATGATTTATTTATTGATTGTCTTCCTCATGAGTGGCGGTCGGGGACGAGCGATGGTCTTTTCCTACCAATCTATCCCCCTAGGAGCATGCGCGTAGTACTTTTTTCGATAACTAATAGATTTTTGCAATAAGTATGTGAGTTCTTTATGACTAATGTTGAGTCCATGGATTATACGCACTCTCACCCTTCCACCATTGCTAGCCTCTCTAGTACCGCGCAACTTTCGCCGGTACCATAAACCCACCATATACCTTCCTCAAAACAGCCAGCGTACCTACCTATCATGGCATTTCCATATCCATTCCGAGATATATTGCCATGCAACTTGCATCATCATCACATACATGACTCGAGCATTCATTGTCATATTGCTTTGCATGATGGTAAGATAGCTAGCATGATATTTTCATGGCTTGTCTGTTTTTTGATATCTTTGCTACGCTATATCATTGCACATCTCGGTACACCGCCGGAGGCATTCATATAGAGTCATATCTTTGTTCCAGATATCGAGTTGTAATATTGAGTTGTAAGTACATAAAAGTGTGATGATCATCATTATTAGAGCATTGCCCCAGTGAGGAAAGAATGATGGAGACTATGATTCCCCCACAAGTCGGGATGAGACTCCGGACTTTACAAAAAATAAAAGAGGCCAAAGAAGCCCAAATAAAAAACAGAGGCCAAAGAAGCCCACCAAAAAAATAAAAAATAATAATGAAAAAAATGAGAGAAAAAGAGAGAAGGGGCAATGTTACTATCCTTTTACCACACTTGTGCTTCAGAGTAGCACCATGATCCTTCATATAGAGAGTCTCTTGAGTTATCACTTTCATATACTGGTGGGAATTTTCATTATAGAACTTGGCTTGTATATTCCGATGATGGGCTTCCTCAAATGCCCAAGGTCTTCATGAGCAAGCAAGTTGGATGCACACCCACTTAGTTTGCAGTTTGAGCTTTCATACACTTATAGCTCTTAGTGCATCCGTTGCATGGCAATCCCTACTCCTCACATTGACATCAATTGATGGGCATCTCCATAGCCCATTGATAAGCCGCGATGTGAGACTTTCTCCTTTTTTTCTTCTCCATACAACCTCCACCATCATATTCTATTCCACCTATAGTGCTATGTCCATGGTTCGCGCTCATGTATTGCGTGAAAGTTGAAAAGGTTTGAGAACATCAAAAGTATGAAACAATTGCTTGGCTTGTCATCGGGGTTGTGCATGATTTGAATATTTTGTGTGGTGAAGATGGAGCATAGCCAGACTATATGATTTTGTAGGGATAACTTTCTTTGGCCTTGTTATTTTGAAAAGACATGATTGCTTTATTAGTAGGCTTGAAGTATTATTGTTTTTATGTCAAAAGATAGACTATTGCTTTGAATCACTCATGTCTTAATATTCATGCCATGATTAGATACATGATCAAGATTATGCTAGGTAGCATTCCACATCAAAAATTATCTTTTTTATCATTTACCTACTCGAGGACGAGCAGGAATTAAGCTTGGGGATGCTGATACGTCTCCGTTGTATCTATAATTTTTGATTGTTCCATGCCAATATTATTGAACTTTCATATACTTTTGGCAACTTTTTATATTATTTTTGGGACTAACATATTGATCCAGTGCCCAGTGCCAGTTCCTGTTTGTTGCATGTTTTATGTTTCGCAGAAACCCCATATCGAACGGAATCCAAACGGGATAAAAATGGACGGAGAATATTTTTGGAATATTTGGAGAATATGGGAAGAAGAATCAACGCGAGACGGTGCCCGAGGTGGCCACGGGGCAGGGGCGCGCCTGCCCCCCTCGTGGGCCACCCGTAAGGCGGTTGTTTCTCTTCTTCGGCCGCAAGAAAGCTAAGTTTTAGGAAAAAATCACGGCGAAGATTTCAGTCCAATCGGAGTTACGGATCTCCATATATATACGAAACGGTGAAAGGGCAGAAGACCAGAACGCAGAAACAGAGAGAGACAGATCTAACCTTGGAGGGGCTCTCGCCCCTCCCACGCCATGGAGGCCAAGGACCAGAGGGGAAACCCTTCTCCCATCTAGGGAGGAGGTCAAGGAAGAAGAAGACGAAGGGCCCCCCTCTCCCCTTCTCTTCCGGTGGCGCCGGAACGCTGCCGTGGCCATTATTGGTGTTGTCCTATGGTGCTCTCCGTGTCGCGCAAGCGTGAGGGATCCTCGCTGTAGGGTTTGCAATATGTTTATGATTTGCTTATGGTGGGTGGCGTGAGTGACAGAAGCACAGACCCGAGTAAGTAGGTTGTTGCGTATGGGATAAAGAGGACTTGATGCTTTAATGCTATGGTTGGGTTTTACCTTAATGATCTTTAGTAGTTGCGGATGCTTGCTAGAGTTCCAATCATAAGTGCATATGATCCAAGTAGAGAAAGTATGTTAGCTTATGCCTCTCCCTCAAATAAAATTGCAATAATGATTACCGGTCTAGTTATCGATTGCCTAGGGACAAATAACTTTCTCATGACAACAAGCTCTTTACTAAAACTAACTTAGTTGTGTCTTCATCTAAACAGCCCCTACTTTTTATTTACACGCTCTTTATTATCTTGCAAACCGATCCAAAGACACCTACAAAAGTACTTCTAGTTTCATACTTGTTCTAGGTAAAGCGAACATCAAGCGTGCGTAGAGTTGTATCGGTGGTCGATAGAACTTGAGGGAAGATTTGTTCTACCTTTAGCTCCTCGTTGGGTTCGACACTCTTACTTATCGAAAGAGGCTATAATTGATCCCATATACTTGTGGGTTATCAATCAACATTAGTTCTCTGAGAATCCTGCTCAGTTCTCTTAGGATGACCCTCAGGATACAAAGGTTCCTGAGTCATTCTACCCCCTCTAGTCACAACTCTAACAACATTATCATTCTTCTTATTATTTAATTCATTGAGCAAATCATTTTGAGCTTTAAGTACTTGTTCTACTTGAGTGATGACAATAGAAGCATGTTTACTAATGAGTTTAAGTTCACCTTTAACTCTAGACATATAATCACCCAAGTGTTCAATCATATAAGCATTGAGTTTCAGTTGTCTACCAAAATAAGCATTAAAATCTTCTTGCTTAACCATAAAGTTATCAAACTCATCCAAACATTGGCTAGCAAACTTAGCAGGAGGGATTTCAGCTTTATCATATCTATAGAGAGAGTTTACCTTTACTACCTGTGTCGGGTTATTAAGACCGCGTGTTTCTTCAATAGGTGATGAATTAAGACCATGTAATTCTTCAATAGGAGGTAAATTCTTAACATCTTGAACTTTTATACCTTTTTCTTTCATAGATTTCTTTGCCTCTTGCATATCTTCAGGACTGAGAAATAGATTACCCCTTTTCTTCGGAGTTGGCTTAGGAGTTGGTTCAGGAAGTGTCCAATTATTTTCATTAGTCAACATATTATTCAATAGAATTTCAGCTTGATCAACAGTTCTTTCCCTGAAAACACAACCAGCACAACTATCCAGGTGGTCTCTGGAAGCATCGGTTAGTCCATTATAAAAGATATCAAGTATTTCATTTTACTTGAGAGGATGATCTGGCAAAGCATTAAGTAATTGGAGAAGCCTCCCCCAAGCTTGTGGGAGACTCTCTTCTTCAATTTGCACGAAATTATATATTTCCCTTAAAGCAGCTTGTTTCTTATGAGCAGGGAAATATTTAGCAGAGAAGTAATAAATCATATCCTGGGGACTACGCACACAACCAGGATCAAGAGAATTAAACCATATCTTAGCATCACCCTTTAATGAGAACGGAAATAATTTAAGGATATAATAGTAGCAAGTTTTCTCATCATTAGTGAACAGGGTGGCTATATCATTTAATTTAGTAAGATGTGCCACAACAGTTTCAGATTCATAGCCATAGAAAGGATCAGATTCAACCAGAGTAATTATCTCAGGATCAAAAGAGAAATCATAATCTTTATCAGTAACAAAGATAGGTGAAGTAGCATAAGCAGGTTCATATTTCATTCTAGCATTCAGAGATTTTTCTTTAAGCTTAACTAATAATTTCTTAAGATCAATCCTATCATTGCAAGCAAGATAGTCTCTAGCAGTTTCCTCATCCATAACATAACCCTCAGGCACAACAGGCAATTCATATCTAGGGGGAGAATCTTCATCATCACTTTCATCAATATTATCAGTTTCAATAATTTCATTCTCTCTAGCCCTAGCAAGTTGTTCATCAAGAAATTCACCTAGTGGCGCAGTAGTATCAAGCATAGAAGTAGTTTCATCATAAGTATCATGCATAGCTGAAGTGGCATCATCAATAACATGCGACATATAAGAGTTAATAGCAGGTGTAGGTGTCGCAAATTTACTCATAACAGAAGGTGAATCAAGTGCAGAGCTAGATGGCAGTTCCTTACCTCCCCTCGTAGTTGAGGGATAAATTTTGGTTTTGTCGTCTTTCAAGTTCCTCATAGTGACCAGCAGATATAAATCCCAAGTGACTCAAAGAATAGAGCTATGCTCCCCGGCAACGGCACCAGAAATAGTCTTGATAACCCACAAGTCTAGGGGATCGCAACAGTTTTCGAGGGTAGATTATTCAACCCAAATTTATTCATTCGACACAAGGGGAGCCAAAGAATATTCTCAAGTATTAGCAGTTGAGTTGTCAATTCCACCACACCTGGATAACTTAATATCTGCAGCAAGGTATTTAGTAGCAAAGTAATATGATAGCAGCGGTAACGGTAGCAAAAGTAAAGATAGCAGTTTTGTAGTAATTGTAACAGTGGCAACGGTAAAGTAACTAAGCGAAGAACAATATGTGAAAAGCTCGTAGGCATTGGATTGGTGATGGAGAATTATGCCGGATGCGATTATTCATGCAACAGTTATAACATAGGGTGACACAGAACTAGCTCCAATTCATCAATGTAATTTAGGCATGTATTCCGAATATAGTCATACGTGCTTATGGAAAAGAACTTGCATGACATCTTTTGTCCTACCCTCCCGTGGCAGCGGGGTCCTATTGGAAACTAAGGGATATTAAGGCCTCCTTTTAATAGAGTACCGGACCAAAGCATTAACACATAGTGAATACATGAACTCCTCAAACTACGGTCATCACCAGGAGTGGTCCCGATTATTGTCACTTCGGGGTTGTCGGATCATAACACATAGTAGGTGACTAATGATTTGCAAGATAGGATCAAGAACTTACATATATTCATGAAAACATAATAGGTTCAAATCTGAAATCATGGCACTCGGGCCCTAGTGACAAGCACTAAGCATAGCAAAGTCATAGCAACATCAATCTCAGAACATAGTGGATACTAGGGATCAAACCCTAACAAAACTAACTCGATTACATGATAAATCTCATCCAACCCATCACCGTCCAGCAAGACTATGATGAAATTACTCACGCACGGCGGTGAGCATCATGCAATTGGTGATGGAGGATGGTTGATGATGACGATGGCGACGGATTCCCCTCTCCGGAGCCCCGAACGGACTCCAGATCAACCCTCCCGAGAGAGATCAGGGCTTGGCGGCGGCTCCGTATCGTAAAACGCGATGAATCCTTCTCTTTGATTTTTTTCTCCCCGAACGTGAATATATAGAGTTGGATTTGAGGTCGGTGGAGCTCCAGGGGGCCCACGAGGCAGGAGGCGCGCCCGGAGGGGGGGGGGGTAGGCGCGCCCCCACCCTCGTGGACAGGGTGTGGGCCCCCAGGCTTGATTCTTTCGCCAGTATTTTTTATTATTTCCAAAAATAATCTCCGTTGATTTTCAGGTCATTCCGAGAACTTTTATTTCTACACAAAAATAACACCATGGCAATTCTGCTGAAAATAGCGTCAGTCCGGGTTAGTTCCATTCAAATCATGCAAGTTAGAGTCCAAAACAAGGGCAAGAGTATTTGGAAAAGTAGATACGACGGAGACGTATCAGCGGTCCCTCGGTTGCAAGCTTGACGGCGTCCATCTTCGCCCACTGCACCTTGACACGGGCGAAGGCCATCCGCGCACCTTCAATACAGACCAATCGCTTCACGGCATCAAGCCAAGGGCAGGCGCTAACCAGTCGCTTCACGAGACCAAAGTAGCTACTGGGCATGGGTTCGGCGGGCCAAAGACGGATTATCAAATCCCTCATGGCCAATTCAGCCACCCTATGCAGTTCGGTCCATTGCTTCAGCTGATCGCTGAGGGGCACAGGATGCTCTGGCGCAAGGTACTGCGACTAGAACAGCTTCTCCGTTGAGCTCCCCTCCTCGGCCCGTTAGAACTGCACGACATCAGGAACACTCCGGGGCAGGTCCGCAAACACTCCAGGAGAACTCCAAATCCCGGTTAGAAATATATACCTTTTATTCACAAATTTGCTCTGCATGTTAAAGGCCTTACCCGCCGCAATTTGCCTTGCCTCTTGGATCTCCTGGACATCGCTTTGGGCTTCGGCCCGGGCTTCTTGTGCACTTTGGAGTGCCTTGGCAAGTGCAGAATTTTGCTCTGAACTCTTGCGCTGTAAGGACTCGCATTTGCCTATGGCATCCTTGAGCTCTTGCTGGACTTCTTCCAATCGCGATTCATGTTTAAGGCGGGAGGCTCGCTCCTCCTCCGCCTCCTTCTTTGCCTCGGCCAGCGCACTCTTGAGGGCCTCTACCTCAGACGTGTCAGCTGCAAACATAATTAGAAATTTATTCAGATAACACATAAGAGCTGACACCATTTCAGACATGTTTTCAGTATCACATACCTTATTTTTCTTCTAACTTCCGCCTTAGCTCGGATGCTTCGGTAGCATGGGCAGCTCACGCCTGTTTTGTAGTCTGTTTGTTCAAACAGACATGTATGTTAACCCCCTGCGTGAGTTATTAGATCATCTGTTCAGTTTTTCTTTCCGAACACCGAACAGAGTCTCAGGGGCTACTATCTATACACGTGCATTCTAATACAACTAAAAGATACTGTAAAGCACATACCTCAAAGCCTCTTAAAAGGCTAGTGTTGGCTTCGCTCAGTCCGCTTTTCGCGGACTGAACCTTTTCAATCACCGTACCCATAAGGGTACGATGTTCTTCCACAATGATGGTGCCCTGAAGCGCTCTCATCAGAGTGTCCGGCGCCTCCGCATTGACAGAGGACGCCGGTGTTGTAGGCGCGCCCCCTTCTGGTAAAGAGGGTTGCTCCTCTGTCTCCGGAACCGTGTGGGTTTCCGAAATGACATTTGGTTGGGGGCCAAACTGGACATGGCCCCCGTCTCCAGTCTCCATGGGGCTCGGTTCCCCCATGTTCTCGACAGTCGAGGTATCACCCTTCGGTACCATCTTGGCAGCCTCCGGTACCTCTCCCTGTTCCGGAAGGGTCCTTTGGGAGGACACCTCGGTGTTATCCACGGCAGTGGGGGAGGAAGCTGGTGGAGGCAAATCGCTCTTCATCATGTTCGGACCCAGCGAATTCCCGAAAGAGGAGGATCGCTGGGGGAGGACCTTAACCGGACTGTAGCATACAATTTAAATGCATTACAACTATAAGCCAGAAAAGCCGGACATATATATACCTTTGAGTACTTACGATCCGGCCAGGGGCTTCGGCCTGGGGCGCCACTCGTCGGCATCCGATTCAGAGTCATCCGTAAGGGACGTCCTCCCTTTCTTGGATGCCTCCGCCTCTAGATCGGCGGAGGCTGCCCTTTTCTTCTTCTCCCCCTTAGGGGGGAGTTGCTCTCTTCCTCCTCCTCTTCCTCTTCGTCAGGGGAGGAGAGGGTTTCGGTGTCCTCGGACATTACGGCCGAAGCACCCTTATGGCGGAGGTTGCTCTTGGCCTCCTTGCCCTTCTCCTTGGCTTTCTTTTCCGGCGCCTGGTATGGCGCCGGGACCAGCATCCTCGTCAATAGAGGAATAGCTGGGTCTTTGGGCAGCGGAGCCAGACAGTGAATCCGGTCCGCTTTCTTTGTCCAGCCCTGCAAAAGTAAATGGAGGGTTTAGTGTGCTCCTTGGATCTGGAAAGTAAGGTTATCAAAGAGCTTACGGGGGTCGCAGCGTGGGTGCTGTCGTAGCCGAGGTCTTCGGTTGTCTCCGACCATGACTTCTGCGTCTTGAAGAGCAGCTTCCACATGTCTTTGTGCTTCGTGCCGAAGAACTGCTGCAGGGTCCAGGGACCGGCTGGGTTGAACTTCCACATGGGCTCTTGACACGCCTGACTGGGGAGGATCCGGCGGAACAGCGTCACCTGGATCACGCTAGCGAGGATGGTATTTTTATCTGCCATGCTCTTGATTTGCTTCTGCAGCACCGTTACCTCGTCAGACGATGCCCAGTCCAGGCCCTTGTTGAGCCAGGATGCCAGCCGCATTAGGGGTCTGGACTTGAACTCCGCAGGAGCAGCCCATGTGGAGTCACGGGGCTCTGTGACATAGAACCACCCCTGCTGCCATCCCTTCACGGTCTCCACGAAGGTGCCCTGGGGCCAAGTGACGTTGGGCAGTTTTCTCACCATAGCGCCACCGCAATACGCGTGCTGGCCATCCACCACTTTCGGCTTCACATTGAAGACCTTGAGCCATAGGCTGAAGTGGGGGGAAATGCCGAGGAATGCCTCACATATGACGATAAAGGCCGAAATGTTGAGGAAAGAATTTGGGGCTAGATCATGGAAATCTAGCCCGTAGTAAAACAGGAGGCCGCGGATGAAAGGATGAAGGGGAAACCCTAGTCCGCGAAGAAAATGACGGATAAACACTACCCTCTCGCCAGGCTTTGGAGTGGGGTGAAGGAAATATGCCCTAGAGGCAATAATAAAGTATTATATATTTCCTTATATCATGATAAATGTTTATTATTCATGCTAGAATTGTATTAACCGGAAACATAATACATGTGTGAATATATAGACAAACAGAGTGTCACTAGTATGCCTCTACTTGACTAGCTCGTTAATCAAAGATGGTTATGTTTCCTAGCCATAGACATAAGTTGTCATTTGATTAACGAGATCACCTCATTAGGAGAATGACGTGATTGACTTGACCCATTCCGTTAGCTTAGCACTCGATCGTTTAGTATGTTGCTATTGCTTTCTTCATGACTTATACATGTTCCTATGACTATGAGATTATGCAACTCCCGTTTACCGGAGGAACACTTTGTGTGCTACCAAACGTCACAACGTAAATGGGTGATTATAAAGGTGCTCTACAGGTGTCTCCAAAGGTACTTGTTGGGTTGGCGTATTTCGAGATTAGGATTTGTCACTCCGATTGTCGGAGAGGTATCTCTGGGCCCACTCGGTAATGCACATCACTATAAGCCTTGCAAGCATTGTGACTAATGAGTTAGTTGCGGGATGATGTGTTACGGAACGAGTAAAGAGACTTGCCGGTAACGAGATTGAACTAGGTATCGAGATACCGACGATCAAATCTCGGGCAAGTAACATACCGGTGACAAAGGGAACAACGTATGTTGTTATGCGGTCTGACCGATAAAGATCTTCGTAGAATATGTGGGAGCCAATATGGGCATCCAGGTCCCGCTATTGGTTATTGACCGGAGACGTGTCTCGGTCATGTCTACATAGTTCTCGAACCCGTAGGGTCCGCACGCTTAACGTTACGATGACAGTTTTATTGAGTTTTGATGTACCGAAGGAGTTCGGAGTCCCGGATGAGATCGGGGATATGACGAGGAGTCTCGAAATGGTCGAGACGTAAAAATCGATATATTGGACGACTATATTCGGACTTCGGAAAGGTTCCGAGTGATTCGGATATTTTTCGGAGTACCGGAGAGTTACGGGAATTCGTATTGGGCCTTAATGGGCCATACGGGAAAGGAGAGAAAGGCCTCAAAAGGTGGCCGCACCCCTCCCCATGGCCTGGTCCGAATTGGACTAGGGAAGGGGGGCGCACCCTTCCTTCTTTCTCCTTCCCCCTTCCCTTCTCCTACTCCCACAAGGAAAGGAGGAGTCCTACTCCCGGTATATACGGGGGCAGGGGGGCACACCAGAGACACAACAATTGATCCTTGAGATCTCTTAGCCGTGTGCGGTGCCCCCCTCCACCATATTACACCTCGATAATACCGTTGCGGAGCTTAGGCGAAGCCCTGCGTCGGTGGAACATCATCGTCGTCACCACGCCATCGTGCTGATGAAACTCTCCCTCAACACTCGGCTGGATCGGAGTTCGAGGGACGTCATCGAGCTGAACGTGTGTAGAACTCGGAGGTGCCGTACGTTCGGCACTTGATCGGTCGGATCGTGAAGACGTACGACTACATCAACTGCGTTGTGATAATGCTTCCGCTATCGGTCTACGAGGGTACGTGGACAACACTCTCCCCTCTCGTTGCTATGCATCACCATGATCTTGTGTGTGCGTAGGAATTTTTTTGAAATTACTACGTTCCCCAACAGTGGCATCCGAGCCTGGTTTTATGCGTTGATGCTATGCACGAGTAGAACACAAGTGAGTTGTGGGCGATATAAGTCATACTGCTTACCAGCATGTCATACTTTGGTTCAGCGGTATTGTGAGATGAAGCGGCCCGGACCGACATTACGCGTACGCTTACACGAGACTGGTTTCACCGTTGTGAGCACTCGTTGCTTAAAGGTGACTGGCGGGTGTCTGTCTCTCTCACTTTAGTTGAACCGAGTGTGACTACGCCCGGTCCTTGCGAAGGTTAAAACAACACCAACTTGACAAACTATCATTGTGGTTTTGATGCGTAGGTAAGAACGGTTCTTGCTAAGCCCGTAGCAGCCACGTAAAACTTGCAACAACAAAGTAGAGGACGTCTAACTTGTTTTTGCAGGGCATGTTGTGATGTGATATGGTCAAGACATGATGTGATATAATTTGTTGTATGAGATGATCATGTTTTGTAACCGAGTTATCGGCAACTGGCAGGAGCCATATGGTTGTCGTTTTATTGTATGCAATGCAATCGCCATGTAATGCTTTACTTTATCACTAAGCGGTAGCGATAGTCGTAGAAGCATAAGATTGACGAGACGACAACGATGCTACGATGGAGATCAAGGTGTCGCGCCGGTGACGATGGTGATCATGACGGTGCTTCGGAGATGGAGATCACAAGCACAAGATGATGATGGCCATATCATATCACTTATATTGATTGCATGTGATGTTAATCCTTTATGCATCTTATCTTGCTTTGTTTGACGGTAGCATTATAAGATGATCCTTCACTAAATTATCAAAGTATAAGTGTTCTCCCTGAGTATGCACCGTTGCGAAAGTTCTTCGTGCTGAGACACCACGTGATGATCGGGTGTGATAGGCTCTACGTTCAAATACAACGGGTGCAAAATAGTTGCACACGCGGAATACTCAGGTTAAACTTGACGAGCCTAGCATATAACAGATATGGCCTCGGAACACGGAGACCGAAAGGTCGAGCGTGAATCATATAGTAGATATGATCAACATAGTGATGTTCACCGTTGAAACTACTCCATCTCATGTGATGATCGGACATGGTTTAGTTGATATGGATCACGTGATCACTTAGAGGATTAGAGGGATGTCTATCTAAGTGGGAGTTCTTAAGTAATATGATTAATTGAACTTAAATTTATCATGAACTTAGTCCTGATAGTATTTTGCAAATTATGTTGTAGATCAATAGCTCGCGTTGTTGCTTCCCTGTTTTATTTTTGATATGTTCCTAGAGAAAATTATGTTGAAAGATGTTGGTAGCAAAGATGCGGATTGGATCCGTGATCTGAGGATTATCCTCATTGCTGCACAGAAAAATTATGTCCTTGATGCACCGCTAGGTGACAGACCTATTGCAGGAGCAGATGCAGACGTTATGAACGTTTGGCTAGCTCAATATGATGACTACTTGATAGTTTAGTGCACCATGCTTAACGGCTTAGAATCGGGACTTCAAAGACGTTTTGAACGTCATGGACCATATGAGATGTTCCAGGAGTTGAAGTTAATATTTCAAGCAAATACCCGAGTTGAGAGATATGAAGTCTCCAACAAGTTCTATAGCTAAAAGATGGAGGAGAATCGCTCAACTAGTGAGCATGTGCTCAGATTGTCTGGGTACTACAATCGCTTGAATCAAGTGGGAGTTAATCTTCCAGATAAAATAGTGATTGACAGAATTCTCTAGTCACCATCACCAAGTTAGTAGAACTTCGTGATGAACTATAGTATGCAAGGGATGACGAAAGTAATTCCCGAGCTCTTCGTGATGCTGAAATCGACGAAGGTAGAAATCAAGAAAAACATCAAGTGTTGATGGTTGACGAGACCACTAGTTTCAAGAAAAGGGCAAAGGGAAGAAGGGGAACTTCAAGAAGAACGGCAAGCAAGTTGCTGCTCAAGTGAAGAAGCCTAAGTCTGGTCCTAAGCCTGAGACTAAGTGCTTCTACTGCAAAGGGACTGGTCACTGGAAGCGGAACTACCCCAACTATTTGGTGGATAAGAAGGATGGCAAAGTGAACAAAGGTATATTTGATATACAGATTATTGATGTGTACTTTACTAGTGTTTATAGCAACCCCTCGGTAATTGATACTGGTTCAGTTGCTAAGAGTAGTAACTCGAAACGGGAGTTGCAGAATAAACAGAGACTAGTAAAAGTGAACAAAGGTATATTTGATATACAGATTATTGATGTGTACTTTACTAGTGTTTATAGCAACCCCTCGGTAATTGATACTGGTTCAGTTGCTAAAGAGTAGTAACTCGAAAACGGGAGTTGCAGAATAAACAGAGACTAGTAAAAGGCGAGGTGACGATGTGTGTTGGAAGTAGTTCCAAGATTGATATGATCATCATCGCACACTCCCTGTACTTTCGGGATTAGTGTTGAAACTAAATAAGTGTTATTTGGTGTTTGCGTTGAGCATGAATATGATTTGATCATGTTTATTGCAATACGGTTATTCATTTAAATTAGAGAACAATTGTTGTTCTGTTTACATGAATAAAACCTTCTATGGTCATACACACCAACGAAAATGGTTTGTTGGATCTCGATCGTAGTGATACACATATTCATAATATTGAAGCCAAAAGATGCAAAGTTAATAATGATAGTGCAACTTATTTGTGGCACTGCCGTTTAGGTCATATTGGTGTAAAGCGCATGAAGAAACTCCATACTGATGGGATTTTGGAATCACTTGATTATGAATCACTTGATGCTTGCGAACCGTGCCTCATGGGCAAGATGACTAAAACGCCGTTCTCCGGAACTATGGAGAGAGCAACAGATTTGTTGGAAATCATACATACAGATGTATGTGGTCCGATGAATATTGAGGCTCGTAGCAGGTATCATTATTTTCTGACCTTCACAGATGATTTGAGCAGATATGGGTATATCTACTTAATGAAACAAGAGTCTGAAACATTTGAAAAGTTCATATAATTTCAGAGTGAAGCAGAAAATCATCGTAACAAGAAAATAAAGTTTCTACGATCTGATCGTGGAGAAGAGTATTTAAGTTACGAGTTTGGCCTTCAGTTAAAACAATGTGGAATAGTTTCACAAATTCATGCCACCTGGAACACCACAGCATAATGGTGTGTCCGAACGTCATAACCGTACTTTATTGGATATAGTGCAATCTATGATGTCTCTTACCAATTTACCACTAATCGTTTTGGGGGTTATGCATTAGAGACAGCTGCATTCACGTTAAATAGGGCACCATCAAAATCCGTTGAGACGACGCCTTATGAACTGTGGTTTGGCAAGAAACCAAAGTTGTCGTTTCTTAAAATTTTGGGGTTGCGATGCTTATGTGAAAAAGTTTCATCCTGATAAGCTCAAACCCAAATCGGAGAAATGTGTCTTCATAGGATACCCAAAGGAGACAGTTGGGTACACCTTCTATCACAGATCCGAAGGCAAGACATTCGTTGCTAAGTATGGATCCTTTCTAGAGAAGGAGTTTCTCTCGAAAGATGTGAGTGGGAGGAAAGTAGAACTTGATGAGGTAACTGTACCTGCTCCCTTATTGGATCACAGAAATCTGTTCCTGTGACTTCTACACCAATTAGTGAGGAAGTTAATGATGATGATCATGTAACTTCAGATCAAGTTACTACCAAACCTCGTAGGTAAACCAGAGTAAGATCCGCACCAGAGTGGTACGGTAATCCTGTTCTGGAGGTTATGTTACTAGACCATGACGAACCTACGAACTATGAAGAAGCGATGGTGAGCCCAGATTCCGCAAAATGGCTTGAGGCCATGAAATCTGAGATGAGATCCATGTATGAAGAACAAAGTATGGACTTTGATTGACTTGCCCAATGATCGGCGAGCCATTGAGATTAAATGGATCTTCAAGAGGAAGACGGATGCTGATAGTAGTGTCACTATCTACAAAGCTAGAATTGTCGCAAAAAGGTTTTCGACAAGTTCAAGATGTTGACTACGATGAGAGTTTCTCACTCGTATCTATGCTTAACTCTGTCTGAATCATGTTAGTAATTGCCGCATTTTATGAAATCTGGCAAATGGATAAACAAAACTACATTCCTTAATGGATTTATTAAAGAAGAGTTGTATATGATGCAACCAGAAGGTTTTGTCAATCCTAAAGGTGCTAACAAAATATGCAAGCTCCAGCGATCCATCTATGGACTGGTGCAAGCATCTCGGAGTTGGAATATACACTTTGATAAGTTGATCAAAGGATATAGTGTTATACAGACTTGCGGTGAAGCCTGTATTTACAAGAAAGTGAGTGGGAGCACTACAACATTTCTGATAGGTATATGTGAATGACATATTGTTAATCAGAAATAATGTAGAATTATTCTGCAAAGCATAAAGGAGTGTTTGAAAGGAGTTTTTCAAAGATAGACCTCGGTGAAGCTGCTTACATATTGAGCATCAAGATCTATAGAGATAGATGAAGACGCTTGATAAGTTTTTCAATGAGTACATACCTTAACAAGATTTTGAAGTAGTTCAAAATAGAACAGTCAAAGAAAGAGTTCTTGCCTGTGTTACAAGGTGTGAAATTGAGTAAAGACTCAAAGCCCGACCACGGCAAAAGATAGAAAGAGAATGAAAGTCATTCCCTATGCCTTGGCCATAGGTTCTATAAAGTATGCCATGCTGTGTACCAGATCTATTGTATACCCTACACTGATTTTGGCAAGGGAGTACAATAGTGATCTAGGAGTAGATCACTGAACAGCGGTCAAAATTATCCTTAGTGGAATAAGGATATGTTTCTCGATTATGGAAGTGACAAAAGGTTCGTCGTAAAGGGTTACGTCGATGTAAGTTTTGACACTAAATCTAGATGACTCTAAGTCTCGGTCTAGATACATATTGAAAGTGTGAGCAATTAGCTAGAGTAGCTCCGTGCAGAGCATTGTAGACATAGATATTTGCAAAATACTTACGGATCTGAATGTGACAGACCCGTTGACTAAAATTATCTCACAATCAAAACATGATCACACCTTAGTACTCTTTGGGTGTTAATCACATAGCGATGTGAACTAGATTATTGACTCTAGTAAACCCTTTGAGTGTTGATCACATAGAGATGTGAA
Organism: Triticum aestivum; assembly: GCF_018294505.1. NCBI lineage: Eukaryota > Viridiplantae > Streptophyta > Magnoliopsida > Poales > Poaceae > Triticum > Triticum aestivum. Next base: position 6,093,369 of record NC_057802.1, on the reverse strand, counting down.
CTATGGGTGTTAATCACATGGTGATGTGAATTATTGATGTTAAATCACATGGCGATGTGAACTAGATTATTGACTCTAGTGCAAGTGGGAGACTGAAGGAAATATGCCCTAGAGGCAATAATAAAGTATTATATATTTCCTTATATCATGATAAATGTTTATTATTCATGCTAGAATTGTATTAACCGGAAACATAATACATGTGTGAATATATAGACAAACAGAGTGTCACTAGTATGCCTCTACTTGACTAGCTCGTTAATCAAAGATGGTTATGTTTCCTAGCCATAGACATAAGTTGTCATTTGATTAACGAGATCACCTCATTAGGAGAATGACGTGATTGACTTGACCCATTCCGTTAGCTTAGCACTCGATCGTTTAGTATGTTGCTATTGCTTTCTTCATGACTTATACATGTTCCTATGACTATGAGATTATGCAACTCCCGTTTACCGGAGGAACACTTTGTGTGCTACCAAACGTCACAACGTAAATGGGTGATTATAAAGGTGCTCTACAGGTGTCTCCAAAGGTACTTGTTGGGTTGGCGTATTTCGAGATTAGGATTTGTCACTCCGATTGTCGGAGAGGTATCTCTGGGCCCACTCGGTAATGCACATCACTATAAGCCTTGCAAGCATTGTGACTAATGAGTTAGTTGCGGGATGATGTGTTACGGAACGAGTAAAGAGACTTGCCGGTAACGAGATTGAACTAGGTATCGAGATACCGACGATCAAATCTCGGGCAAGTAACATACCGGTGACAAAGGGAACAACGTATGTTGTTATGCGGTCTGACCGATAAAGATCTTCGTAGAATATGTGGGAGCCAATATGGGCATCCAGGTCCCGCTATTGGTTATTGACCGGAGACGTGTCTCGGTCATGTCTACATAGTTCTCGAACCCGTAGGGTCCGCACGCTTAACGTTACGATGACAGTTTTATTGAGTTTTGATGTACCGAAGGAGTTCGGAGTCCCGGATGAGATCGGGGATATGACGAGGAGTCTCGAAATGGTCGAGACGTAAAAATCGATATATTGGACGACTATATTCGGACTTCGGAAAGGTTCCGAGTGATTCGGGTATTTTTCGGAGTACCGGAGAGTTACGGGAATTCGTATTGGGCCTTAATGGGCCATACGGGAAAGGAGAGAAAGGCCTCAAAAGGTGGCCGCACCCCTCCCCATGGTCTGGTCCGAATTGGACTAGGGAAGGGGGGCGCACCCTTCCTTCTTTCTCCTTCCCCCTTCCCTTCTCCTACTCCCACAAGGAAAGGAGGAGTCCTACTCCCGGTGGGAGTAGGACTCCCCCCTATGGCGCGCCTCTCCCCTTGGCCGGCTGCCTCCCCCTTGCTCCTTTATATACGGGGGCAGGGGGGCACCCCAGAGACACAACAATTGGTCCTTGAGATCTCTTAGCCGTGTGCGGTGCCCCCCTCCACCATATTACACCTCGATAATACCGTTGCGGAGCTTAGGCGAAGCCCTGCGTCGGTGGAACATCATCATCGTCAGCACGCCGTCGTGCTGACGAAACTCTCCCTCAACACTCGGCTGGATCGGAGTTCGAGGGACGTCATCGAGCTGAACGTGTGTAGAACTCGGAGGTGCCGTACGTTCGGTACTTGATCGGTCGGATCGTGAAGACGTATGACTACATCAACTGCGTTGTGATAACGCTTCCGCTATCGGTCTACGAGGGTACGTGGACAACACTCTCCCCTCTCGTTGCTATGCATCACCATGATCTTGTGTGTGCGTAGGAAATTTTTTGAAATTACTACGTTCCCCAACATGGGGATGATCTGCTTTTTGGCTGGAAGCCTGTGGGCGATCTCCTTGGTCAGGTACCCCGCTTCCCGGAGTTCCTTGATGTTTTTCTCCATGACGGAGGAAGCCATCCACTTGCCCTGCGCTCCGGATCCGGACATGGCTGGAGTACTTTCTGGGAATGCAGAGGATTGAAGCTTGGGCGCTGGAGCTTGAGGACAGATAGACTGAGGAAGGGGAAGGCGTGGGGTAAAAAGGGGGAATCTTATCTCCTTATAAAGGCAGTGAACATCATGCGTCCCCCACGAGCCTTAAAGCTCGCCTATTTCCAAGGGGTCATGCGAAACGGCACGGTTGGGTTTCCCAAACCCGTATTGATGAGAATCCCATAATAAGGGGGCACGATCTCTGCTTTGACAAGACGTGTCGTCGGGTGTTTGCGTCTCAAAACATGAAACGGGAGGCCAAAAAACGGTTTGAAATAATAGATTGGCCGGATGTAATGTCTCACCGGTGAAATCTTCAGAAGACAGAACTTATCTGTATTCTGCCCTTGTAATCCAGAGGTATGGCTGTTGTACAGAGCCGGATATAGTACTGACGATCAACCGCTTTGAAGTGTTCGGAGGAGGAACCCGCCTTGCAATGCCGAAGACAATCTGCGCGCCGGACACATCGTCATTGAAGACTGGTTCAGGGGCTACTGAGGGAGTCCTGGATTATGGGGTCCTCGGGTGTCCGGGCTATATGACGTGGGCCGGACAGATGGGCCATGAAGATACAAGATAGAAGTCCTTCCCTCGTGTCCAGATGGGACTCTCCTTGGCGTGGAAGGCAAGCTTACCGTGCGGATATGAAGATTCCTTTCTCTATAAACCGACTATGTACAACCCTAGCCCCCTCCGGTGTCTATATAAACCGGAGGGTTTAGTCCTTAGAGGCAATCACAATCATAATCATACAGGCTAGACATCTAGGGTTTAGCCATTACGATCTCGTGGTAGATCAACTCTTGTAACCCCTATACTCATTAAAGTCAATCAAGCAGGATGTAGAGTATTACCTCCATCAAGAGGGCCCGAACCTGGGTAAAACATTGTGTCCCCTGTCTCCTGTTACCATCGATCCTTAGATGCACAGTTCGGGACCCCCTACCCGAGATCTGCCGGTTTTGACACTGACACCCCCTTGATCTAGACGCCCACCGCCACGCCCCGAAATACGCGTCCCTTGCTGTTCTCGGTCGCCAGGTTCTGGGAGAACCACAGAGGAGACGGAGAGGACGTCCCATCAGCCGCAGGGACGCGCATCTGACTGTTTAGAGGGTTGTGGTCAATCGACGGAGGTGGGAGCTCAACGTCGCTGATTGCTTGTATCTGCCTTGGTATTTCCCCGAAGAGGAGAGGATGATGCAGCACATCAACGGTAAGTATTTCCCTCAGTTATGAAACCAAGGTTATCAATCCAATAGGAGAACCAAGCAATGATATGTCTCCAACGTATCTATAATTTTTGATTGTTCCATGCTGTTATATTATAATTCTTGGATGTTTTACAATCATTTTACAAGCATTTTATATCATTCTTTGGGACTAACCTATTGAAACAGTGCCAAGTGCCAATTGTTGTTTACTGCTTGTTTTTTACATCATAGAAAATCAATATCAAACGGATTCCAAATGCAGCGAAACTTTTTGTGGATTTTTTTGGACCATAAGTCACCAGATCGGCCAGAGAAGTACCTGGGGAGTACCCCGAGGGGGGCACAACCCACCAGGGCGCGCCTGGGCTCCCTGGCGCGCCCAGGTGGGTTGTGCCCACCTCGGTCGCATTCCGCACCGCCTCTCCGCTCTATAAATACCTCCTTGCTCCAGAAACCCTAGTGGAGTCGACGAAAATCAATTCCAGCCGCCGCAAGTTCCATAAACCATAGATCCAATCTAGACACCATCACGGAGGGGTTCATCATCCTCATTGGTGCCTCTCTGATGATGCGTGAGTAGTTCATTGTAGACGTACGGGTCCGTAGTTAGTAGCTATATTGCTTCCTCCCTCTCTTTTGATTCTCAATACAACGGTCTCTTGCAGATCTATTTGATGTAATGACTCTTTGCGGTGTGTTTGTTGGGATATGATGAATTGTGAGTTTATGATCGGATTTGCCTTGATTTAATATCAACCCCACGCTATTGCTCCCTAGCAACAGCGCCAAAAAAGAGCTTGATAATCCCCAAGTGCAGGGAATCATCGTAGCAATTCCCAATGGTGGAAGTGATAAGTATGGAGTGTCGAACCCACAAGGAGCTAAAGGTAAGATCAATATTCTCTCCAGTCCTATCTGCCACTGATACGACTCTACATACACCGAACGTTTGCTTCCAACTAGAAACGAGAAATAAAACTACGTTGTGGGTATGAAGAGGATAACTTTGCATGATATCGGAGAGCTTAAAACATAAAAGTAGGTGCTGTTATCATAAAGTTAGAATATATTACTAAATATTATAAATAGCGAGTGTGGAATAATGATGGGTCTGTGTGCGGAATTATCCTAGGCAATCATTAACAAGACTGGTAACCACTATTGCAATTTCATATGAGGGAGAGGCATAAGCTAACATACTTTCTCTTTTTGGATCATATGCACTTGTGATTGGAACTCTAGCAAGCATCCGCAACTACTTAAGGTCATTAAGGTAAAACCCAACCATAGCATTAAAGCATCAAGTCCTCTTTATTCCCATACGCAACAACCCCCTTACTCGGGTTTGTGTTTCAGTCACTCACCAACCCACTATAAGCGAATCATGAATGTATTGCAACACCCTATAGCGGGAATCCCTCATGCTTGCGCGACACGGAGGGCACCATAGGACAGCACCAAAATAAAACATACAACTCATACCAATCTAGATCATCAATCAACCCAAAGACAAAGGATATCTACTCAAACCATCATAGGATGGCAACACATCATTGGATCATAATATGTGGCATAAAGCACCATTTTCTAGTAGGGATTTCAGCGGGGTGCGGGAGAGTGGACCGCGTAAAATAGATGAGGATGGTGATGATGATGGTGATGTTGATGAAGACGATCACCGCGGTGATGATTCCCCTCCCGATGGCACTCCGGTGCCACCGAGAGAGAGGAGGAGAGGTTCTCCCCCTTGTGCTTCCTCCTCCATGGCCTCCCCCCTAGATGGGGAGAGGTTCTCCCTCTGGTCCTTGGCCTTCATGGCGATGATGGCCCCTCCGGGATCCTCCTCCATGGCCTCTGGTGATGATGGCCCCTCCGGCAGGGTGCCAGAGAGGGCCTAGATTGATTTCTCGTGGCTACAGAGGCTTGCGGCGGCGGAACTTCCGATCTAGGTTATTTTCTGGGGGTTTCTGTATTTATAGGAATTTTTGGCATTGGTTTCACGTCGGGGGGGGGGGGTCTCCGAGTAGTCCACGAGGCAGGGGCCCATGCCCGGGGGGTGGGCGCGCCCCCACCCTCGTGGACAGCCCCGGACTCTTCTGGCCCAACTCTTTTGCTCCAGGGGCTTCTTTTGGTCCATAAAAAATCAACAAAAATTGGCACGTCAATTGGACTCCGTTTGGTATTCCTTTTCTGTAAAACTCAAAAACAAGGAAAAAAACAGAAACTGGCACTGGGCTCTAGGTTAATAGGTTAGTCCCAAAAATCATATAAAATAGCATATAAATGCATATAAAACATCTAACATGGATAATATAATAGCATGAATACTTCATAAATTATAGATACGTTGGAGACATATCAGCATCCCCAAGCTTAATTCCTGCTCGTCCTCGAGTAGGTAAATGATAAAAGAAATAATTTATGAAGTGTGAATGCTAGCAGGTGCAAAAGTTTGATCAATGATAATTTCAGTCACCTTTTCTAGCATCATTATATGTCATAACAGTAGCTCATCTCATAAAACTTTTCATGATCAAGTAACAAGCTATTCACATGTTAAAGTATAGATCGTAAACTTTCTTGAAAACTAGCAAACAATATTCTCAGTCATCAAACAATTGCAATTCATCTTATTTTCAGGAAGGTTCTATCTCAGAGCTTTGATTAAGCAAACTCCACATACTCAACTATCATTTAATCTTTCACAATTGCTAACACTCACGTGATATTTATGGGTTCAAAGTTTTAATCGGACACAGAGAAAGATAGGGGCTTATAGTTTTGCCTCCCAACCTTTTACCTCAAGGGTAATGTCAAAATAATAACTCCTGAAAACCTACATCCAAGTGGATATATATATCCGGATCACTCCAACACAAATTGCTTGCCAAAGGAAAAAGTGTAAAAAGGAAAGGTGATGATCACCATGACTCTTGTATAAGGGTAGAAGGTAAAAGTAAAAGATAGGCCCTTCGCAGAGGGAAGAAGAGGTTGTCATGCGCTTTTATGGTTGGATGCACAAAATCTTAATGCAAAAGAACGTCACTTTATATTGCCCCTTGTGATAAAGACCTTTATTATGCGGTCCGTCGCTTTTATTTCTTCCCTATCACAAGTTCATATAAAGCTTATTCTCTTCGCACTAATAGATCATACATATTTAAGGAGCAATTTTTATTGCATGCACCAATGACAACTTACTTGAAGGATCTTACTCAATCCTTAGGTAGGTATGATGGACTCTCATGGCAAAACTAGTTTAAGGGATGTTTGGAAGCACAAGTAGTATTTCTACTTGGTGCAAAGAATTTGGCTAGCATGAGAGGGAAAGGCAAGCCCAACATGTTGGATGATCCAAGACAATATAACATTTCGGATATAGGAAAACATAACCCATTAAGTTGTCTTCCTTGTCCAACTTCAACCTTTTAGCATGCCATATTTTAACGAGTGCTCACAATTACAAAAGATGTCCAAGATAGTATATTTATATGTGAAATCTCTCTTCCTTCAATATTCTTTCATGAATTGTTCAAGTGACCAATTCTGCACTTGCTAACTTTCAATAAGTTTACTACCTATACTTATTCTGTGTGAGGTCATTACTCCCCATGGTATAAGCATATGAAACATATATACATTCAGATTTATGATATTCAATTCATTCAGTCGTTTACTCATAGGATATATGTGAAGCACGTGAGTAAATGACAAACTACTGCAAAAGACATAAGTGAAGAACACTGAGTAGTCAAATAATTAACTAGCCATGGGAGGATTCTTTTTCATTCAAGATTTCAGATCTAATGATTTTATTCAAAAATCAAGTAAAAGTGAAAATACGCTCCAAGCAAAACACATATCATGTGATGAATAAAAATATAGCTCCGAGTAAGGTATACCGATAGTTTTGAAGACGAAAGAGGGGATGCCTTCCGGGGCATCCCCAAGCTTAGGCGCTTGAGTCTTCCTTGAATATTACCTTGGGGTGCCTTGGGCATCCCCAATCTTAGGGTCTTTCCACTCCTTATTCTCCTCATATCGTTATCTCACCCAAAGCTTGAAAACTTCAATCACACAAAACTTAACGGAACTTCGTGAGATAGGTTAGTATGATAAAGAGTAAACCATTCACTTTGGTACTGTCCGAGACAAGGTTCATAATTGTTCTCTCACAATGCCTACTGTACCATATCATTTCTACAATTTATATTGAGAAATATAGGCCATAGAAACTAGAAAACAAGCAAACTATGCAATGAAAACATAATCTGTCAGAAACAAAACAATCTGTAATGATCTGAACAGAAACCATACTTCTTCTACTCCAAAAATTATGAAATAAATTGGTGGACGTGAGGAATTTGTCTATTAATCTTCTCCAAAAAGAATCAACTCAAAATCACTCTTCTGTAAAAAATGGTAGCTAATATCGTGAGCGCAAAGTTTCTGTTTTTTTACAGCAAGATCACATTAACTTTCACCCAAGGATTCCCAAAGGTCTTACATGGCACTTTATTGAAACAAAAGCTATAAAACATGATTACTACATTAGCTTAATCATGTAAACACACAAAAACAGTAAGGGTAAATATTGGGTTTTCTCCCAACAAGCGCTTTTGTTTAATGCCTTTTAGCTAGGCATGATGATTTCAATGATGCTCACATAATAGACAAGAATTGAAACACAAAGAGAGCATCTTGAAGAATATGACTAGCACATTTAAATCTAATCCACTTCCTATGCCTAGGGATTTTGTGAGCACACAACTTATGGGAACAAGAATCAACTAGTATATGAAGGCAAAACAAGTATAACTTCAAAACTTTAAGCACATAGAGAGGAAACTTGATATTATTGCAACTCCTACAAGCATGTATTCCTCCCGCATAACAATTTTCAGTAGCATCATGAATAGCAACTTTGTTCTCATAATCAATTGGAACCTCTTCCGAAATAGTGGAATCATTACTAGCTAAAGTTGACACACTTCCAAATCCACTTTCATAAATATCACACTAAGATTCAACACCCTCCAAAGTAGTGGGATCACTAATTCCAAAAGTTGACACTCTTCCAAACCCACTTTAAATGATAGTATTATTCATACTCCAAAAGATATAAGTGAAGTTCATGGAGCATTCTACAATTAACATAGACTAACCAATATCCAAGCTCAATATATATAAGTGAAGCACACGAAGCATTCTATAAAACCATACTCAAAAGATTTAAGTGAAGCACGAAGAGCAATTCTATAAGATCGTACTTAAAAGATATAAGTGAAGCACATAAAGTATTCTATAAATCAATGAAAGGCTATCTCATACTAGCATGGTTCTTAAAGGAAAAAACAAAAACACAAAGGACACAAATCATGTGAACAAAACAAAAACCGAGGTATACCGATATTTGTTGAAGAAGAAAGATGGGATGCCAACCGGGGCATCCCCAAGCTTAGATGCTTGAGTATCCTTTGAAATATTTACTTGCGGTGCCTTGGGAATCCCCAAGCTTGAACTCTTGCCTCTCTTTATTCTTCTCATATTGATATCTCCTCGACCTTCGGACACTTCATCCACACAAAACTTTAACAAAAACTTGTGAGATCCGTTAGTGTAATAAAGAAAATCACTACCTTTAGGTACTGTAATGAACTCATTCCTTATTTATATTGGTGTTAAACCTACTGTATTCCAACTTCTCTATGGTTCATACCCCCCGATACTAGCCGTAAATTCATCGAAGTAAGCAAACAACACACGCAAAACAGAATCTGTTAAAAACAGAACAGTCTGTAGTAATCTGGAAGTTTGGTAAACTTCTGTAACTCCTAAAATTATGAAATATATTTTACAATTTGGAAAATTTGTACATAAGTAATGTGCAAAAAGTTTCAGACCCATTTGTCTCTCCAGTAAAAAATATAAATTCATGCACTACAGCCAAAGTTTCTGTTTTTGTTCTGCACATAGTAAACAAGCAATCTAATCATCCTAAAACCAAAGCTTGGCACATTATTTTTATAACACAATGGATATACACAAGGGGATAATTATTTACAGAGAAACTTCCATGAAAAATTCTACATTGTTTCCGTGAGCATGAACACAAGTGCTCAAGGTCGACCCTCACTTCTTCAATGCATAATCTTCCAATCACTTCTCTTATTGAAAAACTTTTTAGGCATGATAGGCAAGTAAATTTTTTTGTACTTTCATTCTTCTAAATTTTTTTGTATGTTTCACCCACAACTAAACAGAAACAAAAAGGAAAAACAAAATCTACTTAGTGAAGAAAGCAAACAAGCACACACGAGAATATCAACCCCACGCTATTGCTCCCCGGCAACGGCGCCAGAAAAGAGCTTGATAATCCCCAAGTGCAGGGAATCATGGTAGCAATTCCCAATGCTGGAAGTGATAAGTATGGAGTGTCGAACCCACAAGGAGCTAAAGGTCAGATCAATATTCTCTCAAGTCCTATCTGCCACTGATACGTCTCTACGTACACCGAACGTTTGCTTCCAACTAGAAACGAGAAATAAAACTATGTTGTGGGTATGAAGAGGATAACTTTGCATGATATCGGAGAGCTTAAAACATAAAAGTAGGTGCTGTTATCATAAATTTAGAATATATTACTAAATATTATAAATAGCGAGTGTGGAATAATGATGGGTCTGTGTGAGGAATTATCCTAGGCAATCGTTAACAAGACCGGTAACCACTATTGCAATTTCATATGAGGGAGAGGCATAAGCTAACATACTTTCTCTTCTTGGATCATATGCACTTATGATTGGAACTCTAGCAAGCATCCGCAACTACTAAAGATCATTAAGGTAAAACCAACCATAGCATTAAAGCATCAAGTCCTCTTTATTCCCATACGCAACAACCCCCTTACTCGGGTTTGTGTTTCAGTCACTCACCAACCCACTATAAGTGAATCATGAACGTATTGCAACACCCTATAGCGGGAATCCCTCACGCTTGCGCGACACGGAGGGCACCATAGGACAGCACCAAAATAAAACATACAACTCATACCAATCTAGATCATCAATCAACCCAAAGACAAATGATATCTACTCAAAACATCATAGGATGGCAACACATCATTGGATCATAATATGTGGCATAAAGCACCATGTTCAAGTAGGGATTATAGCGGGGTGCGGGAGAGTGGACCGCGTAAAATAGATGAGGATGGTGATGATGATGGTGATGATGATGGTGATGTTGATGAAGACGATCACCGCGGCGATGATTCCCCTCCCGATGGCACTCCGGTGCCACCTAGAGAGAGGAGGAGAGGTTCTCCCCCTTGTGCTTCCTCCTCCATGGCCTCCCCCCTAGATGGGGAGAGGTTCTTCCTCTGGTCCTTGGCCTTCATGGCGATGATGGCCCCTCCGGGATCCTCCTCCATGGCCTCTGGTGATGATGGCCCCCTCCGGTAGGGTGCCAGAGAGGGCCTAGATTGACTTCTCGTGGCTACATAGGCGTGCGGCGGCGGAACTTCCGATCTAGGTTATTTTCTGGGGGTTTCTGTATTTATAGGAATTTTTGGCGTTGGTTTCACGTCAGGGGGGTCTCCGAGTAGTCCACGAGGCAGGGGCCCACGCCCAGGGGGGTGGGCGCGCCCCCACCCTCGTGGACAGCCCGGCACTCTTCTGGCCCAACTCTTTTGCTCCAGGGGCTTCTTTTGGTCCATAAAAAATCAACAAAAATTGGCATGTAAATTGGACTCCGTTTGGTATTCCTTTTCTGTAAAACTCAAAAACAAGGAAAAAACAGAAACTGGCACTGGGCTCTAGGTTAATAGGTTAGTCCCAAAAATCATATAAAATAGCATATAAATGCATATAAAACATCTAAGATGGATAATATAATAGTGTGAATACTTCATAAATTATAGATATGTTGGAGACGTATCATAGGTCATCGTTCTTATTGCATTACTCTATTTTTCCATGAACTTAATACACTAGATGCATGCTGGATAGCGGTCGATGTGTGGAGTAATAGTAGTAGATGTAGGGAGGAGTCGGTCTACTAATCTTGGACGTGATTCCTATATACATGATCATTGTCTTGGATATCGTCATAATTATTTGCTTTTCTATAAATTGCCCAATAGTAATTTGTCTACCCACCGTTGCTATTTTCTCGAGAGAAGCCACAAGTGAAATCTACGGGCCCCGGGTCTATTTTCCATCATATACTTTCAGATCCATATTGCCAATTGCCTTTTCTTTTATTTGCTTCTTCTATTTTCAGATCTATATTATCAAAAACCCAAAAATACCTTGCTGCGCTTTATTTACTTTTATTTTCATTTATCAATCTACTACAATCTTGTCCCATCCTTATGTCACTTTTTGGCACCGTTACCCCAAAGGGATTGACAACCCCTTTAGCGCGTCGGGTTGCAAATATTTGTTATTTGTATGCAGGTACCGTTTACGTAGTGTTGCGTGGTTCTCCTACTTGTTCGATAACCTTGGTCTCATCACCGAGGGAAATACCTTACCGTTGTTGTGTTGCATCCTCCCTTATTCCTTGGGGAAACACCGACGCATCTCAAGAGACATCAAGCAACACTATGTAAACGGTACCTGCACACAAAGAACAAATACTTGCAACCCAACGCGTAAGAGAGGTTGTCAATCCCTCCTCGGTATTGAGATGGATAAAATTTTGGTAGATTGGATAAATAGATCTTGCAAAAACACGAAATAAAATAAGTAAAGAAAAAGTGCAGCAAGGTATTTTTGGGTTTTTGGAAAAATAGATCTGAAAACAATATGATAAAAGATACACCCGGGGATCATAGATTTCACTAGTGGCCTCTGTCGAGAAAATAGCATACGGTGGGTAAACAAATTACTGTTGGGCAATTGATAGAAGAGCAAATAATTATGACGATATCCAAGGCAATGATCATGTATATAGGCATCACGTCCATGATTTGTAGACCGACTCCTGCCTGCATCTACTACTATTGCTCCACACATCGACCGCTATCCAACATGCATCTAGTGTATTAAGTTCATGGAGAAACGGAGTAATGCAATAACACTACTAGGGAAAACCTTATACACAGAACTTTAGCAGTAGCGCTTGTTAAAAAAGGGCGCTACTGCTAAATAGCAGTAGCGCGTGCACGATAAACGTGCTGCAGACACAGACGTAGCAGTAGCGCGTCTACTTTTAAAAGCGCTACTACTAAAATTCTCACTACTAAGCCGATAGGCTACATATAGTAGTAGCGGTCTTCTAGAAAGAGCGCTACCGCTAAGTTTATTTTAGCAGTGCGTTTACTGTGAAACGCGCTACTGCTAATGAAAAGAAAATTAACTAGTTAGGTTAACTAGTTTAATTAGGTTAATTATCTAGGTTAGTGCAAAAATTTAGTTAGGGCTTTGACAGAGAACTAGCTAGGTTAACTACTTTAATTAGGTTAATTATCTAGGTAAACTAGGTTAACTAGCTAGGTTAACTAACTAGGTTAAATAGCTAGGCTAATTAGGTTCGTTAGGTTAACAAGCTAGGTTAACTAACTAGGTTAAATAGCTAGGTTAATTAGGTTCGTTAGGTTAACAAGCTAGGTTAACTAGGTTCGCTAGGTTAGGGGAAAAATTTATTTTAGAGCATTAGGTGAGAAGGGTTAGAGAAATGGAGTTCCTTTGCAATTTAATTGGGTTCGGTCCTAGGCATAGAAGCGTTAGAGAAAATAATGTGTGTGTGTGTGTGTGTGTGTGTGTGTGAGAGAGAGAGAGAGGGGAATAGCTAGAACAGAATTTGGGTTCTGTCCTAGGCAGAGAAGTGTTTAGTGAGGTCATTTTGCAAAGGTTTTTGATTTTTGAAAAGACCACTATTTTTCTAGGAAAATAATTTAGGCAAGTTTTATTTTAAAGATGATCCTTCCTAGACTTTTATTGTTGATTTTATATTTTCATTGAAGTGGTCATGTTATATCTTTTCATTGAAGTGGTTCGATTGTGCCCATGTGGCCTTTTGTTGTTTCCAGGGAATGAAGCGCGGGTGGCCTATGTTTTGCCGGAATGTTGATTCATTTCCATTCCGGCAAATTTCAGGTGCTCGATTTGTCCACTTTTTAGCAAAGGTCATGCCGAAATTTTCCGTGAATTTCGGCATGACTTGTGCTACAAACTAGGACATATCGAGTGCCCGCGATTTGCCGCACCGGGAAGGAGTCAACGTTCCTGCAAAGCATAGGCCTTTTTTATGTCATTATTCATTTTATTAGGTCTAGAATTAATTGACTAGATTTAATCGTAGGAAACATGGCTAGCAACGATGAAGGACAGGGTTCTGGTGACTGCGACAACGTCTACCTGGCGACAGAAGAATTTTTGAGGGAAGCCGACGATCAAGAGTTGATGTTGCTGGGTCCACCTGTCACATCGGAGATTGAGACCGACATCGAGACAGGCGCTGAGACTGAGACCGGCGCTGAGATTGAGACCGGCATCGAGACCGACGCTCAGACCGAGACCGGCGCCGAGACTAGTGGAGCCGGTATAGAACCGAAAGCAAAGAGGCAACGGCTTCCTAACAAGCTCAGGACTACTAGACTGGTGGTCACGGAGGTGGACGATTGCAATTTTGAGCCAAACGCGCCCGAGGAAGCGCCCGCGTGCTACGACAATCAAACAGGCTGCATCATACGGACAACCGCCACCATCAACGATGAGAAACTATAGAAGATAGACAATATGAGGCCCTCCCTCCTAAAGAAGCTGCACCAGATATTCCTGTTCCCGGGCCGGAATGAAAAGGATTATAAAGATCCAGATAAGGACCCGGCAATGAAGAAGATAAACAAACACGCCATGACCAAGTTTAGCGACGCGTTGGCCGCCTGGAAATCAAGGGTGAAATATCGGATCGTCAACAAAAAGGAACCCTACTTCGAGATTGTAAAGGATAATCTGACAATCACGGCAAAGCACTTTGAAATATTCAAGGCGGCTTGCGAGGCCGAAGCTGCCCAAAAAAAGTCGAAGTACATGAAGGGGCTTCAACAGAGGAACATTGGGTGCCACCACCTCGGAAGCCGTGGTTACGGCGGGAAGAGGCCCATATGGGCCAAGGAGGACGCGGAAGTCGCGAGTCTGGGCATCCCAGACCCCTTGGCGGAGTTCACCGTCCCGCAGGAGCGTGACGTCCTCAGGGCCCGGCACCGTTGGGACCCAGTGAAGAAGGTTTTCGAGACGAACGCGGTCACGACGGAGTTCATGAGATTGCTGGTAATATTAGTTTCTGATCAATTCGACTGCACGTTAGTCATATTTGTAAACGATCCTTGTGCCTTTTGAAGAGAGAGCAGCACAGGATTGCGGCCGAAAGCGACTCGCCGTCTAAGGAGTTGGCGAGGCCCAAGTGGGACACTCCATTCAACCGGGCGTTGAACATATTGAAACGACTCCCGATGGAGACTCGGCCGTCGTATGGACGCGTGCACGGTGTCGGAGACGGCGCCACGTGGAAGAAGTACTACCGTGAGACCACGGAGGAGAGAAAGGAAAGATGGAGGTTAATTGAAGAAAACATCGACAAGAAGGTTGAGATTGCGGTTGAGAAGAAATCATCTGAGACAGTCGCAACAGCGGTAGCTGCCGCAAAACAGGTGCTTGTAGATATGTCTACTTCCTTGGTTCCGGCCGTTTTCAATTGGAGCAGGCAAAATCCAGAAAAAAATGCAGCGGACTTTCCCCTTGTTGACTTCTTGTGGAGCAGCTCGACTAGCGTTGCACCAGCACCTGCAGCTGCACCTGCTCCCGCACCGGCTCCTGCACCTGCTCCGGCACCGGCTCCGGCATCGGACATGCTCGGCGGTGCTTCGTCTTTGGCTGAGCTCGACGCCCTCACGGTATCTGTCACACCGGCCCCCTTCAATAAATGTATAATCTCACGTTTTCGTTGCCTTTCGGATTTCTCACATCGCAGACTTTTCTTTGCAGGCCAATGAAACCCCGTGCACCATATTGTACACCATCGGCGACCAGAAGGTGGACGTGGGGAAGGCGACGATAATGGAGCCGAAGGAACCATTGTTCCACAGCCGGCCGATCCCCCCGGACGTCTTCAAGGTTTTCGTGGCCAGTGTCAAACGGGCCACGAGAATTTGGCTCCTCTGGTACTAGTGGGGGATGACGACGAGACCCCGTGGCGGCTTGGTGATTGTTGCAATGGGTGGGTCCTGTTGTGGCCAAAGAGTCTGCTTCGTCTGGAGGCGGCCGGGAGCACACCCATGAGCACGCAGTTAGGTATGAACATCAACACCTCACCTACCCAATTAGCGTCGTGTCGTGCTGGGTGATAGCGGAGGGGTGAGGAAAAGGCTCCATTAGTCGCTGGTGACGTCGCCATAGATGAGGATGACGATGACGATGACATTCAACAGTATGCCAATATTGGCGCCTACTTAGGGTTTGAGCATCATGAGTCGGTGCCTGAATTGCCGTCTCCGGAGGCTGAACGTATTATGGACGACCTTCCGGTAGTAAAGAAGTCTAGGAAGAGACCGAGGAAAGGCAAAAAAGATGCTTCTATGATCCAGCCGCCTCAGCAGCCTCGGGTTCAAGACCGTATATATATCCCCGGTGCGGCAAAATGGCATATCCCCGGTCAACCAATCCTACCTGAAGCAGCGCTAGGGGCCAGATTCAGCGATCTAAGGAGACTTCATGACGATGTGCTGCGGATAGAGAAAGGCCTCATCGCCTTGAAAGATCCAGGATACCCACTCTATGTGGTTAACGTTCCGCGGCAATTGTCGTGCGTCGACACATTCCCCGCAGAGAAGTTTTTCCTTCGATTCGATTACATATTCGACATGTTTCACGTGAAGAAGCTGGATTTTACGTTTGTGTGCCTTTATGCCTTGCACATGAACTACCACATCGGGGTTGAGCAGATACCTCATATCTGTGTCGCTGACCCGTACTTCATGCACGAGGGCTTCTTGGGAGTCTGCGCAAAGCACCGTGAATACGCGAGGGAATACATCATCAATTTCATTCTCGCCAATAAGGACAAGGAGGCGATTCTCATGCCTTAGCATCCCCTGTAAGTCATCCGCGCGGATATCCTTCCTTCGATTTCAATCATTCATTTGCACGGTGGAGGCTAACTAATTTGAGGTGTACTTATTTTGCGCAGTGGTGGGCGCGCCGTCCTCATCATCCTCTACCCCCGATACTCCCACGCTCTTTACTTGGACTCGTCGAAGAACATTACCAAAAAGGATTACACCCACATCAAGTTTGTTCTCGACAGTGCTATGTTTTACTACGACGCACGGGGTCGAGAGGTCAAGGACAAGAAGAGAAGGGACGGCAGGCTCGCCTTCGGCCATAAGAACGACTTCTGCTGCATCCAGCAACCGAATGATTCTCTTAATAATGGATTCTATGTCCTACACCACATGCTGGAGTATAGACGGGATCACTAGAACCTTCGCATGTCACCTAGATCTGGCGATGCCCATATTCTGCAATGGGCAAAGAACTTAGCAGATATCGAGGATCATCGACTTCGAGCTGAGTTCTATCACATCCAGCGCGAACTTTCCCAAATCATCATGAAGGAGGTCGTCGGAAAAACAGGGATGTTCTACGAAGAAGGACAAATGTCGCGGGAAGACGTCCGAACACGGGTAGCTGCTCAGCGTCTTGACCTGAAGCCTTTCACTAGTCTCCGGGGCTATCTCCCTAACTTGGATGGATGGCACTACATGTTGGAGTGATTGTCGATATATGACAATGTGTCCGTTTAGTCCATACTTTCTGTATGACGAAACTTTGAGTTATGCACGACGAAACTTTATTTGTGATGTAATTAAACCGTCCTCCTCGACTAGCGACGATCACTCTAGTTAGGGCATTTTGGGTACGATCAACTTTGTTATTTATGCTTATGATATGTTGCTTCTATTTTTGCCAAGTCTATCTTTTTCTGTTGCTCAACTATATATGTTGCATATCATCGACTCATGTGACGATGCAGGTGCATAGATCATCGATGGCGAAGAAGTGCTACACCAGGAGTATATATACGACGAGTGGCCGGAGTGTCAGGCCCAGGTGTACCGGTTTTCGGTTTCCGAGTGACAGGCAGTAGTTAGTTTAGGTTCACGCTAGAGAGGGATACGAACTCATGTACTGCATAGTTCCGCTCTCACTCAAAGTGATAGCTCTTCTCGCGTATATCATTTTTTAGATGGATGACGATGTAGTTGCAAGTAATCGAGATTTGTATCGCTATTTTCGAGATGATGACGAGAGACCACTTTGTGTTGGATGATGATTATGATGATGACATGATTTGATGAGACTATTTGTATGTATATGCTATGATTACATTTGTATGTGTATGATATGCTAAAGATTATTGTATAAAGCCAATTCAAATACAAAACAAATATGCAAAAAAAATAGAAACTAATAAAACTAGCAGTAGCGAGGGGAACAAAGTTAGCAGTAGCGCTGCCTTACGAGTAGCGCTTCCTGCTAAAAAGCGCTGCAGATATTAGCAGCAGCGCTCTGCACTAAAGTGCGCTACTGCTAGCCATGTATAGCAGTAGCGTGGGACAACAGGCGCTACTGCTACACCTTAGCTGTAGCGCCTTATCAGTAGCGCGTCGTCCCATGCTACTGATAGGCAAAATACCCGCGCTACTGCTAGGGTTTTCCCTAGTAGTGTAAGAACGATGACATCATGTAAACATGATCTATTCATGTGGGAATAGACCCCATATTTTTATCCTTAATAGCAATGATATGCGTGCCTCACTACCCCTTCTGTTACTGGGTGAGGACACCGCAAGATCGAACCCATCACAAAACACTTCTTCCCATTGCAAGAAAAATCAATTTAGTTGGCCAAACCAAACCAAAGTTTCAGAGAAGAAATACGAGGCTATAATAATCATGCATATAAGAGATCAAAGAATACTCAAATAATATTCATAGATAGATCTGATCATAAACTCGCAATTCATCGGATCCCAACAAACACACCGCAAAAAGTCATTACATCGAATAGATCTCCAAATACATCGAGGAGAACATTGTATTCAGAATCAAAAAGAGAGAGAAGAAGCCATCTAGCTACTGCCTACGGACCCATAGGTCTATGGTGAACTACTCACGCATCATCGGAGGAGCACCAATGAGGATGATGAACCCCTCTGTGATCGTGTTCCCCTCCGGCAAGGTGCCGGAATAGGGCCCTAGATTGGATCTCGTGATTCTGGAACTTGCGATGGCTGGAATTGTGTTTCGTTGACTCCCCTAGGGTTTCTGGAATATTTGCGTATTTATAGAGCTGAGAGGCGGTCGAGAGGACTCCTGTGGGCCCCACCACCCACCTGGGCGCGCCAGGGGCCTCTGGCGCCCTGGTGGGTTGTGGGCCCCACGGGCCTCCCCTCAGGTGCTTCCTTGGCTCCCAAGTTGGCTTCTGGGTAGAAAAAAATCTCCAAAAAGTTTCGTGGCATTTGGACTTCGTTCGATATGGATATTCTGCGAAGTAAAAAACAATCAAAAAACATCAACTGACACTTGGCACTATGTCAATAGGTTAGTCCCAAAAAATAATATAAAATTGCTATAAAATGAATATAAAGACATCCAAGCATGATAATACAATAGCATGGAACAATAAAAAAATTATAGATACGTTGGAGATGTATCAGTCGCCGTCGTAGTCCGTGTTGCTGGCCAGCGAGGCCATGAGGGGGATGTTAACGGCTACGAAGATGAAGGGGTCGTGGATCTTGCACCCGCTGGGGAAGAAACGCCACTTGCGGGGGAACATCGCGTCGCCTCGCCGGTAATAAGAAAGCTAGTGTGAATCTGGAGAAAAAAGATCCAGCCAACCTTGCGGTGAAGAAGAAGGGCCTCGTACTTGTTTTTGAGATGGCTGGGTTGGAGTCCCTTCCTCAGGAAGCCACACTACAAGAGCGGAGAAATGGCTGGCTTTTGCATTCAGATGAGCTAGTCACTCACTCATCATCTCCATTGCAGGCGCATGTCCACCAGTGAGAATCTCTTCTCAAGGAAACCGACAGGAACTCTTCATTTTCATATAGAGCCTCTTTTTTGACTCAAAAGATTTGCTTTTCTTGGGAGGATTTCAACCCTCGTGCTTTGTTTGGATGTCCGTATTGGAGAGCTCCGTAATTGATTTGGACTTCCAATTCACTAAGCAAACTGAAATGTCTCTGATGTTTCAAACCAAATCTTGTTTGGATGATAAAATATGGAATTGCATAGCTACATTGCCATGAAGATTTTACCTTGTTATACATGACTCAAAAATGAAATATGCTCACATGTGATGATAATTGAATGAATATGCGATATAAAATAATTAATATTCTAGAAATGAATCACAACAACACAATTGGTCACACAATAACAACAATACTCTCTTACGATATCATAACACAAATTCTAAGTCATAATAATAAATAGTGCATAGACTCAAATATGATAATTCCAAACAGTACGCAACACTAGTTCACAGGTACGTAGGCTCAAATATGATAGTTCCAAATAGTACACGGACTCAAATGTGATAGTTCCAAACACTACTTCATATATAGTTCCAACTTCAAGAAAAATGAGTGGACAAATATTTCAAAAACCCTAACCGTATGGACGAGACAACGGGGATTGTACTAAGATACCGTGCGATATACAAAGTCTTGCGGTAGAGTAAGATTGAAGGTGTCAGCCGTCTGGGCAAGGCCACACAGACCTTGTGAGTCCTTCCACATTGGGCACTATGAATGAGAACCCTAACATCAAGCCAAGAAAAGAATTTATGCATCGTTATTCCGGTGCACGTATTACGGATATGAACAGAGCATCAGCACAAAAGAAACATGTGCACCCTTATTTGAAGAAGGCTAAGCAGGATACATGCATTTTTGCCTGGATCTCATGCATTGCGTTCAACTCCATTGGGGTTTTCTCGACTATGGAGAGTGAGGAGAGCAATGACAAATGAACAGCGGCACTAACTGTTGCTGGTGCCGATGCTTCGAGCAGTGAAATTGCAGTGACCGACGGGAGTACAAGTGAAAAGAGAGTAGATCTACAGGACGACAGCAGAAACCAAGAGCTAGAATGGAGGAGAGGATAGGATGTACAAAGGAGTTTATACTTCTGTGGAGCAAGCTTAGTTGGGACCACAAAAATAAATGCCTTGTAAGTCGAAGGAACAATATGTGCGGTGCCGGAGGAAGAAGAACTAAAATAATTATAATGTGTGAGACAACAAAACGTTGTTGTACAGTATGTTTGGAATAATGAAAGTAGGCAGGATTATTTTCGTTCCGCGAGTTTGGGAGGAAAAAACTGAAAAGTTAAATCAGAATCAGATAGAAAAAAAAACGAAAGGCAAGTTACATTACAAGTTTGGTATAACCCAACATAAGGAAATAAGATCTAATAGTTTACAAGTAAGAATAAAATCAAATATAAGATCAATCATTGTAGTTCGAAGAATGCAATCGCTGTGGTATATGTAAGTTAAGAGGTAAGGACAGAATGAGGATTCTATGGAAAATGGCATAATATGTCGTATCACAATAATGACATGGAATAAAGAGTCACTGAATTCGCAGTAGAAAGAACCATCAGATGAATTTCTGATGTGATAGAACATGAAGATGACGATAGTTGGGCGGATGTCAAATGAATTAAGAAACAAGATGATGAAAAAGCACAATGAAGAAACCATATCACCGGAAAGGCATGACACTGAAAACTATCCCCTTGTTCTAGGAATCTGATGATAGGAATATTTCATATATTTTTCATTCCTTATAAGCGGAAACAAGTTTTTGGATCACGTCACACATCGACGGCTACAGACGGATGCGCTGGTGTGTGTCCCTGTGAATTTCACAGGATTTTCTAGTTTTCATCCCTTATGAGTGGAAACAAGACAAGTTTAGCTTTCGGATCACGATGGACATCGACAGCAGCAGACGGATGCGCAGGAGCGTGTCCCTGTGACCCCCCCCCCTCCCCCCCCCCCCCCCCCCCCCCCACCCACCCACCACCACCACCCCCAAGAAGCATGGGCTATGGGTTATCCTTAGCAAAATCCACCAATTCCGGTAGAAAGGAGATCTACCCTTGTATTGGGTAGATACATGTAAAAAGTCCATCATTATGATCTGTATCCCAAATAGATTCCTTCAGACCTTCCACGAGGTAGTAGACAATACTATGTGTAGTCGAAATCGCCCAACAAATGATCGAGGATGCACGCCGACTGGAGGTCACGTTTACCAGCCTAAAAAATTGTTACAAAATCCAGTCCATGTTAACACACACAGTCCTGTGTTTTCTTGTGTTCATGTTGTCCTATCGGTGGATTGAAGCGGATGATAGGCCGGGGCATGCTATGGAGAAAATAATTTGTGTATAACATAAACCACACCGATGAACTAAATCTTGGTCAATCAAGCAACATATATATTTCGAGTGCTAGCTAGAGATCACAATTAGATTGGGCAAACTTACCCCAAATCCTGATCAATCAAGCAACATATATATTTGGAGTGCTAGCTAGCTGCAACAAAATACTACTACAGTAAATTGCTGCGTACGCCCATTGGCATTGCAACTGAAAACCATCATTCCTTGGCAAAAACGTACTAGTCCAGTTCAAACTGACTTAAGAGGACAACATAGGACAATCAGTCTGTTACGATCAGGATCACATCTTGTCAATGCGAACGTCAAGAGACACCTCCTTGGATGCCCCAGAACCAACCAGATAAGTAGGCGGCACCATCAAGAAAGACGGCAGCTCCTCCACGGCCACCTCCCCGGGCCTCGTGCTGCTCGTTGGCTTCATGGCCAACAAAATGCTGCCTTCTACGCTGCTCGGTGGTGGCGGACCATTCGCCTGAAGCTTGACAGCGTACTGCGGCCATGAGGATGCCTCAGCTCTGATGCACACCACAGACACGACGCCAAGCACGCCCATGACCAGGAGGAACACGCTGCCGTCCCCTTGCCCATGGAGCAGGCACCGTGGCCGCGGCACCGACAGCCGGAGCTGGTGAACTTGGCCATAATGGACCTTGTGCACTGGCATTGCGTGCAGGGCGATCAAGTGGCTGAGGAGCGCCTGTGGTGCACCGACGAAGCCACAGCCAAGCTCCGTGCAGAAGCACGGCACATGGGGGCACACACTTTGATGGTCGTCGAGCTCGTAGTAGGGGACGTAGCTCCCGCAGCCATCATGGTGGCACTTGACTGTCAAGGAGGAGATGATGGCATCCAATGACCGGATGTGGCCAAAGCCACTGCCGTGCTCACACGTCTGGCACAGTTTATAGGGGAGCCCGATGAGGCATTTGTAGCAAGCCAAGTGCCCGGCATTGCACTGCACAAAATTTTAACGATTACGGACATCCTCAGACCTCGAACAAATTGAACAATAAATTGATGGAGCATCTATCTATTATCTTATAATATTAAATACTAAAATCACAATACATGTCAAAAATAGAGAAATATGCTAGAAAAAAAATTCAACAAAGGGATCTCTACAATTACCTATTAACATGATAGATGAAAGAAATCACCCACCTGTGCCCTAATTATTTTTCCAAATAATAAATAAAGAAAGTTGCAGTCCATAAAAAAATGGTCAGAGCATGACTACTCCGCTCTAAAGGTTATTGGTATCATTAAACACTTCTTGGATGCAAGTACTGTTGTCTATCATGCAATGAAAGGATAAATAGAAGTAAAAATATATTATAAAAAACATGGTCGGCAGGCTTAAGCATGATGCCCTCGCATTTGCGAGGGCCACCTTGCTAGTTGGTGAAAGAAATTAACCTCGAAGACAGGGGGCTTGATGGGGCGGGAGCACACGCTGCAATTAAGCAAACTCATGTCCATCTTTATGGTAACTTCTCCGGCTTGCTTCACTTGGCCACTCCCGGATAGCTCCACCCGTGCCTTCTTGGCGCTCCGATCGTCCTTCTCCATCATCAACAGCAAATCCCGGCGCCTTTCCACGGTGGTATCCGGAGGAACCTGCACACTGTCCATAATCTGCATAGAATTCATGGAGGCAAACACATCACATCGTGAGGTGGAACCCACAACAACATAGAGATGTTTCTTCCATGTAATTAAAAGAATACAGTCGTGGAAGTGAAATGAAGCGCGGGAACAAACTTGTGCCGAATGCGGTTCATCAGAAGGACCAGCAGACTGCAATTGCTCGCCACTTGTTGGAAAAATTATGTGTTCTGTCAAGGAACTGGGCGCTGCAACTGTAAAATCAATGTTAAAACGGAATTGTTTTCAATTCATGAATCATTTACATGTATGCTGTAGAGAATTGTACAAGGATAACAAATTCATGATAATACAATACCGAGTTTATAGCATGTTACGTACATGTTGATTGGGACAAATCGTGCGAATTAAAGGGTGAAAATGTTTATGTAAAATCTGTATATAACCTGCGATATATAGAGAAGGATTATGTACCTGATGATTGAGCCGGTGTATCTAACACTACATTGTCAACAATGGGCGAGCTTGATGTATTATGGGTTGTCCTGGCATTGCCAAGTTTTGCTAAAATGGGATGCTTGTTGTTATTCTGATCGGTGTCGGTGATTGCAAACTGATCGGCCAGAGCATCAGTATTTGAATGAGAATCAGAGCATTTTACTCCTTCAACAGTGTTACCATTTGGCATGTTATTACGCAGCGGAGCATAGACAGACTCTTCTAGACAACGTACCTATTTGAATCAGAACACACATATTAATTGTAGCAAACAAAATACGCAACTTAGGAAAAAGAAAAAAACACGTCTGAAAAAAGTAACTCGAATATAAATTTGCACATGTAATAAACTTGATCAGTCATTAGATTGGTTAAATAAATGCTACATAAATAATTCATTGGCTGAATGTTGTTATGGGTCTTTTATTGCATGTAGCAGTATAGACTATATAGCATGACATTCTTTTCAAACAAGGCATACGTTCATATAATAACGAATATTGTGTTTCAAATAAATAGTATATCACAATTTGCTTACGGAATTTAGTGGTGCACAAGTAATTACCGGCAGGAAGCTACCAAAGGGATGTGCAACTACCCATTTGGATGTGAAGCAACCCATTTCCGTAGTGACAACACTCAAGCGTGGAAAGCCATCTGGAACTATGAGTGTAGGGTGTTTCGCAAGATCGATGAAAATGACCTGCATCTCAATGACAATTATGGAAACAAATTTTGTAAATTAACATGTGACATCAGCACAATCAAGCAGTTTATTATGGCATAATAATGATAGTTTCTGTAAGTGTGGTTGGAATGTTCTTACACTCAGAATGTGCACACAGCCCTTCACATGGACAAACAATCTATCCGATTTTTTGTAGTCCTTGATTCCTTTGAATAGGCAATCAGCAACCAAATTGCACCAATCCATCTGTTTGAGATTACCAACCTGTCGAGCAGCTCCCAGAAATGACCTGCTGACATTCACAGATGTATTTGGTGCTAGATAAATTGCAAGTATCGCCATCATAAAGGCTATGCAGAATGGTTCCTCCTCAGTTATGCTGCACATTTCTTCCGCCACTTCCATCGCGTTCTTCCCTCTCGTATCCCAAGTGTACTGTTTGTAGAGAGCATCGTCGACATGGAGACCCTCTATAACTTTGATGGGTCCTGAAGGAATTCCAAGGACAAACTTCACAAGGGGCCTCACTGGAATTGATATGCCTCCGTCAAATTCTAGCTCCTCGGTGTCACAATTGAACTTATCAACCAGCCACAGGGTTAGATCTTTATCCATCTTAAAATCTTTCATTGACAAAATGCTCTCAAACCCAATTTTCCTGACAAAACCTATCTGCTTGTCACTAAGACATTTCATAAATGGCGGAAGTTGGTGAGGTGAACATCTATAATGCACATTGTTTTTGTCCTAAAAAAACAAGGAACGAGTGGATTAGCCAAAAAGATTTATTATATTATTAAAAAAAGACAAACGTAGAAATATATTTATGATAACCAGTCGTAGAATTCTTGGTCGGCAAGGCCGAAAACAAATCCCAGCATTGAAAAGGCTGGAATCTCAAGACCCCACGTGCCAACCCAAGCTGCACCTAAATAAGCTTCACTTCGTTCTAATAAAAAAACTAAAGGACCTTCACTTTATTGGTATAGATCAGATTAGAAATATATTTGTGATAACCAGTCAGGTACCTCTATTCTTGAATTGATATCCCTCTGTCTTATTATCCTACTTCGATTTTTATCTCGATGTCTACTGCGTATTTGCCTTATATATTATGGAAATGGTACAATTTAGACTGAAAAATAGTCTTTTAAAATTCATATAGGTTCAACATAAATCAATCAAGTGAGCTAAATTCTGGATTATTTTTACAGGAATGATCATTTATATTTATACAAGGAAAATCAACCTGAAACTAAAATGTGAGATAACTACAGTAAAATTAAATCTGTGAATAAAGTTGGCCCAAGCAAAACATATAAGAGCCTATATGAATAACGACTAGTGGTGGACAAAAGTGGCAGAGAACCCATGGAATTAATAGCAAGGGAATGAATGAAGTGGACGGGAAATATATAAACTTCACATGCAGGTGATCTAAGAAAAATCTTACATGCAACACATGCATGGAAACAGATAAGAATATGGTACATATCAATTTCAATGTGATTTGTGTGCGACTGGAAACAAACATGTCATACGAGAAACGAGAAGGAACCGCACAACGATAAACATACAGGAAAAAATATGTCAAATATGCAATTTGTCATTTTCTGTTATTCTACATAAATATGTTGATGCAAAACAGCACAGATGAAGACAAAATCAGTTATAAGCCTGAGATGATGTTTTTAGAATTCAGATGAATTTAGACTGATAATTAATTTTGCTTAGATGGCCAAGTGGCATGGTAAGACCATGTTGATCCACATGGGCTAAATAATTATTTGATCTGTGAATTATACGCAGGTCCGAGATTAAATAATGTATGCTCATGAGATCCTGACATACCGATTGAGATTAAATTCGCATCACAATCGGGCACGACAGACCACTAATCCGGAGCTGACCAAGCATATACGTGAACAGAAAAGGAGTTGGCATGTATGTGATGACATCACTGCCAATGTAAAAAGGAAACTTATACTGCTGCTTTGCTTTGTGCTTGCTTTCCCAGATCATGTATTAAGTTAGCATTTGATGGATTTCAACGTATCAAATCTATAGTCATAAATACATCAATTTTTATTCTGTAGACAACGATTTGCATGTCTAATTTAATTATGAAAATCAACATAAAAAGTAAAGTTATTTCCATAGCATGATTTTAAATTTACAAAACTAGACTTCAGAATATATGAAAATTCAAACAAAACTTAAATCCTAAATGTAGAAACAAAATACAATGGAATGAAATGTTTGACGAGTAGGCCACGTAGGTCAATTATTCATTTGGCAGTCATACCTATAGTGCTAATCAAATGGTAAATATGGAGAAAATAAATGTATATATGCAAAACCAAATTAGATGCAAGGCAGGCATGTTCCGGGCTAGAAAGATAGCAGATCGATTCCAGTACGATTCGTGTATGAGTTGTTATTTTGCAGGTTAATATGTGTACGAAGTTGTATCCTACAAGAAAACACAACCATGTTTAGTTTAATACATCATGTAAATTATGCAAGAGCATTTCAGTTGTGCCAAAATATACAAGTCTTAGAAAAATAATATGGGCACAATAAACAGTGCTATGAGAGGAGCGAGTTAAAGGCGTGTGCTTTTAAAACTATTGATTGATATTTATCTGTAATTATAATTTTCATGAAGGAAGTATTTACGAAAGGTCTGATAATAATTGTACACCATATACGAATCCCTAATTGTTTGGCTTGAATAATATAGGTGCTAAGACTATACATCCACTCTCTAATTAAGTGAGCTCAGCTCCATTTCTCTCTCAGAGTTATATTTCCATAGAATGCCAAGTAGAAAAAACACGTGAAGCACGAGAAGGAAGTGACATAAATTGGGAGTGAAGGAGAGAATGTTTCATCACAAAGTGATAAAAAATATATATTATATAAGGTATTTATTTGAAATTTAATTGTGATAATATTATGGAAATAAATTAAAAAGAACATAGAACAATCACAGAGAACAGTACAGATAGTGCGAGGGATTTTTTTTCATATATATACTAATAATAAGACTTCTTATTCAATAGCCATACAATACATTAGGATGCTATAGAGCGTCGAGATATATGTGGATGCATGTAATTCTATATATACAAAACACCACTGCAGCATGTTCACCGAGAAGGTGAGTGGACAACGTAGGTCTCCTGATTCAGATGCAAACTATCTATGCTTCTATTTTAATTATAGATGAACAAATTTACAAATATTAATGGTAGGAAGAGGACACCAGTCACCAGGGAACAAGGACTGCAAGAGGAGAACTTGCAGCACTGTATATAAGTCTCTGTTCTCACATACCAAGCAGCGACTTGAGTGTTGTCTGTAATTTGTCAATACTTGCCCTTAATTAAATATTTGCAATCAAAGTGCAATCATGTTTTCACAAGATGTATACATTGAATATATTGAGAAGTTATGTGATACCATATTTTTGAAAGAAATGATATTAAATATAACAGTATGAAACCGAGCCGCGCAAACGCTTGGTCTCCCTGGTAGTTTTGAACTGAATAAAACATGATGATAATGGAGGGATGCCAACCCCTCGCAAAAAAAAATAAGGGGAGGGGGGTTTCCAGCAATGTACCCTCACGGAAGATCCAATTGGTAGATTACTATAAGTATCCATGACACTCCCCCCTCTTTGGATCGGTTCCTACTGGGATTAGCAGGCCTGGAACAGGAAACCGTGAAGCTGTTAGTAATCTTCGAAAGGTAGGCGAAAGTAACACTGGGAACTCATAAAGTTTAATTGAAGGCACGGTAGACAGATCCCAAAACATTGTATATGAGAGAGATCGAAGCAGTTTTGAAAGATCTCTCTCGCATACAATGCGTTATAATAGTCGATGTTCTATATTCGTATATGAGAGGAAGATCTCACGTGCACGGCCCGAAGCAGCTTTGACCGAGAAAACGGAGGTCTCCTGATTCAGATGCAAACTATATATGTATGCTTCTATTTCAATTATTGATGAAAGAAATTTACAAATATTAATGGTAGGAAGAGGACACGAGGGAACAAGGACTGCAAGAGAACTTGGAGCACTGTATATAAGTCTATGTTCTCACATACCAAGCAGCGACTTGAGTGTTTTCTGTAATTTGTCAATACTTGCCCTTAACTAAATATTTGCAATCAAAGTGCAATCAAGTTTTCACAAGATGTATACAATGACTATATTGAGAATTTATGTGATACCATATTTTCAAAAGAAAAAAAATACTAAATATAACAGCATGTATGAAACCTAGCCGCGCAAGCGCGGTCTCCCTGGTAGTTTTGAACTGAATAAAACATGATGATAATGGAGGGATGCCAACCCCTCGCAAGAAAAGAAGGGGAG
Organism: Triticum aestivum; assembly: GCF_018294505.1. Taxonomy (NCBI): domain Eukaryota; kingdom Viridiplantae; phylum Streptophyta; class Magnoliopsida; order Poales; family Poaceae; genus Triticum; species Triticum aestivum. The sequence continues at coordinate 6,064,501 of NC_057802.1, read as the reverse complement.
GGGGGATTCCAGCAATGTACCTTCCAGGAAGATCCAATTGGTAGATTAGTATAACTATCCATGACACTGCCCCTCTTTGGATCGGTTCCTACTGGGATTAGCAGGCCTGGAACGGGAAACCGTGAAACTGTTAGTAATCTTGGGAAGATAGCCACAAGTAAAACTGGGTACTAATACAGATTAATTGAAGGCACGGTAGACAGATCCCAAAACATCGTGTATGAGAGAGATCCGAAAACAAGCAAGATCCGAAGAGGGGAAACAAGCAAGATCCAAAAACTGATAAAGTAAAACTGGGTATTGATACAGACTAATTGAAGGCGCGGCAGACAGATCCCAAAACATCGTGTATGAGAGAGATCGAAGCCCATAAACAGCGATTAAAGTTTCAAAGCAGTGAAACAAGCAAGATCCGAAAACAGATAAAGTAAAACTGGGTATTGATACAGATTAATTGAAGACGCGGTGGACAGATCCCAAAACATCGTGTATGATAGAGATCGAAGCCAATAAACAGCGATTCAAGTTTCAAAGCAGTGAAACAAGCAAGATCCGAAAACAGATACGGAAACTAGACGAAATCCTCTGCTTACCGGCTGTGGATGAGCCCGAGTTAGGGTTTGAGACTCGGAGCAGATGATAACAAGGGGAAATCAATCGGGAAGAGAACTGAATTTCTCTGCAAATCACGGGAAATCAACAAGTAGGGCGAGTGATGGTGACGCTCGCCCTACCCGCATGGTATGTACTGGACTGGAGTGGAGGAGCGGGGGGAAGAAGAGCTGTGTTTTCCTTTCCTTAATAGCGAAGCCAAAGATGAAGGGCAGCGGCTCGGTTTTGGTGCTCCACCGTTCGTTCGGAGAGGAAAAGCCTTTGGGCATCGATCGAACGACTTTCCTAGGCCGAGCGTTTCTCCACTGACGGGCTTCTTTTGGGTCAGTCAATGGAAGTCCCACTTCTAGCTCGGGGCATCCAGCCCGCCATAAAGAAAAAAAAAAACTCAACGCATCCCTACTGACCCATGCAGCTCAAGTGGCAACAGCCGTACCCGGATTCTCAAAAATCTATGTGCACGGTGGAGTGGTAAAATCAATCGAATAAAGGTGCTGTTGGTGTTATCTGCAGAGAAGACCAGGGGCGTTTCCTCGGAGTGTCGGCTGTCGTCTTCAACGGGATGTCGGATCCTGAAACTGTTGAAGCTTTCGCATCTCGGGAAGCACTAGTTTTGGCTGAAGACTTGCTGCTGCGGAAGATAACCATAGCTATTGACTGTCTGAGAGACTGAAAGTGACCACTCAGCTCAGGTCAACCAATCTACTGGGAGGGTATTACATGATTACAAGTTAAGCTCCTGAAAAACATTCTTTCAGGCATGTGATATACAAGCCGCGTCAGGGTCCGTCGTAGGGTGTGTGCGTGCGGGTGTGTGTTAGTTGGCATCGTGTGCGGGGGTGTGACCGCGTCGAGCGCGTGCGTGCGCGTCGGGTGCGCGGGCTGTGGAGCGCGGGACTTGGCGAGTGAGTGAGTGGGTGTGTCGGGAGCGCCGCGTGGGGCGTCCGTGCGCACGCATAAAACCCCTCTCCCTCCTGTACATTGTGGCACGGTGTGTTGAGTTTCAGCTCAAGAAAAATTGTTGTAGCCGCGGCAGGCATTCGTGCGTCAGAAATCCACCGTGTGCTCCCTTTCTTCGTCAGAAATCCACCGCGGAGGACGTGCTGATGCAGGTCGCGACGAACACGACGGCGATAGACGTGTGGGACAGCCTCAAGGTCCGTTTCGTCAGCGCATATCTTGTGAAGGCAGCGCGACTCTCCACCCTCCGTGCCGAGTTCGAACGGTTGCGGATGAACGACGGGAAGGAGCTGGATGCGTACGCCGGGAGAGTCATGGCCGATGCTACAACGACGGGCAGCATGGTCTGCACAATGCCAAAGAAGGTGGAGACAACAGAGCAAGCACTCGCCGCCGAGGCCGACAACGTCGGGCCGGTGCTCCTCTAGACCGTGTCTTAGGGGGTGAATGTTACGACTTAAGCCACAGTGAGTGCGGCCAGTGCGCGAGCTGGTCGAGCCGGACGCCGGTCCGAGCCGCTTCAAGGTCCGTGGCAGGGTGTGTGCATGTGTCCGTGTGTGTGCGTGCGGGTGTGTGTTAGTTGGCGTCGTCCGCGAGGGTGTGACCGCGTAGGGCGCTGGATCCGGCTGCTCAAGCGCGTGCGTGCGCGTCGGGTGCATGTGCTGTGGAGCGCGGGACGTGGCGAGTGAGTGAGTGGGCGTCGTGGGGCGTCCGCGCGCGCATGCATAGAACCCCTCTCCCTCCTGTACATTGTGGCGCGGTGTGTTGAGTTCGAGCTCAAGAAAATTTGCCGTAGCCGCGGCGGGCGCTCGTAAGCCAGAAATCCACCATGTGCTCCCTTTCTTCTTCCTCCTTTTGATTTGTGCCAGAGAGAGGGTGAGTGCGACGAGGGAGGGCTAGGGCATGGGCTCAGCCCCGACACTAGTCTTTGTATTGCCATGGATTATTTACTTAATAAGGTGCGTTGTTTGGCTAAAACAGGGATTGACAACGTACATGGTTTCATAATAGTTGTTACTATCCTAGGGTTTTGATAATTGGGTAACTCGTACATCGTCGAGGTTATTCGTCTTTGATCATCGCCGATCCACAATGAGCATTGGGATCTAGCACGCACTTGGGCCGAATCAGTGGCTCGCCTTCCACCCGGCCATGGCATTACCGCTTTTCTTGGGGTTCCTCGGTGGAAGATCTGTTTGATGGCGACATTGTCATCAAGGGGTTCCAGTAGATTGGCAACAAGGAAAAAGAAGGGGAAAGACGGGATCAATCTGGAGACAACTATGAAGAATATGAAACTGAAGGAATATGAGCTGGATGTCATCTTCGTCGGGGAGGAGGAAATTTTAGAACTCTCGAATGCAGGAAGGTGATTGGCAGGACAAGGGTAAACACCACAAAACCATTCAGCATGGATGCGTTCAAGGACATAATGAGAAGTATGCATTGCGGCTCGCCTATGATCCGGAATTCCGCGAGATGGATGACAATCTGTTCGTGATGCAACACATTTGCCTACGAGATTGGAACTGGGTAATGCATCAGGGTCCCTTGATCTTTTGAGGGTTGATGGTTATGATAGAAGTATATGATGGCAAGGGTCGTCCAGAAACCATCAAGCTAGACCGGGCCTCTATGTGGCCACAGATTCACAACCTCCCAAACCTTTACAGATCCCAAACAATTGATGAGCAGCTGGTGACGAGGATTGGGCAGGTCAAGAGTCGGGATATGAACCTATCAAGGGTATATGAGGGGACCTATGTGCGAGTCAAGGCAAAATTATAGTTGCAGATCCAATACCACGATTTGCACCACTGAATTTGAATGAGAAAGAGAGAATACTTCTGCCCATAAAATAGGGAGTACCTAGAACTCATCTAGATGAGACGTAATTTGGTCTCATTCACCTGGAAAACAAGAACGGATACAACCCACGTCAGCATACACGCATCTTATAGCATCACATCCAGTGGCTATAAAAGATGAATGAGACCAAATTAAATCTCATCTAGATGAGTTCTAGCAAAACTGCATAAAATATGAAAATATAGACTTCTATGAAGTTTGTGGCATCATAGGACACATCAAGGAGGAATGTGGTCATGGGGGTCATGCACTAAAGAATATTGAGTATGGTTCATGGATGGTGGCAAAACACATAGGAACTTGTCAGGTAGCCAAGGCTTTGGTCATGGGTATTCATTTTCTCAGGCTGGGAGGGCCCCGACGAGGGATGGGTGAGGTAGGGGATGGGGTGCAGGCCGGGGAATCAATCCTCACGTCCCTAGGAAGCACACATCTGGATAGGCTGACAATTAAACTGAAGGATCAAAATGCTTGCGTAAATCTATTATTAACATATAGCTATAGATAATATTAACATATCTCCGCAAAAAAGATAATATTAACACAATTAGATTCTTACATAGGCCGAGCTTGTTGGGATAGGAGTTGTTATGGCAGTCCCAAGCTCTGCTGAAATAGAATGTTTGTTGTTATTCTTATCAGTATCAGTGGTAGTGAAATGATTAGCCAGAGCATCAGCATTTCTCTCAGAATCAGCACATTTTCCATCTTCGGTTATGTTGTCATTCAGCCTTTTAACAGGCACAGAAGCATAGACCAATTCTTCCAGGCGACGAAACTGTTGAAGATTATACTTGTGAAGACGTTGCTGCTTAGATGTAATTTCACAAAAGTAATAAGCTTGACCGGTCATTAGATTTGGTAAATAAATGCTAGATCCACAACATGTAGAAATTACTTTTGCATGAGTATGTGATACAGGACTAAAATGCCTGTTAAGTAGCAGTATGGAGCATGGCAATATTTTGAAACAAGGTATATGTCTATATGATAACTTCTTGCATAGAAGACCACAGGAAATCCCAACACGTTGATCATGCAAATTAAATTCTTTTTTCTTACCAAATCATCCAAATTAACAGAATTGAACTCAATTATCTATGTATGATGTTGACAACTTCAAAGATGACTAAAGGTCAGTACTAGCTTAGTGTTGGTACTCCACAGTTATCTGCAGAGAAGACCAGGGGCGTTTCCTCGGAGTGTCGGCTGTCGTCTTCAAGGGGATGTCGGATCCTGAAACTGTTGAAGCTTTCGCATCTCGGGAAGCACTAGTTTTGGCTGAAGACTTGCTGCTGCGGAAGATAACCATAGCTATTGACTGTCTGAGAGAGTGAAAGTGACCACTGAGCTCAGGTCAACCAATCTACTGAGCTCAAGTCAATTATCTATTACATGATTACAAGTTAAGCTCCTGAAAAACATTCTTTCAGGCATATGATATACGAGCCGCGTCGGGGTCCGTAGTAGGGTGTGCGCGTGCGGGTGTGTGTTAGTTGGCGTCATGGGCGGGGGTGTGACCGCGTCGACCGCGTGCGTCCGCGTCGGGTGCGCGGGCCGTGGAGCGCGGGACTTGGCGAGTGAGTGAGTGGGTGCGTCGGGAGCATGGCATGGGGCATCCGTGCACGCATGCATACAACCCATCTCCCTCCTGTACATTGTGGCGCGGTGTGTTGAATTCGAGCTCAAGAAAGTTTGCGGTAGTCGCGGTGGGCGTTCGTGTGCCAGAACTCCACCGTGTGCTCCCTTTCTTCTTCTTTCTCCTTTCCGTTTGTGCCAGAGAGAGGGTGAGTTCGATGAGGGAGCGAGGGCTAGGGCACGGGCTCAGCCCCAACATTTGGCATCAGAGTATGGGGGGGGGGGGGGGGGGGGGGGGGGGTCAGCGGCATGGCAGCTAAAGGCGTTCGAGGAGAAGACGCGGCCGTGCACCCAGAACAACGGCGGACGCGACGGCAACCAGCTCCTGCTCAAGGTGGCTCAGTGGGTGGCATGGCCGCGTCAGGAAGGAGGCGGCTTCGACCACAACGATGACGGCGGTGGCAGCACAACATCGGGCGGTGGAGGAAAGCGTCATGGCCGATGCTACAATTGCGGGCAGCGCGGTCACTTCCGCCGTGACTGCGCGATGTCGTTGTCGTGGCCTTGCCCTAGCTAGCCCTAGCTCCTCTCTCTCTCTCCCTCTCTTTCTCTCTCTTGTGCGCTCACACGACACAAGGAGAAGGAATACAGGAGGAAGAAGAAGCACACGACGAGGGTTTTTTCCGGCGTACGAACGCCGCCGCACGAACGGCAAAATTTTCCCGAGCTCGAACTCAACTCCCCGCCGTTACACCGAGCCCTGCAGGTGCTCTTATACCCTGGGCATATGCCGAGCACGACCCGCACGTCCCCCGCCCTGTCAGGCCATGACCTCGCCCGCTCTGGTCGCGCCCACTCCGCGCACACACGCGCCTGGGTCGCGTTGAGCCGGCGCTAGACATGACCCGATCAACACCACCTTGCTCGCTAACGACCTCCTACCTCTACGGTGCTCCTACTGCATGCACACACGCGCACCTACGCACCACACACACACACACACACACACACACTTACGCACACACCCGCCATGGACCCAGCACGTTCGACATGGTCAGCGCACGCCCACACACGCGCTCACTGCGTTCGATCGCCGCCGCGGCTTATGGTGGCCAACACTCTCCCTAGAGGAGGCCGTCGTCCTCGACGCCAGCGTTCGCCAGCAACGCCTGCTCCGCCGCTGGTGCCCTCTGCAGCTGGGGACAGTCCCGCTTGAAGTGGGCGCGCTCGCTGCACTTGTAGCAGCGGCCACGCCTTTTGTCGTCGTTGCCCGATGCCACGCTCTGCCCAGCGTCGTCGTCGTGAGCTCCTCCCTGATGCCGTTCCTGCGCCTGCCACTGCCCCATGGTCAGCACAGTTGATCGCCGCCACGCTCGCCGCCGTCTTGTCCACGGCACCGAACCCGCTCGTCGAACGCGCACAACCGCCCGAGCGCCTCGTCGAACGTCATCTCGTCGAGGTTGCAGAACTGCTCGATGCCGGCGACGACGGGGAACAGTCGATCGGGCACCGTCATCCCCACTAGCCTCTCGGCGTACGCATCCAGCGCCTCGCCGTCCGCCATGTTCAGGCGATCAAGCTCCCCGCGCAGCGTCGTCCGCCTCACCGCGCGCACTCGATCGGCGCCGACGAACATCACCTTCAGGGAGTCCCATACCTCCCTAGCGGTGAGCTTCGTCGCCACCTGCAGCAGCACGTCCTCCGGCAGCCCGCCGAGGATCATCGCGTGCGCCGTCTTGCATTTTTTCCGTTCATCGCCGCGTCACCCGGTGCCACCGCCTCCCACTGGGTGTGGACGTCGAGGATCACCCGCGCCTTGATCTCCCACACGGTATAGTTGTCTGGTGTGAGCATCCGCGTCGCCATTGACACTGATCCGCCCGCGCCTCCGCCATGTGGCATAATCGCCATTGCCGCCGGCGAACTCCTCCCTGAGCTCTGATGCCAATTGTCGTTGCCGTGGCCTTGCCCTAGCTAGCCCTAGCTCCTCTCCCTCTCTCTCTGCTGCGCTCACACGACACAAGGAGAAGGAAGACAGGAGGAAGAAGAAGCACACGGCGAGGGATTTTCCGGCGCACGAACGCCACCGCACGAATGGCAAATTTTTTCCGAGCTTGAACTCGACTCCCCTCCGTTACACCGAGCCACGCGGGTGCTCTTATACCCTGGGCCTGGGGTATGATCAGGTTTACATGTGTATATGTGTTTACAAAAACTTTCAAATCTTTTTGTGTTGCAGAAAATGAATTTTGGAAAAGGGCACCAATGTGGCCGTGCTCCATTTGGAATTTTAGATTTTTTTGAAACTTCTACATATGGTTTTTGATTGTCTTTTTAAGTGTGCAACATGGTGCCCAAGCACCATAACTTCGCTCTCACTTTCTTCTCGCTATCTCTGGTGCGCCGGTGACGACGGCCGGAGCAAGCCCGTCTCACCACTACCGTTGCTATCCCCTGTCCACATATCGCTTCTAGACAAGGTTGGATTCGACTGGAGCTACGACCCATGGTTCGCGGTGCTGCGGCCGTACCCGGTGGTTTTTGACTCGCCAGAATGCCCACGAGGAAGTTGTTGCAAAGGTAGGTGCCTGTGGCCATGGGCTGTGGCGAGTAAGGAGGCGTCGTTCCCTTTTTTTTGCCCCAGGTAGGTACCAATGTTACAGCCGGTGTTTGTTTTTTCTGGAACCATAGGTGATTTTTGCTGGAACCGGCTACTAATTTTTCTGGGGATCTGCAGTGGATGGTTCTTTTTTATGTCACCGGCGATGGATTTGCTGTGACCAGCGATATTTTTTGTTGGAACCGACGATGATTTTTGATGCAACCGGTGGTGTGCCCGAGCCACAACAGCGCCATGGGGAGTGCCGGAATTTGATGCGATGAATTTTGATGTGACCGGCGACAAAGTTTTCTGGAACCGGCAACAAATTTTGTCACAATCGGCCACCAGCGATTCTACAACCTGCGTGGGGGGAGACGCCGAGATGCTGCAACCAATGCCTTCAACAAGGCCACTGCGAGGCACAACCAATTAAGGCCAGACCTTGGGTTTCACCCTGAAAGCTAAGACTCTGAACTCGTCTTGTATTGCCGTCCCCTCTTGCCGATGCCGATACTACGAGTCACGAATCACCAAGCAAATTCCTCATCGCCTCGAAGACTTGATCCGCCATTACTAGGCCTGTGACCTCAACCATAATGACGTTCTCTGCCACCGTCTTCATCATGGAAATCGAAGTAGCGACATGTCCCATAATGTCAACAATTAATGAAGCTTCACGTCACGCCCTCCGGAAGCCACACGAGCTGAATAGGTACGCACACGACCGAATCTCATCCGATCCAACAATCTGCAGGCGTCAAGCACCTAATGGAGATCTCCGGCGGAGTCTTCCGGCATCAAGGGCCAAATCAATGAGGGCCAGCATCAAGCAGGACACCATCTTGGCACTAGAAGAACCCTAGGACCACCTCCATTGTGCAAGCACGTGCGGCCCCTCTGCCAAGCCTCGTGGCCTTCAGATCTAGGTTGCAGCACACACAGAGGCAAGGGAGCCTCAGCCAACACCGATTCAGTAGTGAACCGGCGCACAACCAAACCCCACCGCCGTATCCCACCACCACTCGCCGAGCCCCGCCGCCGCACGCCTCCGGATGGCCGCAGCCATCGCGGCCACGGAGCACCGGCGAATCCCGTCGGGAACCACTGCCAAAGCCCCAGGGGAGCCGCGAGAAGGAGCCACGCGGGCTTCGTTCGGCGGTGGCGCAGGGAGAGGAGGAGAAGAAGCCGGGGCGGTGGTTGCAGGCGTTCTGTTTTTCGTAGGATGTTCTTGTTGGACATATGCCATGAGGTCTTCAAACTGCTCAGTGTATTCGACCACTGTCAGGTTGTTCTGCTTGAATGTGTTAAACCTTTCAGTCAGATTATAGGAAGCAGAACCTGAAGATCTGTTACTATTTCAGCACATAATTGGGACCAAGTCAGTTGCTTGTTGAGTAACACTGACCTTCTCAGCCAAATGTCTGCTCTTCTAGTGACATATAATTGTGTTAAGCTCACCTTGTATTCACTTGGTGTTCCTGCCATCTAAAAGAACCTATCACACTACCTGATCCAGCCCCCGGGGTTGGTGCCATCGAACCGTGGAAATTCCATTCGGGGTCCTGCCGGTGATGACTTTAAGAACTGTGTTCTCATCTCTCTTTCATACTCTCTGTAGTAATCCTCCCACTGAGTTCTGACTGGAGGTGATTGAAAGTTATGAAATGCTGGTGCGTGAGGTGTTCTGATTGGCGCGGTAGGGGTAGCCTATCCTAAATGAATTTCCTGCTCTGAAATGTTGGCGAAACCTGGTGGAGCTGTTCGTCTAGTTGTGTTGAGAGGAGGAAGATTTGGTGGCACTTGTGCTGCCAACAACCGAGTGTTCTCCTACTCCATCTCAAGTCGTTTGTGTAGCGCTTGAGTGACAAGTCTGGAAACTTGATCTGCCCTTTCATGTGTTCCAGGGGATTTGGGACTGTTCCTTGTCCTTGGGTGGAGCTTGGGCTGTCTGGGCAGATGTGGATGCATTCGTCGTTCAGAATGATTTCAGCCAGGTTGACTGCGTGAAGATCTTTAAGGATGCCTTCGACCTCATGCAGCTCTGTTGTCTCCTCGTGGGTTTGGACCACTTTGTTGGGACAGTCCGTACGCTGAGTACTTTCCGGCGTACTTTGTACAACGCGATTCCGGTGACCTGTGCTTTCCGCCGTCGATCACACGTGCACACAAGCTGGCTTCTTTCTGGAGATACGCACGTACGCGTACACAGCAAGCAGGCACACACACAGGTGGATGGATTCCTTGATGCTAGCTACCACGTACTAGCTAGGTTAGCTTCTGGCGAGTAGACGAACACGCGCACGTAGGCGAAACAATACGATGACGCGATTTGATGGCTACAGGGCCGTATCGGTCCTGTGGATTATTTCTTTCAATCTGGGTTACAAGTTACAAGGGGTATAGCTAGCTATATACTCCTTTCGTCCGGCATTATTTGTCGCATAAATGGATGAAAGTAGACGTATCTAGAATTAAAATACATCTAAATACAATCATTTCAACAACAAATATTTCTGGATGGATTTTTAGGCAGATTTTTAGAATTTTTTGTGTATGTATGTTATGTTTATATGTATGTATGTATGTTTATATGCAAAGCATATGCAAAGAAAATGTATGAATGGTCATATGCAAAGAAAAATGTATGTATGGTCATATGCAAAGAAAATGTATGTATGTATGTTCATATGAAAGAAAAATGTATGTATGTATGTTCATATGCATATGCAAAGAAAATGTATGTTCATATGCATATGCAAAGAAAATGATGTTCATATATATGATGATATGTTCATGTATGAGTATATGTATGTATATATGTTCTCTGTGTATATATATGTTCATGTATATATGCAAAAGATAGATTTTTAGAAAAGTTAGGATTTTTTTCTGTTCATAGATTTTTTTGGTGATATTAATTATTGTAGAATATGCAAATGTTTGTATATTCATATGAACAATGCATTAGGCAAAACCTTTACTGTTTTTCGAAATTTTCTATTTGAACATTTTTTTATGAATGAGAGGAAAAAGGAAAATAAGGAGAGGAAGAAAGGAGAAGAAGAGGAGAAATAAATAAGAAGAGGAAAAAAGAAGAAAAAGAAGAGGAGAAGAAGAAAGGAATAGAAGAGAAGAAGAAAAAATAAAAAAATTCTATTTTTTCTTCTTCTCTTCTATTCCTTTCTTCTTCTCCTCTTTTTTTTTCTTCTTTTTTTCTTCGATCTTCTCCTCTATTCCTTTTCTTCTTCTCCTCTTTTTATTTCTTCTTCGTTTTCTTATGTTTTATTGGGTCTGTCGTCGTCGATATACCCCTCTCCCGCTAACTTCAACACGAGGGGGGGTTGATATACCCCCTCCCCGATAATATTATTTTCCCATGTACGTATGTCGTCGTTGTCGATATAACCCCCTCCCGATAACTTCAACACGTGGGGCGGGGGGGGGTCGATATACCCCCTCCCCGATAACATTATTTTCCCATGTATGTATGTCGTCGTTGTCGATATATATAACTCCCTCCCAGATAACTTCGACATGACGGACGGTCGATATTTATACCCCCTCTCGACCGTGATAACTTATACCACGGGAGCACCCCCGGCCCTCTCGCTCGACCAAAACTCTCGAGGACACCCAAACCCTAGAAAAAAACGATGTCGGTCTCCTACCCCCTCCCGCCGCGCCCCTACCCTTGAAGCGTTGCCGAGGCCACCCCAAACCCGGAATAAGCTAGGTTTACGTTTGCACTAATATATCCACCTGCTGTCATGTTTGTGTAATAATTGCCATGTTGTAATATTTGCAGAAACAATGGAGCACGGACGAGACGAGCAAGCAGAAGAGGTGTTGGGGGACATAATCTCAGCCGGAGGTGATATCTTGTCGTATCTTAACGACAATGATGGTCTAGAAGAACAGGGTGAAGAAGCAGGCTACGGTGATCGAAGAGTGGAGGAGGAAAGACATGATTATGATGGCTCCGGTGACCCAATGTTGGTGCAAGAAGGAGCCCGTGGTGACGGCTCCGGTGACCGAACAGAGTCCGGCCAGGTAAATATATTAGTTAAGCCTGTGCTGACTAGCTAATTGATGCATTCATTGTTTTGGTATGTACACATATTAATTAACACTCGTCTTTCTTCTTTTTTCTAGCCCTCCGGATCGAGCACACCTGCGGTAAAGAGACGAGGCCCGAAGAGAAAGTTGCGCTCGGATGAAAGGTTTGAGATCACAGCAATCGCGCGCGACGGCCAACCGATTGAACCCATCCGGACAAAGGATGCATTTGCTGCTCAGTGCAGGGTTCTAGTTAGGGACAAGATCCCGATCAGCATCCACCAATGGTATAAGCCTAAGAAGGAAGACCCTGAGGTGTCTTATGTCAATGATATGCAGAAAGATGATCTTTGGACTGAGCTGAAGGCAAATTTCACCCTACGGCCAGAGGAGGATCCGGAGAAGCCAGTTAAAGAGCAATTAATCAAGTCTCATGCTCTTAAGAAGATGGCAGACCTATTCAGGAGGTGGAAGAATGAGCTGAAAACGTTTGTCGACAAAGAAGAGACACCAGAATTCATCGGCCGGTATGAGAAGATCAGAGATCACTGGCCCGCATTTGTGGCCCACAAGACATCGGAAAAGAGTAAGAAGATGTCAACGACAAACAAGAAGAATGCTGCGAAGAAGAAGCTTCACCATCGCACGGGGTCAGGTGGCTACCTCAAAGCCCGACCTAAGTGGGCCAAGGCTGAGAATGATCTGCTTGAAAAAGGGATCGAACCACAGACAATGAACTGGACAGATCGTTGCCGGACTTGGTTCTTCGGGGCTGGCGGAACCTTGGACCCTGTATCAGGGAGGTGCGTTTGGACGAACGAGCTTTTGAGAATACCAGTCAAGAAGATTCAGCAATATATCGATGCAGCGCAGGAAGGGACGTTCGTTCCAGACAGAGGTGCCGTCCGTTCGGCGCTCGGTCATCGGTGATTTGGATCACGACGAGTACGACTCCATCAACCCCGTTCACTTGAACGCTTCCGCTCGCGATCTAGAAGGGTATGTAGATGCACTCCTTTCCCCTCGTTGCTAGTATACTCCATAGATGGATCTTGGTGATGCGTAGAAAATTTTAAAATTCTGCTACGATCCCCAACAGTGGCATCATGAGCCAGGCCTATGCGTAGTTACTATGCACGAGTAGAACACAAAGCAGTTGTGGGTGTAGATGTTGTCAATTTTTCTTGCCGCTACTAGTCTTATCTTGTTTCGGCGGTATTGTGGGATGAAGCGGCCCGGACCGACCTTACACGTACGCTTACGTGAGACAGGTTCCACCGACTGACATGCACTAGTTGCATAAGGTGGCTAGCGGGTGTCTGTCTCTCCCACTTTAGTCGGAACGAATTCGATGAAAAGGGTCCTTATGAAGGGTAAATAGAAATTGGCATATCACGTTGTGGTTTTACGTAGGTAAGAAACGTTCTTGCTAGAAACCTATAGAAGCCACGTAAAAAACTTGCAACAACAATTAGAGGACGTCTAACTTGTTTTTGCAGCATGCCTTGTGATGTGATATGGCCAGAAGATGTGATGAATGATATATGTGATGTACGAGATTGATCATATTCTTGTAATAGGAATCACGACTTGCATGTCGATGAGTATGACAACCTGCAGGAGCCATAGGAGTTGTCTTTATTTTTTGTATGACCTGCGTGTCATTGAATAACGCCATGTAAATTACTTTACTTTATTGCTAAACGCGTTAGCCATAGAAGTAGAAGTAATCGTTGGCGTGACAACTTCATGAAGACACAATGATGGAGATCATGGTGTCATGCCGGTGACGAAGATGATCATGGCGCCCCGAAGATGGAGATCAAAGGAGCAAAATGATATTGGCCATATCATGTCACTATTTGATTGCATGTGATGTTTATCATGTTTTGCATCTTATTTGCTTAGAACGACGGTAGTAAGTAAGATGATCCCTTATAATAATTTCAATAAAGTGTTCCCCCTAACTGTGCACCGTTGCGAAAGTTCGTTGTTTCGAAGCACCACGTGATGATCGGGTGTGATAGATTCTAATGTTCGCATACAACGGGTGTTGACGAGCCTAGCATGTACAGACATGGCCTCGGAACACACGCAATACACTTAGGTTGACTTGACGAGCCTAGCATGTACAGACATGGCCTCGGAACACGGAAGACCGAAAGGTCGAGCATGAGTCGTATAGAAGATACGATCAACATGGAGATGTTCACCGATCTTGACTAGTCCGTCTCACATGATGATCGGACACGGCCTAGTTAACTCGGATCATGTTTCACTTAGATGACTAGAGGGATGTCTATCTGAGTGGGAGTTCATTGAATAATTTGATTAGATGAACTTAATTATCATGAACTTAGTCTAAAATCTTTACAATATGTCTTGTAGATCAAATAGCCATGTTGTCCTCAACTTCAACGCGTTCCTAGAGAAAACCAAGCTGAAAGATGATGGCAGCAACTATATGGACTGGGTCCGGAACCTGAGGATCATCCTCATAGCTGCCAAGAAAGATTATGTCTTAGAAGCACCGCTAGGTGAAGCACCCATCCCAGAGAACCAAGACGTTATGAACGCTTGGCAATCACGTGCTGATGATTACTCCCTCGTTCAGTGTGGCATGCTTTACAGCTTAGAACCGGGGCTCCAAAAGCATTTTGAGAAACATGGAGCATACGAGATGTTCGAAGAGCTGAAAATGGTTTTCCAAGCTCATGCCCGGGTCGAGAGATATGAAGTCTCCGACAAGTTCTTCAGCTGTAAAATGGAGGAAAATAGTTCTGTCAGTGAGCACATACTCAGAATGTCTGGGTTACACAACCGCTTGTCTCAGCTGGGAGTTAATCTCCCGGATGACGCGGTCATTGACAGAATCCTTCAGTCGCTTCCACCAAGCTACAAGAGCTTTGTGATGAACTTCAATATGCAGGGGATGGAAAAGACCATTCCTGAGGTATATTCAATGCTGAAATCAGCGGAGGTGGAGATCAAAAAGGAACATCAAGTGTTGATGGTGAATAAAACCACTAAGTTCAAGAAAGGCAAGGGTAAGAAGAACTTCAAGAAGGACGGCAAGGGAGTTGCCGCGCCCGGTAAGCCAGTTGCCGGGAAGAAGTCAAAGAATGGACCCAAGCCTGAGACTGAGTGCTTTTATTGCAAGGGAAGTGGTCACTGGAAGCGGAACTGCCCCCAAATACTTAGCGAACAAGAAGGCCGGCAACACCAAAGGTATATGTGATATACATGTAATTGATGTGTACCTTACCAGTACTCGTAGGAGCTCCTGGGTATTTGATACCGGTGCGGTTGCTCATATTTGTAACTCAAAACAGGAGCTGCGGAATAAGCGGATACTGGCGAAGGACGAGGTGACGATGCGCGTCGGGAATGGTTCCAAGGTCGATGTGATCGCCGTCGGCACGCTACCTCTGCATTTACCTACGGGATTAGTTTTAAACCTCAATAATTGTTATTTAGTGCCAGCTTTGAGCATGAACATTGTATCTGGATCTCGTTTAATTCGAGATGGCTACTCATTTAAATCCGAGAATAATGGTTGTTCTATTTATATGAGAGATATGTTTTATGGTCATGCCCCGCTGGTCAATGGTTTATTCTTGATGAATCTCGAACGTGATGTTACACATATTCATAGTGTGAATACCAAAAGATGTAAAGTTGATAACGATAGTCCCACATACTTGTGGCACTGCCGCCTTGGTCATATTGGTGTCAAACGCATGAAGAAGCTCCATGCAGATGGACCTTTGGAGTCTCTTGATTACGAATCATTTGACACATGCGAACCATGCCTCATGGGTAAGATGACCAAGACTCCGTTCTCCGGAACAGTGGAGCGAGCAACCAACTTATTGGAAATCATACATACCGATGTGTGCGGTCCAATGAGTGTTGAGGCTCGCGGAGGATATCGTTATGTTCTCACTCTCACTGATGACTTAAGTAGATATGGGTATGTCTACCTAATGAAACACAAGTCTGAAACCTTTGAAAAGTTCAAGAAATTTCAGAGTGAGGTTGAGAATCAACGTGACGGGAAAATAAAGTTCTTACGATCAGATCGTGGTGGAGAGTATTTAAGTCACGAATTTGGTACGCACTTAAGGAAATGTGGAATCGTTTCACAACTCACGCCGCCTGGAACACCTCAGCGAAACGGTGTGTCCGAACGTCGTAATCGGACTCTATTGGATATGGTGCGATCTATGATGTCTCTTACCGATCTACCGCTCTCATTTTGGGGCTATGCTTTAGAGACTGCCGCATTCACTTTAAATAGGGCTCCGTCGAAATCCGTTGAGACGACACCGTATGAATTATGGTTTGGGAAGAAACCTAAGCTGTCGTTTCTAAAAGTTTGGGGATGCGATGCTTATGTCAAGAAACTTCAACCTGAAAAGCTCGAACCCAAGTCGGAAAAATGCGTCTTCATAGGATAACCTAAGGAAACCATTGGGTATACCTTCTACCTCAGATCCGAAGGCAAGATCTTTGTTGCCAAGAACGAGTCCTTTCTGGAGAAAGAGTTTCTCTCGAAAGAATTGAGTGGGAGGAAAGTGGAACTTGATGAGGTGATAGTCACCCCTTCCGAACCGGAAAGTAGCGCAGCGCGGGAAGATGTTCCTGTGGTACCTACACCGACTGGGGAGGAAGTTAATGATGATGATCATGAAGCTTCGGATCAAGTTACTGCTGAACTTCATAGGTCCACAAGGACACGTTCCGCACCAGAGTGGTACGGCAACCCTGTCCTGGAAATCATGTTGTTGGACAACGGTGAACCTTCGAACTATGAAGAAGCGATGGCGGGCCCGGATTCCGACAAATGGCTAGAAGCCATGAAATCCGAGATAGGATCCATGTATGAAAACGAAGTATGGACTTTGACTGACTTGCCCGATGATCGGCGAGCCATAGAAAATAAATGGATCTTTAAGAAGAAGACAGACGCGGATGGTAATGTGACCATCTATAAGGCTCGACTTGTCGCTAAGGGTTATCGACAAGTTCAAGGGGTTGACTACGATGAGACTTTCTCACCCGTAGCGAAGCTGAAGTCCGTCCGAATCATGTTAGCAATTGCCGCATACTATGATTATGAGATATGGCAGATGGACGTCAAAACGGCATTCCTTAACGGCTTTCTTAAGGAAGAATTGTATATGATGCAGCCGGAAGGTTTTGTCGATCCTAAGAATGCTAACAAGGTATGCAAGCTCCAGCGCTCCATCTATGGGCTGGTGCAAGCATCTCGGAGTTGGAACATTCGTTTTGATGAGATGATCAAAGCGTTTGGGTTTACACAGACTTATGGAGAAGCCTGTGTTTACAAGAAAGTGAGTGGGAGCTCTGTAGCATTTCTCATATTATATGTGGATGACATACTATTGATGGGAAATGATATAGAATTCTTGGAAAGTATAAAGGCCTACTTGAATAAGTGTTTTTCAATGAAGGACCTTGGAGAAGCTGCTTATATATTAGGCATCAAGATCTATAGAGATAGATCAAGACGCCTCATTGGTCTTTCACAGAGTACGTACCTTGACAAGATATTGAAGAAGTTCAATATGGATCAGTCCAAGAAAGGGTTCTTGCCTGTATTGCAAGGTGTGCAATTGAGCACGGCTCAATGCCCGACCACGGCAGAAGATAGAGAAAAGATGAGTGTCATCCCCTATGCCTCGGCCATAGGGTCTATTATGTATGCCATGTTGTGTACCAGACCTGATGTAAACCTTGTCGTAAGTTTGGTAGGAAGGTACCAAAGTAATCCCGGCATGGAACACTGGACAGCGGTCAAGAATATCCTGAAGTACCTGAAGAGGACTAAGGATATGTTTCTCGTTTATGGAGGTGACGAAGAGCTCGTCGTAAAGGGTTACGTCGACGCTAGCTTCGACACAGATCTGGATGACTCCAAGTCACAAACCGGATACATGTATATTTTGAATGGAGGGGCAGTAAGCTGGTGCAGTTGCAAGCAAAGCGTCGTGGCGGGATCTACATGTGAAGCGGAGTACATGGCGGCCTCAAAGGCAGCACAGGAAGCAATCTGGATAAAGGAGTTCATTACCGACCTAGGGGTGATTCCCAATGCGACGGGCCCGATGACTCTCTTCTGTGACAACACTGGAGCTATTGCCCTTGCCAAGGAACCCAGGTTTCACAGGAAGACCAGGCATATCAAGCGTCGCTTCAACTCCATTCGTGAAAGTGTTCAAAATGGAGACATAGATATTTGTAAAGTACATACGGACCTGAATGTAGCAGATCCGTTGACTAAACCTCTCCCTAGAGCAAAACATGATCAACACCAGAACTCTATGGGTGTTTGATTCATCACAATGTAACTAGATTATTGACTCTAGTGCAAGTGGGAGACTGTTGGAAATATGCCCTAGAGGCAATAATAAATGGTTATTATTATATTTCCTTGTTCATGATAATTGTCTATTGTTCATGCTATAATTGTGTTATCCGGAAATCGTAATACATGTGTGAATAGATAGACCACAACGTGTCCCTAGTAAGCCTCTAGTTGACTAGCTCGTTGATCAACAGATAGTCATGGTTTCCTGACTATGGACATTGGATGTCATTGATAACGGGATCACATCATTAGGAGAATGATGTGATGGACAAGACCCAATCCTAAGCATAGCACAAAAGATCGTGTAGTTCGTTTGCTAGAGCTTTTCCAATGTCAAGTATCATTTCCTTAGACCATGAGATCGTGCAACTCCCGGATGCCGTAGGAGTGCTTTGGGTGTGCCAAACGTCACAACGTAACTGGGTGACTATAAAGGTACACTACGGGTATCTCTGAAAGTGTCTGTTGAGTTGGCACAGATCGAGACTGTGATTTGTCACTCCGTATGACGGAGAGGTATCTCTGGGCCCACTCGGTAATTCATCCTCATAATGAGCTCAATGTGACTAAGGAGTTAGCCACGAGATCATGCATTACGGTATGAGTAAAGTGACTTGCCGGTAACGAGATTGAACAAGGTATTGGGATACCGACGATCGAATCTCGGGCAAGTAACGTACCGATTGACAAAGGGAATTGTATACGGGATTGATTGAATCCTCGACATCGTGGTTCATCCGATGAGATCATCGTGGAACATGTGGGAGCCAACATGGGTATCTAGATCCCGCTGTTGGTTATTGACCGGAGAGGCGTCTCGGTCATGTCCGCATGTCTCCCGAACCCGTAGGGTCTACACACTTAAGGTTCGGTGACGCTAGGGTTGTAGACATATTAGTATGCGGAAACCCGAAAGTTGTTCGGAGTCCCGGATGAGATCCCGGACGTCACGAGGAGTTCCGGAATGGTCCGGAGGTGAAGAATTATATATAGGAAGTCCAGTTTCGGCCACCGGGAAAGTTTCGGGGGTTATCGGTATTGTACCGGGACCACCGGAAGGGTCCCGGGGGTCCACCGGGTGGGGCCACCTGTCCCGAAGGGCCCCATGGGCTGAAGTGGGAGGGGAACCAGCCCCTAGTGGGCTGGGGCGCCCCCCTTGGGCCTCCCCCTGCGCCTAGGGTTGGAAACCCTAGGGGTGGGGGGCGCCCCACTTGGCTTGGGGGGCAAGCCACCCCCCTTGGCCGCCCCCCCCCCCTCAGATGGGATCTCCAGGGGGCCGCCCCCCCCCAGGGCCCCTATAAATAGTGGGGGGGAGGGAGGGCAGCAGGACCACAGCCCCTGGCGCCTCCCTCTCCCCCTGCAACACCTCTCCCTCCCGCTTGTGCTTGGCGAAGCCCTGCCGGGATCCCCGCTACTTCCACCACCACGCCGTCGTGCCGCTGGATCTCCATCAACCTCTCCTTCCCCCTTGCTGGATCAAGAAGGAGGAGACGTCGCTGCTCCGTACGTGTGTTGAACGCGGAGGTGCCGTTCGTTCGGCGCTCGGTCATCGGTGATTTGGATCACGACGAGTACGACTCCATCAACCCCGTTCACTTGAATTCTTCCGCTCGCGATCTACAAGGGTATGTAGATGCACTCCTTTCCCCTCGTTGCTAGTATACTCCATAGATGGATCTTGGTGATGCGTAGAAAATTTTAAAATTCTGCTACGATCCCCAACAGCTCCTGCTAGCTACCCCGTGGATGCTATCACGGAGTCTCAACATTGCCACCTTATGGCGGAATGGCAGAACTTCAAAGTACTGTCAGTGATCAAAGGTTAAAAGAACGACGAGCTGGGAAAAAAATTGCCCAGCTCGGCGAACAAGT
Source organism: Triticum aestivum (assembly GCF_018294505.1). Lineage (NCBI taxonomy): Eukaryota > Viridiplantae > Streptophyta > Magnoliopsida > Poales > Poaceae > Triticum > Triticum aestivum. Next base: position 6,044,558 of record NC_057802.1, on the reverse strand, counting down.
GAACCAATCGTGCCCCCCGCTCAAGGTGTCAAAAGACATCGTCGCTAATGATCCGAGGATGGTGCCCGGTTATAGCAATCTTGGAGATTACCTGCCCGACGATGTACATTATGAAATCATGGAGGTGGACGAACACGAATACCATTACGGGAAGCCTCTCATCAAAGATGAAAGATCTCTAACAACAATGATGCGAAGATTACATGATTGGTACATGAAAACCTGCAGAGAGTCTGATGGGACGAGTACTTTGACGCTGAGAGTTAAACCGGAGCATGACCTCGTTGGAATTGAACTGTTGAATGTTCCATTTGAGGATTTCTTCCAGTTTTACAATCAAAAGGCCCTCGATAAATCAACGATCACTTGCTACTGTCTGTAAGTAGTACTACTTCTGTCATTAAGTCTCTCTATATAGATCAACTCTTTCATTGCATGTATTTATAATTATCCTCACTATATTATGCAGATTGAAGATCGCCGAATTGAAGAAAAGACAAATCGGTGATATTGGGTTCATTAACACAAATCTCATAGATGCATATATGGTTGAAAAACATCCCAAAGAAGCCGAGGCCAACTTGCTACAATCGTTGGTATTAAATCAAAACAAAAATATAATACTCTTTCCTTACAACTTCAAGTGAGTGTTACTGTCTTGTGCATATTCGGTTTCCCTTATTAGTCCAGGTTATGGTAATGTAATTGATGACTTATGCATGCATGCGCAGCTTCCACTATATTCTCCTAGAGATTAAGCTTGAACAGGGAGTGGTAACCGTCTTAGACTCGAGACGAAAAGATCCCCAGGACTATGCGAACATGACTCAAATGCTCGAGAAGTAAGTTAAATCGATCATTATCCACCATGTCAGCAACTTTGTTCATTTCCTGATATCAAGTAATTGTTTTCTTTGTCTGGCAGGGTTTGGAGAAAATTCACCACAAAAAAGCTCCGGGACTGCCGAAGAAGCTGCAATTTAATCACCCGAAAGTAAGTACTATAGTACCATGTTCCGCGCATCTCCTAGTGATTCAAGCGCTAGTTTCATCAATACCATTTAGCATGCTTGCTTATCAATTTGATTGACCTCTATTTCTTGTAAAGTGGTTGTGGCAGGAACCCGGGAATAATTACTGTGGATACTACATTTGCGAGTCCATCCGCTACATGACCTGTGAGCGGGGCTACACTGAAGAACAATATGAAGTGCGTAAGCAATAATATTCACAATTTTATTTTATTACCATCATTTGTGTTGAGTTTCATTTATTCATATATATATGTATTGACCCCCTTCTTCAAATTAGATGTTTCGGAAGCGGGATGAACTCCTAGCACCAGATCGTATGCGAGGAATTCAAGAGGAATTGGCGGCATTCTTCCTTGACCACGTGATCGCTGAAAACGGAGAATACTATGTGGACCCTGTGTTCCTACAATTTAATTAGGAGATTGTATTGTAAGAGATAATTATTGTATATATGTAGCCGGTAGTGTCGGATAGATATACGAGAACTTGTTGTTCGACCAATCTCTCGGAGAAGGAGAGGTGGTCGATATCACTTCTCTCTGTATGCATATGTTCATGACGATCTTCTGTTTCCTTCATTTGATTACTAGCTAGCGTGTCTACTCCTCTCCATACGTATATAGTATGTAGCGTCGACCAAGCATGGAGATAAGAGAGGACACTTCTCTCTATTAATTAGCTAGCTAACACAATATATGGAACACCTAAATTAACCCCCCAAAACCCCTAAACCACCCCGTTTCAAAAAAACAAAAACCTCAGCTCCTGCCAGCTGCTGACGCGTGGATGCCTATTGGTCCCGGTTGGTGGCACCAACCGGGACCAAAGGCCCCCCTGCCTGGGCTGGCAGCAGCGGCCACGTGGAGGACCTTCTGTCCCGGTTCGTGTAAGAACCGGGACTAAAGGGTTAGGGCTTTAGTAACGACCCTTTAGTCCCGGTTCGAAAACCGGGACAAAAGGCCCTTACAAACCGGGCTAAAAGCCCCTTTTCCTACTAGTGGGGCTGCAATGGAGCTCGGCCGGAGTTTCAATGGAGCTCCGCCGGAGTCGTCGGAGCTCCGCCGGGGCTGCAATGGAGCTTAGCCGGAGTTGCAATGGAGCTACGCCGGAGCGCCGGTGCTGCATTGGAGCTCCGTTGGTGCTGCTATGGAGCTTGGCCGGAGTTGCCATGGACCTTCACCGGAGTGTTGGTGCTGCGTTGGAGCTCCGTCGGGTTCCAACGGAGCTCACCGGACGCAGCTGGAGCTCGGCGCGGGGCTGCAGTGGCGCTGCGTTGAAAGCTCGCTGCTGCCTGCTGTGATCCAACGCCCCCCATCGCGCTGATCGGACAGTTAAACAGACGGATGATTTCTCTAAGAAATCATCCGACTGATTTGTAGCAGTCGCCATATATAATAGTTAGGACTAAGACAAGCTAACCTACATGGTTAGCACATATAATCCTACTACTATTAGGTGACTGTCCCAAGTCCGAGCCGGACTAGGTCACACATCGTGGTTATTTCCAACACGCTTGTCCTTTCATGGCGAGGAGATTAGCAACTTCTTCCTCAACACTTGACTCGGAGCACCCCATCTCGTCTGCAGTACTAGGAGAGGAATTTTACTGCCGGATCTACCGGTAACCCGAACCTCGAGTCCAGACCCGCCACCACCGTAGATCGCGCCGCCGTGCATAACACCACCCACTGTTGACCTAGGATTTCACACTTGAGAGGTGTGCTCAAGCAACTAGTCGAGCACCCACAGGTTGCCAACGAATTTGTCTACCACCGCTCGTGCCTCCAGAGCTCACCTCCCCCAACGCCTCCAGTCACAGCCGCCAGCGCCACCACACCGCCGCCAGCACGTAGAATGGGTGGGAAGGGAGGGAGAAAACACTACTATCTATAGACACCGGTCGCGTCGTCAAGAGAAAGCATGGCTCATGATACCGATTGTCACGCCTCGATCTGGATTCCGAAGTAGAGAGAGGGGGAAACTGGGGTTTGTCACTCGTACATGAGGGGAACGTAGCTCAGTGAGCTATATGTATTACAATATAGGATGTGTGTTTGTCCATAGAACTGAGATAAAAAAGCAGAATGCAAGAAAAGAGAGGCGGGCTAGCTTATAAGGGCGCCAGTTGACAACGGTACAGTTAAATTGGAAATGCTATGAGCCATCCGGTCGTCTTAATACGTAACCGTCCGTTAGTTGAATCACTTGACACTATAACGTATTTGGTTGGGGGTAATTAGAGCTAGGGAATAGGAATTGAAGGGGTACGAGATTTCTAATCTCTTTTTTGGTTGGAGGGCTTGGGAATTCATAGGGCAATACGCATGGGACTTGAAACTTTAACTCCCATCGTTTTATTAATAGGGGAGGGGGTGGGAGTTGGAAGGGAATCTTTTTTGTGAGCCAATCTTAACCCTTCATCCTAACTTTCCTCGTCTAGCCCCATGTCATTTTCCATAAACCGGACAAGGGAGTACAATTTCTCCTTAAATTTTCACACATAATTCCTACCATGCACGAAACAGAGGATTGGGAATAAAATGGCTCATCCCATGTCTAATCTCAACACAACTCCCTAATCTAAACTCCCATTCCCCTTAACAAATATTGCCAAACACGCTGCAGGAATCTGAATGTATTGGACTGACAATCTGGACGCCGGCCGCCGCGCCCCTAAATAAGGGCCCCTCGCTGTTGTCGAACCCAGGGTCCTGGGAGAAGAACGGAGGAGGCGGAGACTATGACCCAGCAGCCGCGGGACGCATTTGTTGCCACCGCACTGCACGTCGTTGTGTAGAGGGTTGTGGTCGCCCGACGGAGGCGGGAGGCCCGGGAGCTCGACCTCATCGTCAGAGCCAGTGTTGCCGGCCAGCGAGGCCATGAGGGGGGGTGTGAATGGCTGCAGTCACGAATGGATCATGGATCTTGGCGCCACTGGGGAAGAAGCACCGCTTACAGGGGAACATCGCGTCACCTGTGCCTCGCCTCGCCGGTTCCTTCCTTCCTCATGAAGCCAAACTAGCTTTGCGCTCAGACGAGTCGTCCTTTTATCGTCTCCACTGTAGGGTGTAGGCACATGTCCACAGATCAAAATTTCTTCTCAAGGAACCGGCAGGAACTCTGCATTTTCATATAGAGCCTCTTTTTGGCTCAAAAGATTTTTTTTTCTTTTCGTGAGGATTTGAACCCTTGCTCTTTGTTTGGATGTCCGCATTATAGAGCTCCATAATTGAATTGCACTGGGATTCAAAGTCAATGAGAAACTGGAATGACATGAATACGAATTCGCATGTTTGGTTGTGAACTGAATTGGGCCTTAAAATGCCTCTGATGTTTCAAACCTAATCTTTTTTGGATGACAAAATTTGGAATTGCATAGCTACATTGCCATGAAGATTATACTACCTTGTTCTACATGACTCAAAAATTGCAATCTGCTCGCATGTAACTATAATTGAATTAATATATAGCGGTATAGGATAATAATTATTCTAGAAATGAATCGCAACAACACAAATGGTCACACAATAATAACAATATTCTCTTCCGATAACATAACACAAATTCTAAACAATTATAAAAAGTGAAAATTTGCCTAGATCTCATGCGTTGTGTTCGATTCCATTGGGGTTTTCTCGTCTACAGCGAGAGGGGAGAGCAACGACTACCGAACGGTGGCACTAGCTGTCTCTGGTACCGACGCTTCGAGCTGTGAAGTTGCAATGACAAACCCTTAAATGATTATCCCGTTGCTCGACTCGAGTGAAGCTGCTTAGTCTCGCGAAGGATGAACTAAGGAAGAAAGCTGAACATATACAATGAATAGCAACCTGAACGAAAAGAAACACAGGTTTGGAACAATTGGGGAAGCTGGACAAAATGTACAGAAACATAACGTAGAGGAATGGTTGCACAAAGTATTACTAGAAGTCTATCAGTATATTGTGTCGTATTCACGGGATTTCTATTTTTCATCCGTATCAGTGGAAACAAGTTTCTGGATGACGATACACATTGACGCCCCCCCCCCCCCCCCCCCCCCCCCCCAGGTTATCCTTAGCAAGGTCGACCAATTCCTAGAGATAAGCGGATTTACCCTTGTATTGGGCAGCTACATGTATAATTGTCAGCTCTATTTCGGAGGTGGAAGTTGACACGAAATTAGTCAATTGAAAAAGCTAACAAGTCCATGGTTGTGATCTGTATATGAAATAAGATTCGTTTTGACCTTCCACGAGGTGGTAAACAATGCCATGTGTAGTCAAAATTACCCGACAAATGATCGAGGATGTACGACGGGAGGTCACGTTTACCAGCCTCAAAGATTGTTACAAAATCCTGTCCATGTTAACACACACTACCCTGTGTTTTCTTGCGTTCATCCTATCGGTGGACTGAAGCGGATGATAGGCCATGGCATGCTATGGAGAAGATAAATTTTGTATAACATAAACCACACCAATGGACTAAATCTTGGTCACATTTATATCTCAAGAAAACATGCACCCTATAAACTAGGGCAGATCATAAGATCCATGTCTCTTAATAGCACCACAAAAAGATGAAACTACGTTTTTGTAAGCAGCTAGACATCACAATATAATTAGAATGAGCAAACGTAACCCAAATCCTGATCAATCAAGCAACATATTTGGGGTGCTAGCTAGCTGCAACATATTTAAATTGCTGCGTACACCCATTGGCATTGCAACCAAGACCCATCATTCCTTACCAGCAATGTACTAGTCCTCTCCTCACGTCAAAAAAAAAAAACGTACTAGTCCAGTTCAAACTGAGCTTAAGAAGACAGCATAGGACCACCTGTATGTTACGATCAGGATCACATCCTGTCAATGCGGACGTCGAGAGATACCTCCTTGGACGCCCCAGAACCAGCCAGATATGTAGGCGGCACCCCCAAGAAAGACGGCAGCTCTGTTGGGGTCTAACCCTAGCTAGCTCGAACTAGTTTTCAGAGATGGAGGTAGACGAAGCAAGAAACGGAGATAGATTGTTTTTCTGGCAACAAACCACGGCACCGAACGCCCTTTTTTTCTGTTATATATATAGCTGGCCAAACCAGATCGTATCTGGACTCCTAACCATCTAGGCATAACAACCTGGACTAACAAACCAAATCACGGCCGGCTTTGTAGCACACGGGACGCAGCGCCCAAGCTTCCTTTCGTACGCACGCACGTACGAGCACCCAGGCACTCTGCTCGCCTACGCCGTCCTCTACTACGCGTTCTGACGCGTCCAGCCGCGACTGCTGCTAACTGACTACGACTCAATCATGAGCACAGACTCGACACGCACCCAACGCACGCACACACGCACGCTCGCCACGGCTTCAGGCATGACCAGCACGCACGCACACACTGGTCACCACCACCGCCGTGTCTTATTCCTAACAAGCTCCACCACGGCGACCTCGCCGGGCCTAGTGCTGCTCGTCACTGGCTTCATGTCCAACAGAATGCTGCCTTCTATGCTGCTCGGTGGTGGCGGACCATTTGCCCGAAGCTCGACCGCATACTGCGGCCATGATGACGCTCCAGCTCTGATGCACACCACAGACACGACGGTGGCCATGCAGAGCGCGCCCATGACCAGGAGGAACACGCTGCCGTCCCCTTGCCCATGGAGCAGGCACCGCGGCTGCCGCTCCGACAGCCGGAGCTGGTGAACATTGCCATAATGGACCTTGTGCACTGGCATTTCATGCAGGGTACCCATGTGGCTCAGGAGTGCCAGCGGTGCACCGAAGAAGCCACAGCCAGGCTCCATGCAGAACCAGGGCGCGTGCTGGCATTTGCTCTGGTGGTCGTCGAGCTCGTTGTAGGGGACGTCGCTCCCGCAGCCATCGTGGCCGCACATCACCGTCAAGGACGAGACGACAGCGTCTATCGTGGGGCAGCGGCTAAAGCCACCGCCGTGCTCGCATGCCTGGCACTGTTCGCCGGGGAGCTCGGCGAGGCATCTGCCGCATGCTAAATGCCCGGCATTGCACTGCACAAAAAATTGTATCGGTTACTGACAGTGACATACCTCAGGGTGAATGGAACAAGAGATTGATGTATAGAATGAAAAATAACCTGGAAGACAGGGACCTTGATGGGGCGGGAGCAGACGCGGCAATTAAGGAAACTCATGTCCATCTTTATGGTAACTTCTCCGGCTGGCTTCACTTGGCCACTGCTGGGCAGCTCCACCCTCGCTTTCTTGGCGCTCCGATTGTCCTTCTCCATCGTTGACGGCGAGCCCCTGTTCCTTCCCACATCCACTTCTGGAGGAGCCTGCACCCCGTCTGTAATCTGGCAAGAAATCATGGAGGGGAGCACAACTACATTATGAACTGGAACCCACAACGACGTAGAGATATTCTTTCTGTGTAAGTCAAATAATACAGTCAGGGTAGTGGAGTGAAGAGCGTTGACAAACTTGTACAGAATACGGTTCAGAAGAAGGACCAGCAGACTGCAATTGCTCGCCACTTGTTGGAAAAATTATGCGTTCTTCTGTCAAGGAGTCTGGTGCTGCAACTGTAAAAGTAACATTAGTACACGCTAGAATTTTTCCTGAGATATATAAAACCAATGTTAAAATAAAAGATTTGTTTCGAATTCATCACGAGAGTGGAAATGCCAGTGCACAAGGTCCACGTTGGTTACATGCATCTCAACAGGGACATGTCATGTTAATAAGTTTATTAAAGAGTGGAAATGTTTACAAAAAATCTGTTATAAGTTATAACCTGGCTATAGAAAATGCTTATGTACCTGATGATCGAGCTGATGTATTATGTAATACTACAGGTTCAACAATGACCGAGCTTGCCATGTTATTTTTTTCGAAAAGGGGGTTTGCCCCGGCCTTTGCATCAGATAGATGCATACGGCCAAAGATTGCCATGTTATGGGTTGTTCTAGCATTGCCAATCTCTGCTGAAACTGGATGCTTGTTATTCTCATCGGTGTCGGTGATAGCAAACTGATCGGCCAGAGCATCAGTATTTGTCTCAGAATCAGCACATTTTCCCCCTTCAGCAATGTTACCATGTCCCATGTTGTTAAGCACAGGAGCATAGACAGTCTTTTAGACGATGTACCTAGTTGTATCAGAGTGCGCTTAAAGTTATCATCTGTTGCAAAAATAATATGCAACTTCGGAAAAAGGAAAGTAAGTACTTTGAAAGAGGTCGCCTGGATATCATTTCATCTACTCCTTCGGTCCCCATTTACATGGTATAAACGTATTTCATGGGCCAACTTTGACAAACGAAATGTGTGTCACGTGTCATAAAAATTATAACATCAATTCATATTGAAATGTAGATTCCATTGGTATACTTTTTATGAAAACTATTATATATTGCTGGTGAAGGTTATGGTCTAAGTTTAATCATGGAAACTGAGGCTGAAATTTAGGGACAGAGGGAGAGTAATAAACCTGGCCAGTCATTACATTTGGTAGAAAAAATGCTACTCATTGGATGAATGTTTGTTACAAGAATAAAAATATGTTTATAGAGCACGACATTATTTTAAAACATGACACGAGACTGGAAATAGTGTATTTCAAATAAATAGAGTATCACAATTTGCTTTCAAAGTTCAGGGCACAAGTCGCAATTACCTGCAAGCTACCAAAGGGATGTGAAGCTACCCATTTGTTATGTTTCGTAGTGACAACGCTCAAGCGTGGAAATCCATTTGGTACTTCGAAAGAAGCATGTTTCACAAGATCGATAAAAATGACCTGCATTTCAATGAAAATTATGGAAATAAATTTTGTAAATAAAGAAGTGACATTAGCACATTCAAGCGATTTGTTATCCCGTAATAATGAATAATTCTGTTAGTGTGGTGAAAATGTTTCTTACGCTCAGTATGTGCACGCAACCCTTTACATGGACAAACAATGCGTCAGACTCTTTGTATTCCCTGATTCCTTTGATTAGGCAGTCAGCAACCAAATTGCACCAATCCATCTGTTTGAGGTTATCAACCTGTCGAGCAGCTCCCAGAAAGGACCTGTTGACAGCCACGGATGTATTTGGTGCTAGATAAATCGCAAGTATCGCAATCATGAAGACTATACAGAATGGTTCCCCCCAGTCATGGCACACATTTCTGTTGCCACCATCTTCGCATTCTTTGCTCTATTATTGTGAGAATACTGATTGTAAAGAGCGTCATCGACATCGAGATCCTCTACAACTTTTATCGGGCCTGAAGGGATTCCAAGGACAAACTTCACAAGTGGCCTCACTGGAATTGATATGCCTCCTTCAAATTCAAGAGCTTCAGTGTCACAATTGAACTTATCAACCAACCATAGGGTAAGGCCCTTATGTATCTCAAAATCTGCCATGGACAAGAGGCTCTCAAACCCAATTTTTCTGACGAAACCTCTTTGCTTGTCACTTAGAAGCTTCATAAATGGCGGAAGGATAGAACCGTAACAGAGCATATAAGAAAACCACCTCCCCGCCCCCCCCCCCCCCCCTCGCGTCGCCCCTGCTAGGGCGACTCGGGGGCCCCAAACCCTAGCTCCGCCGCCTCCCCTTTCTGCTCCCCTCCTCCTCGCCGCCGCCTGAGGCCGCCGCCGGGCAAGCCCAGGGCGTCGCCGAGGAAGGTGGCGGCGGGGCCCTGGCGTCCCTGCCCTGCTGTGGGGGGCCGTGTTCCCTAGGGCGGCGGCCCTAGTCGGAGAGGCGTCACCGGCCCGGCGGCAGGCGGTGGCGCGGGCGTGGGCCGCCGATCCTGGCCGTGTGGATGGCAGGTGCCCCGGTGGACGGGAGTCCTGGCAGCGGCTGCTGTGGCTCGCGGGGGCGCCAGATCTGGGTCGCCCCTGCCCCCCTGTTTCGAGTGCTCCGCCCCGGCCAGATCTGTCCGGCCTCTTTGTGGGTCGCCGGATCCTGCGTCGTTGGGGTGGTGGTGGCGGGGATTCGAAGACCGGGAGAAATTCCAGGCCGGCCTCGTCGGTCTTGGCGGCGGCGACGCTCGTGGCGCCGTTCCCCTCCCTGGAGGCGTCGTTCAGGTCAGATCCGACGCCCCCCATCCCCCTCTAGGCTCCCGGGTGAAAACCTCAACTCTGTTGGGCGGCGGCGGCGCCCCCGGCGTCGCGTCCTTCCTGAAGGCGCCGTTTTTGGGAGCTAGGTGGGCAGTGGGCTTCTCGGCGATGTGGTGGGTGTGCAGCGGCGGCAGTAGCTGGTCTTCTTCGTTCGGCGGCGAGTTCTTCAGTGGCTCATCGCCTACAGGGACACTACGCTACTGCTCCTCCGTCCGTTCCGTTCCGGCAGCTCTTTCTCATAAGTGTCCAGTCCGTGGGTGTTGGGAGGTGCTCTGCTCCTTGAGATCATTCGGTGGCTAGTCGGGTGAGCTAGGTTCCTTTCCAGATGCAGCCTGCCGGTGTCTTTCCTCCCAGGTTCTAGGGTGAACTGCTACACTGTCAACGGGTCGGCGCCTTCGAGCCAGCGAGGAGACAGGGGTCTTCTTTGACAAGTGGAGCTGGGAGGACATGGTAATCCGGGGCTGCTGGCGATTTGGTGACGGCGTGCCCTTCCTCGCCGTCCGAACTGCTGCTCCTGTGCTGACTTTCTCCTTCTCCCTGGTGATTTGTATGCGAATGAGGACCTACACATCCCCGTGCTGCGTTCTCCTTTCAATCATTTAGCTGGGGTGTGTGAGGCTTGTGTGCTGCTGTCCAGCGCCTCTGTATCTTGTCGTTTTTTCGCTTTCTTGTGTTGGTTTCGAGTCTGTAATCCTGGCCGGTTGATGGCTTTGTTAATTCAAAGCCGGGCTCTTCTGGAGCCTTCGTTCTAAAAAAAATAAATGCGGAAGGAAGTGCGGCGAACATCTATACTATATGTTTTCGCCCTACAAGGTACGCGGCTGATTAACTGAACTGGTTTAGGCATAACGTGAACTGAATAAACTATGGCCTAATAAGAAATAAAAGTAAAAATCGCAGCCAAATATTTTTCCTCACAAAAAAAATATGGCGATGAGGATGGGATTCCAGCAATGTATGTACCTTCCTGGACATCCTGGCAGATCCACTTTGTGGATTATCACCATCCATGGCACTCCCCCGCTTTCGGTTCATACTGGGATTAGTAGAACTAGCAAGCCTGGAACGCATGGCAGTGAAACTGTTAATCTTGGGAAGATAGTAAAAATTAAACAAAGATTCAAAACTTGGTATGAGATGGAGTATATGTGAGGATAATGAACGGGCAACATCCAAGACAGATACGGAAACTAGCTAGACGACAAATACTTGCTTACTAAGAAGGCGATCACGGATGCACGTAAACTAGGGTTTGAGATCGAGATGAGGGGAAATCGATCATGAAATCCAGCACGCAGGACGGGCTGTAGCGCCGGCACTCGCCGGCAGGGTAGGCAGTGGGCACTGAACTGGATGATGAGCGCCACTGTGGGAGTGGGAATGAGAAGAGGTTGAGGAAGGTTGACGTTTCCTTAATAACGAAGGCAGATGAAGGGACGCGCCTCCGGGTTGGGTACGCGTTCACACGCCCTGTGTGTTGGGACTTGGGAGACTCATCGTCTCCTCACACTCGAATTTACTACTAGTGCACACGTCTCAAGGTACACGCGTGCATGGCAGTCAAAGGTGGTGTTTGGTTCTCTAGTCCTAGGATTTTTTCTAGTCCCTGGGACTTTTTGAAAAAGACTCTCAAGGAGGTGCTTCTAAGGACTTTTAGCAAAAAGTCCAAAAAAAATCCCCCTTTGTTTGGTTTGCTAGGGACTTTTTTTAGTCCCAACACAAAAAAAATCCCTGAAACCAAACACCATCAAAGTTGTGCTGGTGAAGGTTGTGGTCTAGTTTAATAACTTAGGTTGAAATTTAGGGACAGAGGGAGAGTAATAAGCCGGGCCAGTCATTATATTTGGTCAAAAAAAGCTACTCATTGGATGAATGTTTTTTACAAGACTAAAAATATGTTTATAGAGCATGGCATTATTTTGAAACAAGACACGAGACTGGAAGTAGTGTATTTCAAATAACCAGCACAATGACATTTGGGCGTGTCATAAGTATTACTAGAAGGGCAGTGCGCGCTTTGCTGCGCTGTTTATGTTCTTGAGGTTGTACATGTTTTATTTTTACATGGTTATTTTCTTTAAATTGTGAAAATTATTGAAGTGCTAGTTGGTATGGTGTGTGGGGAAAATAATTGAGTGTGTCCTTTTTATCAGAGATGCTGCACCTCTGGATAGACTTTGCAGAATCATGGTTACGAATGGATGTGTCAATTATGGTTGGAGATTAGGGAAAGAGTGGCCCAACGGTGAAAATCAGGGAGGTGATTGGTGGGAGAGTGTTTGGTATGACTATTCCGTGGGAAATTGTCCATGAGTGTATCATTTTTTTATTGTGGTGTTTGGGTGGGTCTTTTTGACCGTATGACTGGAGGGCATCTTTTAACTAATACAAATACATGAGAAAGTTACATATATTGTTGGCCATGTGTATTATGCCAGTGCTAAGAGCGTTATACGTGTCATAGGCGACACTTCCCATTTGTCAACGAAGGCCCGCGCCATCCAGACTTACCAAGGGACCCATTCATTGAGAGATTCCACCGCAAAGCCTAGGTCAACGACCCAATTGACCGTGTATCAATTCTAAATTAAAGACCTGAGTTGAATGAGGGGCTTTAAAACTAGGGAGCTTAAAAGTTAGAGATTTCATTGCCACAACCAAGGATTGACTGAGTCAAAATCAAGACATTAAAATTGTATACCTCAAATGAATGGGTCATCTCCAAAATTAGGTACTCTCTCCGTCTCGGTGCACTAGTCATCTAACGAAAATCAAATAATCCCAAAATGCTAAGGCGAGAAACAGTACTCCCTCCATTTTTATATACAAGGCCACTATCAAAATAACAAATTGCAGATATACAAGGCCACTAACACTAATCGATGCAATATTAATGATGTTTGCCTCGTAGTACTAGCAAAGGAGGACATTAACTATCCTTTGCATGCATGCGGGATTGGGAGCATTGGCTTGATGTGCATGAAAGAAAAGAATACACATTAATTTACCTGCCAAACAAGGAGACAAGCTGGCTTGCAACATTGACTTAGAAGACATTAACTTTTGCCTTGGTACCTGTAATATGGGTTTATGGCCTTGTATTCAAAAATGGAGGGAGTAGTACTAGTTGCAAGCATATTAATTAGACCCCATCTAGACCCGGTCAAAATTAGATGACCTAATTTCAAATTGGAGATCTCAATTGGTTGTGAGGCCTTAAAAACTAGGGAGCTTAGTGTTACAGTATAGATACAATCAAAGTTGTAAAATTCATCTAAAATTTGTGTACGCGGTTTTTTGGTTAATTGTCTTTTGCATGGTTCTTATTAACATTGGCAAAAATGTGAAACATTGTATAAAGCCAATTAGCCCTTTGATACAAACCACTTCACGGGCGATCGTGTGACATTTTTTGACAAATGTGGATTTTATCGACTCAAAATGAAGCATCCAAGGAACACAAACACAACGAGTCTCCGTTTGACTAGAAGTGCACACAACGATGCCAACGCATGCACACAATGAAACACATCAGCAAATAGCAAAGTTTTACAAGACCAAGGGTACATTCCGCAATCCAAACAGGTACATTCTTAGCACGGTCTTAAACGTAAGATGCCATGTAATGTAAGTGAAGGACACGCCTCGCACAAGCACATAGTCATGTTGTGACAAAGATTTGGCCTCCACTAATGGCCTCAATAAGATCATCTCCGCACATGCAATGAAAATTAATGATCGAGGAAGGTTAACGACATTGCCAAAATCCCAACTTGGGACGCTCCAATATTCCCACGTCGTCCCTCTCACTTCAACGTCCCGGACCCTCGGCCCTGAGGACCATCTCGTTTGGTCCCAGAGGCCTCCACCCGCATGCCTGCAGACGATATCATGATCGCTGACGCCCCGCCACAAAAAACCGTCTGCTCAGCCAAAAAAGCTGCTGCTGCTACACAACCATGCCCTCTTCCTCAAGTCATCCGCCATATATCGCGTCTCGCCTCAGGGTAGCCTCTTCAGTGCCTTGAGTGTCGAACTGCGGCGGTGCCACCGGCGCTCACGATTACAGCTAGCGGGTCGTGGCCCAGTAATGCTAGCTCATTGTTCCGCTCGTATGGCTAACTTGCAAATTTATGTGTTGTTAGTCACATCCAAATGCTACCTGCAAATTTTGAGGCAAGAAGGTTAAGCATTTTGGCCTGTTTAAAGAAACAAAATGAACACCAAATGTTACCCCGAAATGTCACCCCAAATTTATTTTTCATCGACAAAACACTGCTACTTCGTTTCGCATGAAAATTGTCAAGCATGTTTGTGACACTAACACTAACATTCATAAAATATTCAGAATTTTTTGAAAATATTTAATATTTTTTTTTCATGTTACTGTTTACCCGGGAGCATGTGCTTCCCGGAGCCAAAACGCCCCTCGCGCATGAAACCTTCTAAAATCTTCACCAAACCAGTTGGGAGCTCAACCATACCCCCCTTAATTAAATGGGCCGGCCCACCTAGGACCATCGCGCTACTGCACACTATATGTGTCACCAACAGAAGTACTAATAAGTTTGTCTCAAAAAAAAGTACTAATAAGTGGCTAAGAGGAAACGCCTTCTCGCAAAAAAAAAGTGGCTAAGAGGAAACGCCGACCTTCGGTGGATGGCTAGAGATAACCATTCATGTTCCTTGAGGTGGACGTCATAAAAAGGTTCCTTGAGGTGGGACCGGACACCTCATGAGCGAGATCGATTCACATAATAATGCTTGCGCACAACGGTGCACACATTTTTCACTGACCTTCAAAAGCTCCCTATAGTACGGAGCACTCAAAGTTTCTCACACTGTCGAGCAAGACTTTGATATCAATTTTTTTTTAAATAACCACATATATTTCATTAGACAAACATATTACAAAGAGTACACATGTGATCATCGCAAGAGGCATACATAAATGTCTTGCAATATTGCATCAAAGATTTGGCAAGAAGTAAAACTAGAATTTCACTTCGGCAGAATCTTGTGCCACGCCAAAACGTCGTCCACCATCGTCCTCCTTTGCCACTGAGGCAACGTCGAAGAAAGAGGGAAACTTCCTTCATACCAAGATCTAGAGGAGCACCTTTGCATATAATGATGTTTTTCGAGCCGATGAAACGGACCGCCGCAAGAGCAAACACATCTCGGACGTTTCTCCACGAACTGGTCACTTTTGAGCCTGTCGGTGGAAGTCCTTGTTTCCAGCTCGGCAACGGTCTCTACCGACGTTTGCATTGACCAACAAAGCATATATTATGCAACAATAATACACCACTACAAAATTATTTCGAATAAAACTTCAATGATATGTTTTGCGGCATGCAATTTACATTTCATTAGCAAATAGAGGACCAGGTGTGGGTGAGTGATGTACTTTGACACGGCTGCACTTTTTTTACACGTGTTAGCAAAAACCAAACCCACCATGCACGATGCGCCCTCGCCAACTTGAGCCATGCACGCCACCGCACAGACAACCAGACATGGTCGAGCTCCACATTGATCGTCCTCATAATGGGAGTAACTTAGGTAGTAACATAGCGCACTTTGAATTTTTTTTGCTTATGTGACATGTAGTTAATGAGAAGTGGTAACATAATACTCCCTCCGTTTCTAAATATAAGTCTTTCTAAAGATTCTAATAAGTGGCTACATACGGAGCAAAATGAGTGAATCTACACTCTAAAATATGTCTACATACATCCGTATGTTGTAGTCCATTTGAAATGGCTAAAAAGACTTATATTTAGGAACGGAGGAAGTATGTTACTGTAACATAGCGCTTTCCAAGACAATATGAGTCTACAGGCCATTAAATGAGGCCACATATGATACTATTAGTATGTTACTTTGCACTATAAAGATGATAACTTAGACTAGTGTTATATGTATGATACTAGTATAAGTTACTTCCCACTATGACCAACCTTATTCCGCACGCACATAGGTGGCTAGGGGCAAACATACAGTACAGTAGGCTCGTGTGTTCTTCCGTCCTGAGGTGCATGCATGCAGGAGATGAGATCCCGTCTCCTAGCTCGATCGTCGGGTGAAGACGGGGGTAGTCGGCGCGCGGCGACGTGGCCATTCGACGACCACCTACGAGGCTTGGAAGAATTCGGCGCGACCGCTGCTGCTGGAGCTAGCTGGCCTTCTGGGGGTACGTGCGTGCAGCTGGTGCGGCCGGTGGAACGCACCTTCGTGTCCCCCGTCCACGTGCATGATCTCGCTGGCCCGCCACTTGCCAAGATCAATCAGCCGCGCGTGTATATTACATGAGCTCGCTGGGATCATCATCATATTCGAGTCTAATATCGTTGCCACTTTCCGGAGTCTGTCCAGGTTCATGGTGCCCATGGAGAAAGTCCATGTCCGGATGGACGGCGAGCCGGGGTGCGCTCTGCCGCCGGAAGCAGACGCTTTCTTGGCGGATGTCGGCGCCGGTACGACGATCGAGACGCCTTTCTCTGTGTCGCTGAGCGTCCCAGCCTCACCGTCGAGGGAGACGAAGCTCGATGTCCACCACCCCGCCGTGCCGCTGAGGCAGGCCCGTCAACACTCGCTGCCGTCCCCGGCAGTCAGAGGCAGCGCCGAGGTGCCGGCCGTGCCACGGAGCAACACCGTGCGGAAGCGGGACCGGCGATTCGACCGCTTAAGGACCTTCTCTGGCCGCCTCGACCGCCAGCTCTCCACGCTCCGTGGCCTGTCGCACGAACTGCAGGCTGCTGACCTCGAGCGCGGCAGCGCCAAGATCTCCGAGGAGGACACCGACGATGATCACGACGTCCCCACCGCCGGCCGCTACTTCGACGCCCTGGAAGGCGCCGAGCTCGACACCCTTCGGGTATGTCGCATTTTACCTTTTCCTGCAAGCATAAACCAGAGATTCTCGTTGCTTTGTTTCTAACAGCGGGCTGAATGTGTGCAGTCGACGGAGGTGGCGGTGCTGCCCAAGGACGAGCTATGGCCTTTCTTGCTTCGGTTCCCCATCAGCGCGTTCGGAATGTGCCTCGGCGTCAATAGCCAGGCAATGTTGTGGAAGACGCTTGAGTCAGAGCCCTCCATGGCGTTCCTCCACGTGTGCCCCGCCGCCAACCATGTCCTCTGGTGGATCTCGGTTGCCCTCACCGCCGTCGTCTCCATCGTCTACCTCCTCAAGGTCGTCTTCTACTTCGAGGCCATCCGCCGCGAGTTCCACCATCCGGTCCGCGTCAACTTCTTCTTCGCCCCCTGGGTCGCCTGCCTCTTCCTTGTCAAGGGAGTGCCCCGCCCGGAGTGGGAGATCCACCATCTCTTCTGGTACTTTCTCATGGTGCCCATCCTATGCCTCGACCTCAAGATCTACGGCCAGTGGATGTCCAGCGGCGAGCGGCGCCTCTCGAAGGTGGCCAACCCGTCCAACCACCTCGCTGTTGTTGGCAACTTTGTTGGTGCGCTACTCGGCGCCAGGATGGGCCTCCGGGAGCTTCCCATCTTCTTCTTTGCTGTCGGGTTGGCCCACTATGCGGTGCTCTTCGTCACCCTCTACCAACGCCTCCCCACCAACAAGAAGCTCCCCAAGGAGCTCCACCCGGTCTTCTTCCTCTTCGTCGCAGCACCTAGTGTCGCGTCCATGGCATGGGCGAGGATCTCCGGCGAGTTCAACAATGGCGCCAAGCTCCTATACTTCCTATCGCTCTTCCTCTACGTATCATTGGTGGTGCGGGTCAACTTGTTCCGGGGGTTAAGGTTCTCGTTGGCTTGGTGGGCCTACACGTTCCCGATGACGAGTGTTGCCCTAGCGACGGTGTTGTATGCGTCAGAGGTGAACAACATGCTGACACTGACGCTTGCCGTCGGGCTATCAGGAATTGCCGTTCTCACCGTCATCGGCGTGTTGGCCACCACCGTGTACCACGCCTTCGTGTGTGGGGACCTGTTCCCCAACGACGTTTCCATCGCCATCAAGCAGAAGAGGCCCAAGTTTAGCAACATACTTGCGCACCTCCGCTTGCCCACTCCGGCATCAAGTAGCTCATCCGCTAACTCTAGGACGACGAGCAGCATCGGCGAGTCTCCGGTGATATATGGGCACGAAAGAGCAGAGTGTTAGATGGTCGGTGAACAGCAGGATGCATGTTGTGAATGCACACAAGAGTTTATATTGATTAGTACCAACTTATTTGTACAAAGTTCCTTCTCTTTCTTTCTTTTTTGTTCTTTTCCATCATTTGCCAATTTGCATTGATATCCTATAGCAATTTGCATTGCCATGGTACGATATATAATTTCTAGAATTAACATTTGTGTTTGCAAATTGAGTGGCTTCTTGAGAAGTTTAAATTAGTATAGTATTGGTGGCCTTTCTAAGACTATTCTCATCTCCAATAATTCCATATACTGAATAACTCACAAGCTGAAAATGGCGCGAGGCATTTCCTACTACTCCCTCCGTCTAGGTGTGTAAGTCACTTGTCGAAAACCAAATAATCTCAAAACACTTAGGCACGGTACATTAACTCCCTCCTCGTTTCTTGTTTTGCGACATATCAATCAATAAGAGATGTGAGCCGTGCATGCTTCCAATGACTTGAGACTACCAAACATGACATGCAATGGTTAGTTCATTGCATGCAATGCTATTAATTAGTAGAAAAACATTAAGTTTTCTCGTTTTCCTTTCCACCTTGATCGCGGTGCACAACGTAAGATGACTTACACACCTAAACGGAGGGAATAAACTAATTTTTTACCATGCAAGCAGCAGGGTGTTCCTACAATTTCATATAGATAGGAAAAAGAAAGAAAATACAAAGTGGCCCGGTTTTTTAATAGGGAAACAAGGCCAAAGACCGAGAGAACAAACAAAGAGAAAACCAGTAAAAACAACTAAGCGGGTACCGGACGAACAAGAACATCACCAGCATATCAACCTCCTGAACAAAAGTGAATGGGTTCTTTGAAGACGTCTTCAAAAAGGAAACAACGCGTCCGCGGGCACCGTTGCCACCGGCATCGCCCCATGTTGAAGACTAAGCTTTCGCGGTTTCGCCCAGAGTCACCCACGCCACGTAGCTGAAACCATGTGAAAGGGTCTGGCCACGCCACCTTCAAATTCAAGAGCCTCGATAAATTGATGTGTCACCTTCAAATTCAAGAGCTTCAATAAATTGATGTGTCACCTTCAAATTCAAGAGCCTCGTGTGAAACTTATCAACCAAACAAACTTATGAGAACTTATCAATCAACCTCTCCATGGGGCAAGAGGCCGACTTATTTTTGGCTCTATGCGCCATGTTAATTATTGCGAGGCGCCAAAGCTGATGGACCCAAACATACGGAGATATTTACGGGACAACAGCAGCGCACAGATTCAGATTCCATCTCGAATATTATGGGGGAGCAATCCGAAAATGGAGAAGCAGCCAATTACCGTGCAGCAGACACGATGGCTTGGTCGGCAGGGCGCCAGGTGGCACCAGGATAGGGTGCTCTCGCTCGCCACGTCGGCCATGGCGCACAACAAAACCCTCGAAGGAGATAGACGGAGAGGGAGCAGAGCAATGGAGGCCGACATGGACGCGAGCTTGGACTTCTTGGAGCTGGAGGCCCATCTGGTGTTCGATCTCGGCAACGCCGATAGGTAAGTGATGAGATGAGATGAACACCGCGCGTGGTTCAAGAAATCACGACCACTCTGCTTCTCAATCTCTCTTGCGTCAAACCATTGCATTGCTGACGACGTCTGTTTCGCTCTGCCCTGCCTAGCAAACGTTGGATGAGCCTGGCGGATTGCTGCAGCTCGTACCTGCCGGCCGAGGACTCGCTCTCCGGCCTCGACTCCTCCGGCTACAACGACTCCACCAGCTCGCCGGACGGCGCCACCAGCTCGCGGTCCACGGCGTCGACGAGGGCCACTAGGGCGAGCAAGAACATCGTCGAGGAGAGGGTCCGGCGCAGGCGGCTCAACGAGAAGCTCTACGCCATCCGCGGCGTCGTCCCAAACATCACCAAGGTTTGCTTCTTCATACTAGTAGGTGAAGAGGACTTGCGTCTACTTCATACTCCCCTAAATATAATCTTTTTTAGAGATTCCAGTATGAACTGCATACGGACATATTTTAGAGTGTAGATTCACTCATTTTGCTCCGTATGTAGTTTATATTGAAATCCCTTAAAGGGCTTATATTTAGAAACGGAGGAAGTACTAGCTAATACAGTTTCATTTGATTGAGTTTTCTGTTATAATTTGTGCCACGTTAGATGGACAAGGCGTCCATCATCCAGGACGCCGTCGCATACATCGAGGAGCTGCAGGAGCAGGAGCGCCGGATCCTCGCCGAGGTGTCCGACCTCGAGGCCGGCGGCTGCACCGCCGTGGTCAAGTCGGCGGCCTCGACCGGTAGCGAGGGGGTGGAGGACGCCGGCGTTGGCTTCTCGCCGCGGAAGAAGATGAGGAGGACTGCCTCCTCCTCCTCCTCCATCAATGACGTCGTCACTTCTCCTGCCACGCATCCGGTCCTCCTTGAGGTAAAGTTTGCTCGCCGGAGAAGTTGGGTAGCATTTTTCGGGTCTTTGTATGTAAATTGATCGAGAAGTCAAAATGTAAATCTAGTGAGAATATTTCTGATGAAAAGAATAAAAAACCTTGTGTAACAACTAAAATGTGAGCAAAGAGAAATATGTTGTTAATTATATCCAAACATTTTATAGACAACGAAACGCTTCCAAGATAACATGGCAAATGTGAAACATTTTGGGGCAACTCTATGAAACAAGACCGAGGATGTCAAAACACACCATCGAATAACCGTGTGGTTTATCATTTCTACAGCTGGAAGTGATACCCATAGCGGAGAAGCTGGCGGTGGTGAGCATGAGGCACGACAATGCGCAGCATGTCATGGCGAAGATATACAAGGCGCTCGATTCGCTCCGTCTCAAGGTCATCAACTCAAGTGTCACCGTCGTGGACGGCCGCACAGTCCACACTATGTTCATCGAGGTAACCATCCGTGTGATTTGCTGCATTTCTCGTCCAATTAATTTCCTCTATTTTCTCCACCTGATTTCATGAACGAAAAGCTTGCTCCCATCTCTTTCGCTCGGTCACTCACAAATTCTTTGAGTGATGTCACATGGATGACATCATAAGGAATGTCACTGTTAGTTATGGGAGTTTGTAAATTTAGGATCCTGTTTTACTTCACAAGGGAACCAAGTCCCTAGTTGGTTTCAAAGGAAAATTACGGCAATAGTGGAGAAACACAATTCATACAGAAGATTTTCTCTTCAGCCCACTTGGAACGTAGGATAGCCTCAAGAATCTCACATGATAACAACTTGTTTCCTTATTTATTTTTTAGTAAAACCACAGGATTCCCAACATCCACTCCAACCTCCCCCCCCCCAACCCAAAGTCACGCTCGTTGATGGCAGCCGTTGCTCGCCATTGAACAGCCGAAAGAGAGAAAGAAGGAAAGAGAAAATGTGTAATCATGTGTTTCCTATTTCTCTATTTATTTAATCATATTCCTATTTATTTTCCTATCTTGTGCTCCAAACCAGGCCTAAGAGGGTTGCCATCGTCTCTTGTTCTTCAACCCTGTTCAATTTTTGTATGTTGTGCATTTTTTGCTTTTATCATTGGATAACTGAGACGAATTGCACATACTCGGAATCCTGCCCAGCAGGTGGGAGATATTTGAAAAAACATTGTGAAAAAACGTAAATTTATAGGCATGATTTGAAGGGTTGGATACAATTTTTCTTGTCTATTGTTTAGTTTCATGGAGACGATTATGAAAAATGTTACTATAAAAATAACCATAAAAGAATGTATGATCTAACAAATTTTCATCGACATGTCATCCTAATGGAAGACCCCAAAGAAACAATGGGCACCGATAGACAATCATTCACCATTTCAATCTTGACAAGTTCCCCACATGACAGACACCTCATCAGTCGGTGAGAGGCAAGGGAACCACTTATCAATGCTTGGTGTTCATTTCTTATATGTTCTTTGTTAGGTTTTGTGCGCTTTCGGTGGTTGAGATGGTGTCATGCGGAACATAGATATTTTGGCTCTATCACTTCCCTGGCATTGTTATCATGGTCTAGGTCTACCATATAGAGCCAATGGTTCTCATTAGTAGTCGCTTCATACTTTTGATATTCTTCCTCCTCAATGCCGACTAGGCATCAGTTTCACAAGTTTTCCTTGTGAGACGTGCGACCCTATATGGCTCATTAAAAAAACATTCTTGAGGTGTGCGGCTCTTAAGTCTCTTTAAACCTTATGAGGTTTGCTCTTTAGATCTTATGAAGTTAGTCCAGCTTGTATGGAATTTGTAACTTCATCATCAGGTACTCGGCGAAACATCAAGATGGGATCTAAAGATGCCGGCTTTGAAGGACCTTGACATGATCTTTGGTCTTGTTGTTGGTGTTCATTTCAGGTCTTTCGATCTAGCGGACTTTGTGTCATGAATCAATAGAGCCATACTGATGTTCTGAAAAAGGGATTACCAGCAAACTTATTGCCTAACATATTTTTCCCAATTACATTGATCAATGATCGTGTTGCTAGTTCATATGGCTATGTATTTTAGTCACACTTGCTTTCATACAACTCATTAGACATACGTTGGCTTGACTTAAGCTTGTGAACACATAGATTACACATATGCATTTGGTAGCATGCACATAATCTCACTATATTTTGTGCCAATATCAACACCATTTATATTCTTTGAAAATCTAGCTATTATATTTTTCAGACGGAAGAAACGGATAGTGTTGAGACGATCAAGGAGATGGTACAGGCTACACTCAGCCATCTCGAATTCTCGATGTGAGAAGAAGCCCACCAAAGTCCATGAGTCACTGAGGAAGATCAAGTGTGTCAAAGAATGTGTGATGGGCACCCCAACTACCGATGCTCCATCATGCTCACTAGATCATGGAGGAGAGCGCGTGGTTTGGTCCAATCTGGTATTACAACATTCTAATAAAAGTGACTACAATTGCAATCACTTATATGGCCCAAAAAATAGTAATTGTGCCTAGAATTTATGTAAGCTCGTAGTATTAGTACTCCCTCCCTTTGGATTTGTATGGGCACCTCCATACATAATTATAGAACTTCAGTTCAGCTTACAACTTTGTGCACCGCAACTACTGGTATGAAATCCGCACTTTAACTTTACCATGGTCGGCATTGCAGATTCTTTTTACATATTGATCAGGGTAATCCGCACTTTAACTTTACCATGGTCGGCATTGCAGATTCTTTTTACATATTGATCAGGGTAAAAGGTAATATAATCTCGAAAGGCGATGGTGTGACCCTCGTCATCACGATCATAGTGAGTTGCAACGTGCAGGTCCAGGTAGAGTATCAGGAGTGGCTCCATGTATATCGGAACAGCCACACACTTCCGTGATAGCGGGAGCTCACCATCGATGACCTCCGCCTTGTTCTCTTCTCCACAAGAAAAGAGCATGACATTCTCACCCTCATAGAGTTCGTGGTGCGCGGTGATCTCGCCATAGACATGGTAGACGGTGCCGCTCCCAGTGGCACCGGGAGGTGCGAGATCAAGGTTGACGTACACGTTGGCATGTATAGCCTTATGCAGCGCCATGAAGGTCATGTCTATCTGGCGGCCGTGTCTTGTGGAGATGGTGTGGGTGATGACTTTGTTGCACGCGTACGGGTTCACCGTGAACGAGAAGTTTCCCTCGTGATCTTGATTTTGATCCAGAAGGTGTCCGTCAGGGCGCTGCTCGACTCGAGTATCAGATTATTCTGTGGATCGACGGTGTCTCCTCTCTGCGAGGACCAGAGGTGGCAACCAAAGCCGTCGGTGGCGGCGAAGGACCCCGTGAAGCGGAAGCGAGGACGCACGGTGAAGAGCTCCACCCGATACTGAGAAAAGGAGTAGGCTAAGTTCAGGTTTTGGCTGTCTCCGTTGTAGCAGATCATGTGACCCGGTGGTGGATAGTCCCTCTCGTCGCAGCCGTCGTCCTCGCTGATGTAGTTGGCCATGTCCTGCGGTCTGTAGAACCCCCCATTGTCCTCATCGTCATACTCGCTGCTCCTGCGGTCGTCGTCGTCATCATCATCGCCGCTGCCGCTCACAATGATGCCATCATTGCCGACGCCATGGAGCCTGCTGCCATCGTTGTCTCCCCCGGCGCCATCACCACCGATGCCATGGAGCTCTTTCTGGTTGAACTCGGCAGCAGATCCTTTCGTCTCTGCCGTTCCTGTTCCTGTAGCGGACTCAATGGTGCATGCCTGCAGGTCGCACAAGACGGCCCTCGAGAATGGCCTTTCCGGCGGCCCTCCGGCGGCAGCCATACCGCTCATGCCCTCGCCAAGATCGCCGGCGGTAATGAAGCCCTAGATCGATCTGCAGGTTGATTAACTTCCGTCTCCTGAGACAGACCTCCTAATTTATCCACGCCATCCCAATCAAACCTGGGCCGGGCCTGGTTCTGTGCACAGTTCCTAGCCCAGTCGAGGAGGGGGAGACAGGAACCTGGACCGAAACTGGTTCGGCGCACTATTAACTTCCGTGGGCCAAGACCACCAATCCGAAGGGGAAAAACAAGAGGGTACAGCGAGAACGGCGGCGGCGGCGGCGGCACACTTGCCGGCGATGTACGCGGAAACGGAGCCCGGGGCCGCCGCGGAGCGCACGGCGTTCCGGCGGGCCGAGAAGCAGTACAAGCTCTACAAGCCGCCCAGTCGCAAGGGCAGGTCGAAATCCAGGTCTCTCTCTCTCTCCCTCTGCCATCTCTGTGCGGGAACAGCAGAGCAGAACCCTGACTTTTCAAGCGCTGCAGGGGCAAGCAAGCCGGTGGTGGTGGATTTGGCGGCGGCGGCGGCGGCGGGGACCTGTCCGCGGTGGTCGACTTCCACGCGCTGCTTGCTGCCGGAAAAGGCGAGCTGCCCGCCGGGATCCGGAGGTGCGACCGCGCCGGCTTCCACCTGCCCGTGTTCTGCTTCCTCGACCGGCCGGGTAACTCCACAATTCATGCTCCAGTTTGGATTTTTGTTCTTACAATTTACCAAGGCAGGACATTGCATTTGAACAGTGGCAACTTGCAAAAAATTACAACTTTTCAGTAATTATTAGGGTTTAGCTTACCTATTTATGTCAATATTTCAGCCTCCAACACTTGATCGTCATACCTAATAGGCATCAATCATCCTAATCTCATTATACTGTTCATGTGAAATAGTACTGATACCCTTCGCATAACTCTGTAGGATTCTATTTCATCCCTGGTGCTCTATCTACCGAGGAACAGTGCTATTGGATCAGGGAAAGCTTGAAAACATTCCCACAGCCTCCTAATAGAACCAACTTGACTGCTACATACGGTCCAATTTCTGACTTGCTCATTGCTGCTAAAAACCAGAAGATTTTGGTTGAAGTGGAAAGTTCCAGTGGCAAACCAAGAGATGAGCAGAATAATGTTGGGGAAAATGCACATCCGGGTAAATTCAAATTTGTGGATGACTCAGAGATCCAAAAGGAGGAAAGACCTAAGTCGACCATGGCAGCTGCTCTTGTGCGCAAGCTCCGGTGGAGCACCCTTGGCTTGCAATTTGATTGGTCAAAAGTATGTATGTACAATTGATGTGTCTTTATTTTCATTTTTCTTGAATTTAATTCTTTTAGCTTCTGATGGTATTGAAATATGCTACTTTACATGTGAATATGAATAAACCAGCAGGCATATTTTTCTTCCAAATTTTCTGCAGTTGCGACGAGCAAGCCCAATTCATATAATTATATTACGATGACGATGAATTCATAATTCCATGTTAGCGCATAACAATATTTTATTACTTAAGGAGCTTTGTTTGATTACGATAGTCCTTCCTTGCAAAGCTGTTTAAGCATGATGATCTCTGAAATCGTTATGCATCCAATCCCAGTGTGCATACATCATACACTAATATAATGATGCAACTTATTCTCATACTCAGCCATGAAACTTGATAGCTGCAATCTCTTGCGCGGTGCTTGCAGTTAATTAAAATCATATACTTATTGCACAGTAAGATACACTTTTGGTTACAACTGCATATTAACCATTTCCTGTTTCTGTCAGCGTAACTATGATGTATCGCTTCCACATAACAAGATTCCAGATGACCTTGCTACTCTAGCAAAAAAGATGGCCGTTCCAGCAATGCCTTCTGGAGAAGAATTCACCGCAGAAGCAGCCATCGTGAACTATTATGGTCCAAGTATGTATTTCAAACATGAATAACCTCGTAGATATACACCATGGCACATTACCTCGAAGTTGCATCCTTCCCTCTCTGTCCATACTGAAACAATAAGCTTTGACTTCTGTAGGCGACATGCTTGGTGGCCATGTTGATGACATGGAAGCAGATTGGACAAAACCTATTGTGAGCATAAGGTACTACGGTTCAGTTGCTTATATAATGATCTTCATTTGAGTGTAGTCTCTTACTTTTTTGTTGTTTTAGTTTGGGTTGCAAGTGTATTTTTCTGCTTGGAGGGAAGACAAGGGATGAAGCTCCAACGCCAATGTTCCTGCGAAGTGGTGATATTGTACTGATGGCTGGGGAAGCACGAGAGCGCTTCCATGGTAATTTATTTATTTTTAATGGGAAAAAGATTATGTCTTAATAAGAAAGTTAACTGAAATACCATGGATCATCAGCTTTCTAGAATAACTCATGGCCTCTATTCTACAGGTGTCCCACGGATCTTCACAGAGGGTGACCAGCAAGATATCTCTGGGCTGGTATCAGAACTATCTGATGATGATGACCGCTTTATATTGGACTACATTCATAATTCAAGGATAAATATCAACATAAGACAAGTATACTGAAGCTACTTTAGTTATTATTGAAAGTTTGCTCTCCTGCCGCCTCTCGGGCCTACACTAGATGTGCAATTGTTTGATTAACTGTGTCTGGAGTTTGTTTCTGAAATGTTGCTGGAAGATGAGGTAATTTATTGATCAGGAGAAGCATTCATCGTCTTTCAAAGGGTAGGCCTTCCATGGACTGGGCATTTTTGATAATTTTGTACCCTTGGCAAGACCCCGGTTATCATTAAAAAAACCCAGCTAATGCGATAGACTGTAAAACACTTAATGGCTTACTGCCTGGTGTGTGAGAAGTTGTTCATCTTGAGTATTCTTTTCCAGAAAATTTACTTTCCAAGATCTCTATATGTTGATTCGTTGAACAAAAGTGTACCTTCTGTTGTGCAGATGGACAAGCTATATGTAAAGTGGTCAGATGTATTCTTTTTTTCCAGCATGTATTACATTGATTATAGTGTCCTATCAAAGATAGAAATGTCCGTATTATGTTTGGGCACAATTCAAATCATGGAGAACAGGAGAAGTCAGCAATTTGAAAATGTAATCTTCTTATGTTGGCTCTTAGTCTTACCATAGGCCATTCTGTCAATTTTCAGTCTGTCTGCTTAACTGCCTGCCTTTTCATCCCTTTGTTGATCGATAAAGGCAACTCATTGTCTCCATGGAAAATAAGAAAGGAAATTGTATTTGCTTAAACTGGATGTTTTGACAAGGTTGTCAGTCCAAGTCACACTTGTCAAGATGTGTCATCAAGGCTAATTGTATGTACTTTGGGTGAAGTGAATATATAGCAAGACGCTGCACACACCATTTCTAGCCTTTCTGGTGGCAAAATACAGATAATATTAAGTACTGTAGAACACCTGTTGTAGTCTCTTCACTTACTCCCTCTAAAGAAATATAAGAGCGTTAGGGCGTTTGAGTGATCTAAACGCTCTTATATTTCTTTACAATGAGAGTAGCAAAGTGCAGATTACATGAAGTAAAGCTGGATGGCAATTATATGCTTGGTGTATGGGCGGAATACAACCATCAGCTATAGTAGAGGGAGAAGACTGGATGGGATGTAAATCTCTCATCTAGTCATACATGTGAACTATTTCTCAACAATCCCTTGGATCTGCTCCGGAGTCAAGATTGACGCACTGGTATCGAAATCAGCACTCTCCAACTGCTTGTGCAACTGCATTGACAATAAGGTTAAGGTAAGCATTATGCATTGCTTCTTCTGCTGATAAGCAGTTAAAACAGAACTCTGGTTGCGTATGTTTTACTGAAAGGGGACGAGCATAGAGAACTTACAGTCTCAAGTATGACAGATTGGCTCTCGGGGCTGTATTTTCTAATTTGAACCAACATCTCCAGTTGCTACAACAGCAATCAAAAGAATGTAATTAGCATCTCCAATACAGGTAAGATGGATGTTTTGAAGAAGGCACTATAAAAACTTCTTTGCCTCACCTGTTGTTGCAATTCCTGTTGACTGTGCATTTTCTCGGCAAACTCTAGAGGCTCAAGCTCGGCCTCATCAATAGCCATCTCTTCTCTATCAAATTAAATGGGAAAATAATCAGAACATGGCTTTTAAACAATAGTTCAGGTCAAGTTTGTAAACCACAAACTATTCTTGCCAGAGAGCAGGTAATTGTGGCTGTATATTCATTTGACTTGTTCTATTTTATGACTGACGCATTAACTGATACAGCTCTTTTCCTTGAAAATAAATAAATAAAACAACACACCACTACACAGATCAGCGTGGACTATATTCAAACTTGCACTACCATATAAGTTGATTTCTTTAGAAAAATTAATATGCCACTATGTCACTAAATTATGTAAAGGCTATGCAACATAGGAACTAATACATGAAACTATGGGGTGTAACATACACAAATGCAATTGGAAAACTGCTAAATCCAAAATAGTGAATAAATAAACTAAGCATTGCTGGCAGGTCTCTTATCCCACTACTACCTCTGTCCGGGTTTATTAGGCCCTCTCTTATTCTTGGCTAAAGTTTGACAATAAATTTAACTAATAAAATGTAAAATATATAGCACCAAAAATTATACTACGAGGAAGCTCTTTCAGATACAAATCTAAGAATATGTTTTTTGTATCATATAACTTATATTTTATTAATTTGATATAGATGGTCAAATTTTGACCCAAAATACGCGCGGGAGAGAGGGAGGGGGGGGGGGACAATAAACCCGGACGGGGGTAGTAGACAGTTTTACATAGTGGAATAGTGGAAAATATACAGGGAAAAAAAAAATGAGGCTCTCACTTGGCAACAAATTGGTAGAATTTAATCATCAAATCCATGTCATTCTCATACACGACGTTCACCTTTCCCAGACAACTAATACCAAAACCTGGATCTGATGTTCAGAAATTACATGTCAGCATAAGTCATGTCAAGTCAAAGAAAAAAGCATGATTCATTCTGAACCCTTCTACAAGGAAAATGAATTAGCAATCTCACTTAGCATACAAGTGAAAGTAGAAGTTTGATTTATTTATTTTTAACATTTACAAAGCATTTTATAGACTTGACGCATCAAGGACTCCATGGCAGACGGTGAATTGATTCCAAAGCACTGAAGATTATAATAGGATGCACCTGGACACAGCTGAAGTAGAAACTACAAACATATGGTGATGTCTTTGCGTTGGTCAGCTATGAGCAATTGGTTGTTCAGATTTTTGACTTGCATCCAAGATAACTACACTGTTGCTGCTGTCGACTCATAGTTTTCAACCAGGACCAAACTCACAATCGATTTATCATATAATAAAAGATTGGTTTCCTTTATTATTCAGCAAAAATATTTTTCGATCGGCATCATGTATTCTAAGTACCTGAAGCTGCATTGTGTTGCAACCCATCATATGAAGTAATTTGAGAAATAAAATTCCTAGTAAATGAATACACTTATCATGGCTGTAAGCCAGTGGCAGCTACAGTGGGCTATTGGCTAAACAGTAACTCCATGTATGGCACATGTACTCACTTTCAATACCGAACATTTGACAGGAAGTATGGACCTCTTCTTCTTCTTTTTTTCTTTCTTTTTTTGGCGAAAAAAGTATGGACCTCTTCAATAAACTAATTTTTTATACATCAGGATATGTTGCATAGCTTTACAAATATGGTACTCCCTCCAATCCATTTTAATTGTCGCTCACTTACAAATATGGATCGGAGGGAGTACCAATCGTCGAAATCTTTCTACATGACTACATTCTGCATTTGGGTATCACTACAAAAGTAGACACGGTAGGCCATTGTCAATTCGAACTTGGCATCTGCGCAAGAATAGCCAGACCAAAGCAAACCAGAATAGGCATGGAGCCAAGAATGCAGTTAGCAACATATACCGATCCCCATCTCGCGAAGGATCTCCTCTTGCACCTCGGTGGTCACCGCCACAGCCTCCTGCGGAACAAGAAGAACACACGGATACCGTAAGAGGGAGGCTCCACATGAACTAAACCATCTATCTAAGTAGAGTACTATCCAAGTCCATTATATTTCACTGTCCAAACTGAATGAAACTACAGAGGACCGAGTCAATTCAGTCCAATTGCATCTGCACAAATTACAGATGCTAAAGCTGCTAGCAAAGGAATGCGAGGGAAAGAGCCGAGAAAGATGCCCAACCTGCTTGTCACTGACGGCGTCGGCGATTCGGTCCTTGAACTCTGGAACTCCGCGCCAAAGACCACGATTAGGAAGGGGAGGGGAGTGACGGGGATCAGAGAGGAAAGTAAAGCCGCGGGGTGGGATGGGATGGGAGACCTGGGAGCGAGGTGAGGAAGGAGAAGCGGGAGAAGAGGTGGAGCAGCTGCTCCCTCGTCATCATGCTCCCGCCGCCGGCCGCCGTCGCCATGGCAGTTCCCCACTCTCTCCTCGGCTCCTACCAACCTTTGTGCGGCTCGTGCTGCTCCTCCTGGGAAGTGACAAGTGAGAGCGAATCCGGATCTCTTATGGGCCTGGGCCGTACAAGGCTCGTCTAGTTCCGCTCTGAGTTTCTCAATCTGAAGAAAAATGAAACAAGTTTCCTAAAAAAACAAACGAAATCACTAGTTAAAGGGGACTTGTCTAAAAAAAAAACTAGTTAAAGGGGAAACTTTTGCATAGGTCCACCCACCTTATCTGGAGTTTTGTCCTCGTTCAAATCATGAACCATTTTTATTATTGTCTGTCTCGTATCGAGATTTTCGGGACTAAACCCCATGTTAATAAGTTTCGATGCGCCTTTTGTCTAAAAAATAAATAAAAAGTAAATAAAAAAATAAACCAAAAGAACGGAAAAAAGTGGAAACAAAAACGAAAACCTCAAAATTTTTCCAAAAGTGGCCAAAAAAATAAAAACATGGTTGTGCTTTTCATAGCACACATGGTTTCTTTTTCAGAAAGCACAATTGTGCCTCTCGTAAAAGCACAAGTTTTGATTTTCCCTTTTTCACGAAGCACGGATGTGCTTTTTTCGGGAAGCATAGTTGTGCTTCTCATGAAAGCACATGTTGGGTTTTTCTCTTTTCTGAAAAGCACAATCGTGCCTTTCCCTTTTCAGAAAGCACAATCGTGCTTCTCGTAGAAATGCACTGCTTCCCGAAAAGAAAAGAAATTCCACCAAAACCTAGGGAAAACCAAGCAAAGCCGGAAAAAACGAGTGTAGAAAAGAAATCCCGAGGGTGCGCCCAACACGCGACACATGGCGGCGGCTGGGCGCACCAAGTAGCACGCTCCCAGTCCACTGAAAATTACCACTGGGTTCCAAAGCTTGTTTCTGGGACCAACTAATTAGAGGAAGGGCCAGCCTTACGACAAGACAACTATTGTGGAGAACGAGAGAGGGAGGAGGCAACCTTTACGTAGAGGTTGTGTGCAAAAGAGGGGTTGCCCCACCTCCACTATATATAGGCCGCGGGAGGGGCAACCGCCTTGGAGGAGGGGTGCCCTCCCCTAGGGGGTGGCGTACAAGGGTAGGGCCCGCCTGGAACCCTAGTTGCACCAAGTCCTAACTTGGCCACCAAGGCTAAGGAGTGGCGCCGCCTCTTGGGCCTCAAAAGTCCATTCGACCACCATCTATAGGCCTTTTATATACTGACTGGCCCAGGGCACCTCCTACACCTCTGGCGGGTTTTAGAAATTCCCAGAACCCTCCCATATACCTTTATATACCCTCTGGAACTTTTCTTGTCTCCCAGTTTGAACTGGTATTTCTCTTAAATACTTCTAGTCTCTTTGAAACCCTTTCGGTCCCCCCCCTAAATATTTTTAACATTTTTGAAACATTTTCGGTGATATTCTCTTAAGCACCTAACTCATCTAGCA
Source organism: Triticum aestivum (assembly GCF_018294505.1). NCBI lineage: Eukaryota > Viridiplantae > Streptophyta > Magnoliopsida > Poales > Poaceae > Triticum > Triticum aestivum. The sequence goes on along the minus strand of NC_057802.1, from coordinate 6,012,191 downwards.
CTCAACAAATTGATCACTCTTAAGTGTGTGACCTTGCAGATTCGGTAGGTGATAGACATGACTGGAACATTGATGATCCACAATTATAGGGAATCACAACAGTCTTCGAGGGTAGTATTTCACCCAAAGAACAAGTTTTGGGAAACGTAGTAGAAACAAAAAATATGTACCTACGATCACCGAAGATCGATATGAAGATGCATAACGGATTGGGATCACAATCGTTACCGTCACCGAGTTGCAGCGAAAGAAGAACATGTCGGTGTAGATTATACTTGGAGTCCCTCGAACCGTCAATGAGTGCCCACGAACAGTCCATCGAACCGAAGACCGAAAGCATGGCCTCTATACTTGGTTGCAAGTGTGCAACCTTCACGATCCAGCGGCGCTTCACCGTCCAGAGCTAATCGTCACTGAAGAATTAAAGGGAGGAGATTAGAACCACACATGACTTCTAATCATGAGGATAAGAGGATTAGCATAGCTCTAATTAGTCAACTAGGACCAACTAGAACTAGAATTAGAAGAACTAGAGGAGGCTCCGAAACTTGTATGTCTCAAAGGACAAAATCCTCTAGTATATATAGGATAGAGGGGAGAGAAGGGGTTGCCACCAAGGGGGAAAGAGCCCCCCTTGGGGCTCCGGCCTAGGAGGGGGAGGAGGAATCCTCCCCCTGTCAAATTCGGCCTCCAAGGAGGCGCCTTCCCCACTTGGGCCTTTGTGGCCCAAGTTGCCTTCCACCTCCTGGCCTTTCTAGGCCCGTTGATATTTAAATTAAATATAAAATGTTCTGCATACTTTCAAACCATTTTATATATTTTTAACATCTCCGGAAACATTTTCCACCTATATATAATTTATCGATAATAGCCGGTATTACCCGGTATTCACCGAAACCCTTCCGGTGACCCCGAAACACTTTCGGATCCTCTCAAAACTATTCCGAATATTTATGAAATAATTCCACAAATATATTCTCATCACTCCCGTCCTACTAACACTCAACAAATCGAGATTTCTTTAATATTGTGACCCCGTAGGTTTGGTAACTCATAGACATGAACGAAATCGTTCGTTCAATGGCCGACAACGGAACCATGCACGTCCATATCGATCCCTATGAGCACTCGAATGATATTCGAGTGAACCTTTGCTTATTATGTGTTGTTCCCTTTGCTTCGTGATACTTCACAATACTCGGGATGCATCCGTATCCTCCCCGGTCATCACCATGCTCACTATACCGAAACCCTCGTTACCGGTTTTGTTCTTCTTTCTCGTTATCATGTTCCCGCATCCCCGTGATGTAGTCACCTGTGTCCAGATGATGATGGATGCCATCACGCCGAGAGGGCCCTAATAATATCTCTCCATTGTCGGAGGAGCAAATCCCACTCTCGAGCTATTCGGCCATTTGTCAAACTTTCCGATGAGCCTGTAAGTTGTCGTTATGATCACCGTGTTACAGGTGACGTTTGAGCAACCCCAAAGACCACTGTGGTAAGAAGTGACTACGATGATCTCATGGTCTAAGGAGCAAACTCACACGTTAACACTCTGTGTTATTATAATTGAATATAGACAATACTAACTCAATTCATAACAAACAAGATTGGGTGGATTCAATATGATCGGTCTTCCAACGTCATAATCTCAATGTTGTTTTAGGATCATCGTTACACTTAACGATATCCTAAGATCTGGAAAACGTGATCACCAAAAACACTTGAGCTAGTCCCAGAGGCAAGACTAGGAACCTTTTATTTACCGTTTATCATTCCATGCATGCATATGAGTTTTCCACTTAATCGCATATTCCAGTATCATAGTAGTTATAGCATAGAATATAACTCTATAATTATGAATATGGAAATATAATAATACAAATATTATTGCTTCTAGGGCTTATTTCATACAGTCTCCCACTTGCACTACTGGAATCCACTTATTTGCCGTCTGCCACCTCTTTGCCGTCTGCTGGCTGACGGCAAAGAAGGTCTTTGCCGTCAGCCACAAGAAAACAGACGGCAAAGATGTGGCTGATGGAAAACGAAGTCTTTGCCATCAGCCAGTTCTTTGCCGTCCGCTGACTGACGGCAAAGAATCTTTGCCGTCCGCTAGCAGACGGCAAAGAGGTGGGTGGGTCCAGTTATTGTTTAACCAACTCAAGCCCACCGGCCCCACCTCTTTGCCGTCTGCAAGGAAACTTTGCCGACCGTTGGCAGACGGCAAAGAGGCGGCTACGTTAACGGCCGTCCCGCCCCGTTTCTTCTCCCCACTCTCTCATTCGTCCCCACCCACACCCGCGCCACCGCCGCCGACCCCGTCTGCCGTAGCCGGCCGCCCCGCCGCCCCACACCCCTCCCCTGTGGCGCCCCGACCTCCACCGCACCCTCGCCGCCTCTTCCACATCGCCCTGCCCACACCAGCCCGTGCCGCCGCTGCCGACCCTGTCCGGCGTAGCCAGCCTCCCCGCCGCCCCGCACCCCTCCCCAACCTCCATCGCGGCCCCGCCGCTCCTTCGACATCGGCCAGCCGCGCCGCGGCCGTCCAGGCCCCGTACCGCCGCGCCCGTCCCCGCCCCGACCCCCGACCAACCGCCGTTGCCGCTGCAGCCGTGGGTCGACCGCCCCCCGAGGAGCGCCGCCCATCGCTGCCCCTCCCCTCCCCATCGCTGCGCCGCCTCGCTGCCGCCCCGTCGCCGCCCCCCACGGTGAGCCCCTGCCGCCCCCCTGTGTCCTATTTTCTTTTCTGTTTAGATAAGGTTTTTTTAAGTTTTTTCAGTTTAGAATTAATTAGTTTAGGTTATTTAGTTTAATTAGTTTAGGTTTAATTAGTTTAAATAGTTTAGTTTTAATTAGTTTAGGTTTTTAGTTTAGGTTTAGGTTATATAGTTAGCTAGATTAGATTAATTAGATTGGATTATATTAGACTAGTGTTAGGTTTTAGTTAAATAGTCATAATTAAAGGAAGTGAAAAAAGATGAAAAAAGAAGACGAAAAGTAGAATAAGTAGAAGGGGGAAGAAGAAGAAGAAGAAGAAGAAGAGGGGGAGGAGGAGAAAGAAGAAGAAGAAGAAGAAGAAGAAGAAGAAGAAGAAGAAGAAGAAGAAGAAGAAGAAAAGAAGTAGAAGACGGGGGATGAGAAGAAGTAGAAGAATGAGAAGAAGTAGAAGTAGTAGAAGAATGAGAAGACCCCCTGACCCCCCAACCCCGACACCCGACCCCGACACCCGACCCCCTAACCCCCTGACCCCGACACGACACCCCGACCCCGAAACAGCACCCCGACCCCGACACGGCACCCCGACACCGACACGACACCCCGACCCCCGACACGACACCCCCGAGACCCCGACCCCGACCCGACCCCGACCCCGACCCCGACCCCGACACCCCGACCCCGAGCCTGACCCGACACCCCGACCCCGAGCCTGACCCGACACCCCGACCCCGACACCGACACGGCACCCCGACCCCGACCCGGCACCCCGACCCGAGACCCCGACCCCGAGACCCCGACCCGACACGGCACCCCGACACCGACACGACACCCCGACCCCCGACACCTCCCGAAAAGGTGTTCTTTGGCCTTCCAGAGGCCGACGGGGTCATATATTTGTGAATTATTAGTTAGGTCATATATTTTTCGATTTTGTTATGAAAAACATCATATATAATTGTGTTGATCGGGTAGTTTTAAATGTGCAGTTGTTTCATCGCTGCGAGGTTTGGTGTTCGACGACCTCGCCGTGCGTTTGACGAGCTCTGCCCCTTCGTTCGTGGGTGAGCACAAATGACATGTCCTCCTCCCCCATTAATTATTTGATCTATTCCGATGAAACTTGATAGCTAGCTATATATGTGTCTTGAATCATCAGTATGCGTAACCAATATGTGTCTCCCGTTCGAAAGCGTCATAGTTATAAATATGCATGCATTTGCATATTTATAACCTTGATTCTTTCGAATTGTCCAACGCTATCCATGGACAGCCCGAGTATGTTTAGATTGGGTTCGTTTTCCCATATGCTTTGCTCCGGATCCGACGCATAAATTTCGTCAGTGCCTCCCCTGTTGTTCTCCGGGTACACATCCTCTCTGTTTATTGCAGAGACGTGTATCAGGAGAACAGCGGGGAGGTGCTGCCGAAATTTTGCGTAGGATCCGGAGCATAGCATGGGAAAATGAACCCAATCTAAACATACTCGGGTGGGATTAGGACCTATCATTACCTATTAGAGTGTAGGTTGCATGGACGTAATAAAATTGACAAAGTAGATCAACTGATGAATATATACATGGTGAATTATATATATATATATATTTGTTGTGTGTCTAGTAGCTCTGAAAGTCAAGATGAGTGATCGTGCGTGGATGTACACCGGTCACACTGGTCAGAACAAATGGAGCACTGAATGGTTCACAAAAACCAAGGGGTTTGTGCGAGCCGCATTTGCAAATGGCCAGAGGAAAACCTGGTGCCCCTGTTTACGGTGCGGCAATTGGGAAAAGAGGACAGAGGCTGAAATGGGCAAACACCTGCAGAAGAGTGGTTTTACGCCCGATTATACGGTGTGGACATTTCATGGTGAGTCTGCCCAACGTGACCGAGCTGAGGTGGATCGTCGTCGCACCGACGAGCATGGTACCGGGATGGAAAACATGGTGCAAGACTTTGATGATGCTCGGGATTCGGACGAGGAGATGGAGGAATCTGCAAAGGCCTTCAATGAAATGTTGGAGTCTTCAAAACGTCCGCTCCATGAGCACACTGAGCTTTGTCAGTTGGATGCCATCTCACAAGTAATGGCTCTGAAGGCTCAGTTCAACTTGGGCAGAGAATGCTACGATGCAATGATGACAGTATTTGGACGCTTTCTACCCAAAGGCCATGTAATGCCTGCAAACCTGTACCAGTCGGACAAAATCCTCCGTGCACTGAAGATGCCCTATGATAAGATACATGCCTGTGAGAAAGGATGTGTCTTGTTTAGGCTTGACTATGCGGACTTGAACTATTGTCCCATTTGCAAGTCTTCCAGGTATGTTGTGGTAGACAACGGTATGGGTGAGAAGACACAGACCAAAATCCCCGTTAGTGTTCTTCGGTATATGCCAATCGTACCAAGACTTCAACGTCTTTTCATGGTCGAAGAGACGGCCAGACAGATGACATGGCACAAAACGGGCAAAAGAACCGAACTAGATGCAGATGGGAATCTGATGATTGTACACACATCGGATGGTGTTGCGTGGAAAAAGTTTGATGAATTACATGGTGACAAAGCGGCAGATCCGAGGCATCCTCGAGTCGGCATCAGCACGGATGGGTTCAGTGTGTTTGGTATGACGGCAGCCCAATACAGTTGTTGGCCCGTATTTGTCTTTCCACTCAATCTCCCCCCGGACAGATTATGCAAAGAAAGAACATTTTCCTGACGTTGATAATTCCAGGGCCCAACTATCCGGGGAAAAATATGAATGTGTACATGCAACCGCTTAAGGACGAATTGCAAGAAGCCTGGGATAATGGGTTCAAGACATACGATGCCTATAGCAAACGGAACTTCATAATGCGTGTCTGGTACATGTACTCGACGCATGACTTGCCGGCGTATGCGCTATTCGTTGGCTGGTGTGTGCATGGAAGGTTCCCGTGCCCCACATGCAAGGGAGCTCTTGAGTTTCGTTGGCTTCAGGCCGGTCGCAAGTTTTCTTGCTTCGACATGCATAGACAGTTCCTGAATCCTCGCCATAAGTTCAGGAAAGACAAGAAGAACTTCATCAGAGGTAGAGTTGTCAAAAACTCTGCACCACCTGCATTGACAGGCCAACAGACCCTGGATCAGTTAAACGCTCTCGAGCCAGATCCAGAGCGTCCAGGGTACTTCAAGGGGTATAATTCTAAGCACGCCTGGACTCACAAAACATGCTTATGGGATCTGCCTTACTTCAAAGACCTCCTTTGCCCACACAACATCGACGTGATGCACACTGAGAAGAATATCGCCGAGGCACTTTTTGGTACATTGTTCGGCATAGATGGGAAGTCAAAGGATAATACTAAGGCTAGAGTCGATCTGGAGGCGCTATGTGATAGGCCGTTACAAAACATGAAAGAACCGAAAGGAAAGCAGAACTGGACGAAGCCAAAGGCATGGTTCAATCTTGGAAGGCCAGCTATGAGGGAAATTATCTTGTGGGTGAAAATGCAGTTGATGTTCCCCGATGGGTATGCAGCGAATCTACAGAGGGGAGCCAGTCTTGATAAATTGAAGATATTTGGTCTCAAGAGTCATGATTGGCACATATGGATTGAGCGGGTAATGCCGGTGATGTTGCGTGGCTTCATCCCTGAGGATGAATGGCTAGTACTGGCAGAACTCAGCTATTTCTTCCGTGTTCTTTGTGCGAAAGAACTATCGCCTGGCGTGCTAGAAGAAATGGAAGAGTTGGCGCCGGAGTTGATCTGCAAGTTAGAGAAGATCTTTCCACCGGGCTTCTTTAATCCAATGCAACATTTGATTTTGCATCTCCCGACCGAGGCAAGATTGGGGGGGCCCGTGCAAAATCGTTGGTGCTACCCAACTGAGAGGATGCAGAAGACGCTTCGACAAAAATGTAAAAATAAACGTAGAATTGAAGCATCGATGGCTGAGGCATTCATCACTGAGGAGGCGGCAAACTTCGTGACAGCACACTACGAAGCCAAAAATCGTCATTTGCATAATCCGAAGCCTCGGTACAATGCTGACGACCCTAAAAAGGGTGGATCCAACCTCAGCCTATTCAAAGGGAATCTCGCACCAGCCAGTGTTTCAAATCCAGTATCTTTGGATAACGAACAATGGCGGACCATTTCGTTGTATATCTTCAACAACCTGATAGAAGTGCGGCCGTACATCGAGTAAGTTCTCGGTACATAGTTTCACAACTTCTATTTCCTTTGAACTGCTCTTATTCCTGGATATTTCATACAGTCGATACGTCGCCTTATTCTCGTATGGAGCGGTGATCCAAAAGGATTCTGTCGAAGAGTATGAGCTTCTCGCAAAGCAAGGAGGCGGCTATCCCGGTTTCATCTCTTGGTTCAAACAAACGGTAATTTCTATTAGACTTGTAGGCTAATTTGTAGGCGGCTATCCCGGTTTCATTCGCTAATTTGTGCGTAATGCAACAATCCTTTCATATTAAACTTGTAGGCTAATTCAGAGTCTATGGACGCCGAATTGAGACAAGTCGCTAATGGTTTTGACTATAAGGTCCGTTCATTTGACAAATACGACATCAACGGGTATCGCTTTCGTACCTATGGCAAAGAGCTATCTATGGCCGACCGAAAGTCTACAAATTGTTGTGTATCTGCTATCGGCGAAGGAGGTACCGAGTATTATGGGAGAGTTGAAGCAATTTATGAACTTCTATTCTATGGTGAAAACCCACCGAATGTCGTAGTCTTCAAATGTTATTGGTTTCAGCCGAAGGAGACTAGAAGGACTCATGAACATATAGGGCTAGTTGAAATCAACCAAAGCACCCATTTAGATGTTCCTGATGTCTATATTACGGCTCAACAGGCGACCCAAGTATTCTATCTACCGTGGGCCTGCCAAACTAATCCAAATCTGAAAGGTTGGGATGTCGTTTATGAAGTGCCGCCACGTGCTAGACTATCTCCCCCAAAGGAAGAGGATTATGAACCTCACATTAACCCAGACACATATGAAGGAGAATTCTTCCAAGAGACACGTCTTTCCAAAAAGCGTTTCAAGAACCGCTATACTTCACCCCAAAACATTGAAGTAGACAGCGACAGTGAATCCGACATCACCCCAGAGGAGGAACAAGAAGAGCCGGAACAAGAAGAGGTTACTGCTGCGGATGACCTGTCATTGCTTGACCGATTACGTCAAGGTGGCCTTCCACATGTTGATGCCACTGAACCCTATGAGCCCGTCATTGATTATAGTGATGATGATGATTATGCATTTATTGATGATACTGATCGAGATTATTAGTAGTGTCAGGTATTAAATTTTTTAATGTTGTACTTGATGATGATACACTTAAGTGATACACATATTATTATTCATGTCGGTCTTTTTTTATGTTGTACTAATTTCGTTTACTGTTTGTCATGGCAGGTGTTGAAAGATGGTGGGCGCTGGTCGGGAGCGCGCCAAGGCCCCTTCTTCGTCGGCGCGTGGTCTGAGGTCTTCGATTCCAGACGCACCTCTCCGCCGAGCGTTGCTGGACAGTATGTCCACACCGCCGGGCCCTTCTTCGTCGACCGCGGTGCCCAGCAGGGGACGAGGTAGGAAGAGAGGAGGTGGGGCACGTGGTCGCGGGAGAGGAGGTAGGGTGACTGCTACGGCGCCTTCCTCGCCGCCACCCCTAGCTGTTTCACCCGAGCACGTGACTGCTAGGGTGGACTCGTCCGAGGAGGAGGCTACACGGACTCCGGTCCACGAGCCTCGGGTCGACTGGCCTTCGGCCCACGAGAGTTCGGCCCACGAGACCCCGGAGGAGCACACGTCCGGATGGGGTACCTAGCCGGATCAGCCCGAGGAGCCGAGTGGCCATGCTGATGATGGCGGGGAGCCGACTGATCTTGAGGAGGAGGGTGGCACCGTCTACCAGCGTGGTGCTACACGGCTCCCGTCCGTGCCGGCGACCCGCGAGCAGAGGTGGTTGATTTTCCCTGATGGGGAGAGGTACGTAAGTGCATTTAATATTTTTGTACCTTCTGCATTCACGTTTCTTCAAATAACTAATGCGTTGGCCTTGTCATGCTGCAGGGGTTGGGACCACCATCATAGTGTCCGCCGGCCCAACTCCGTCCTTGGAGTTCTTTGCCGGCAAAACTTCCCGGGGTTTGTCACGTTGCCTGGTGAGGGTAGGCTTCCAGAGCTTGGATTGAGCTGGGAGCACTACGTGGCTGCCCCGGCCCCGCCGGATGAGATTATCGACGGTGTCGTGTGCGACACGAGGGCAGACATGGTGATCAGAAAGTTCTGGGTAATTTCTCCTTTACACATTTCAAAATCTTCAACTAGCTAGTTATTAATTGTACTAATCAATATTGTCTCATTTGATTGCAGACATTCTACAGGTGTGAGGAGGGATACGAGGAGGACGCGGCACATGTTATCGAGAACGTCTGCAAGCGCCTACTCCAGAACTTACGGCACGAGGCTCGGGTGCAGGCTGTTCGAGACTACTACGCCTTGCGTGGTATCAAGAAGACCAAGCCGGCGTGCCGCGATAAGTTCCTGAGTAAGGAGCAGTACATGAAGGTAATTCTTAAGGCCTTCTACTTAAGTTCCTTCATTTAGTAATTCTTAGCCGTAGCGCTCAAGTTTCTATTTGCTAACTTAGGCGCCTCCGAGATGGTGTGCGGATCGGATGGATTGTTGGGAGGTGTTGGTCGATGAGTGGTGCTCAAAAGAATGGCTAGCCCTCCACAACGAGGCCAAGGACAAACGTGCCCAAATGGAAGGTGTGCCACACCATCAAGGCAGCTCCAACTTATATCAGTTCGGGCGCAACTGGGTATGTGGTTTGCTTCATGATTCATGCAATTCATTCATCATGCTAGCTTGAGCCCTTTAATTACTAATTTTCATTGTTTCTCTCTTTCAGGCACGCCACAATAAGGCGGATAAGGTGCCAGAGGTGTACGACCTGTATGCCATGGCCCACACTGCCTCTTTCAAGAAAGTCAAGGCTTTCTCTCAGTCTGACCTCGATGATGCAAACAACTTCACCAACATCTCCTCCCACAACAAGCTCGTGAGATATAGAGATGAGGGGAAGGCGAGGAAAGGGGAGGACTTTAACCCGAGCCAGGGTCCCATTGATCCAGAGCTGGTGATGATATCTGGTGGCGGGAGGTCCCATGGCTCCATAGCCATTGGAGATGGACTTATCCGTTGTCCTAGCACTCTCCCGGAGATCAAGGCGCGCCAGTCGAGCTCCGCTCCTGAGATAAGGCCTCGTGAACGGCCAGTGCAACTCGCCATCAAGGTTAGTGATACGTACTCAGTTATCTTTCTCCATTACATTGTGTGCGCTTCCATCAATGATTACAAATGGTCATGTGAGTGGTGTTGCAGGCTGCTATACAGACTGAGAGAGATAGAACGGAGAAACTTCTGGCGGAGGCGGCGGAGAGGCAGCGGGAGATGGAGGAGAGGACGAGAAAGATGATGGAGGAGGAGAGGGCACGGAATGACATGCAGGCAAGGGCCATGTACGAGCTCCTTGTGGTAAGTTTCTTCTGCAGATTACTTGCTAGTCTTAACATTTGAGTCTCATTACTAACTAGTATGACTCTGTTGTGAAAACCAAATGTGCAGTCTGTGTGCGAGAAGTCCGGTCAGCCCGCTCCGCCGATGCCAGTGATTGCTCCTGGGAGCACGGTGAGTTTAATTTGAATGGACATTACTTGCTAGTCTTAACATTTGAGTGTCATAATGCTAACGAGACATTGGAAATGATCTTTGGTGCAGCTTAACTCCAGAAACGCATCGCACGATCCTTCTCCAGGTAGCGGCACTAGCCACCCCGCTCCTACACCTCCCTGATCACGGTAAGTTTCTCTAGTGTTTTGCTTAACAAATGCATAAAGACCTAGACTTAGCTTTATTTCCTCCAATATGCTTACCATAATGACCTAGAGTTAGCTTCTTTTCCTCCAAAATGACCCATTTTACCTAGGTTAGCTTATAAATGATGCAGTTCATCCAAGTTAGCTCAAAAATGACCCATTTTACCTAGATTAGCTCCTAAATGATCCATTTTACCTACGTTAGCTTTAAAATGGCCCATTTCACCTAGGTTAACTCCAAAATGACCCATCTTACCTAGGTTATCTCATAAACGATCCATTTCAACTAATTTAGCTCATAAATGATCCATTTGACCTAAGTGAGCTAAAAAACGATCCATTTCACCTAAATTAGCTCTTAAATGATCCATTTCACCTAAGTTAGCTCAAAAAGATCCATTTCAACTAAATTAGCTCATAAATGATCCATTTCAACAAAGTTAGCTCAAAAAGATCCATTTCAACTAAATTAGCTCATAAATGATCCATTTCAACAAAGTTAGCTCAAAAACGATCCATTTCAACTAAGTTAGCTCATAAATGATCCATTTGACCTAAGTGAGCTAAAAAACGATCCATTTCACCTTAGTTACCTCAAAAACGATCCATTTGACCTTAGTTAGCTCATAAACGACCCATTTCAACTTAGTTAGCTCATATATGATCCATTTCACGTAAGTTAGCCCATAAATGACATACTCTTCTTGTTCTAGTCTTCTTCTTGTTCTAGTCACCTATTTCTAACTTTCTTATTTTTCATTTTGCAGATTTCATTCACTTGACGAAAGCTTGCATAGATGGAGTGCTCCTTATCCCTTTCTCTATTTCTTTTGTATCGTTGAACTATGCATGTATCTTGGTAGTTGGATGAACTATGCTATGTATGATGGAACTTGGTAGTTGGATGGAACATATGTGATGGAACTCTGCATGTTGGATGGATATCTTATATGTTTGCTGTGAAAATTGTTGTCATATATATATCATATATATCTTATATGTTTGCTGTGAAATATATCTACATATGTCATATATATTTGTGATGAAAATTGTTGGATTTAATAAAAAAAATAGAAAAAAGAGCCAATATGCAGGCTCTTTGCCGTCTGCCACCGACGGCAACGGGCTCTTTGCCGTTTGCAGCGGACGCCAAAGAGGCCACGTGGCATCCAGCTGTGCTTCCTGGGAGCTAACCCATTTGGTCAATTTTCCTACAGTGGCAGACGGCAAAGAGTAAAAGAGTTTGCCGTCAGCGGCGGACGGCAAAGGCCTGCCATGTAGTGACGTGTAGATGACATCATATGGCAGACGGCAAAGGCACTAGAAAGTTTGCCGTCCGCGGCGGACGGCAAAGGCCTGCCGTTAGCCACTTAACGGACTGAAGGCACAATTATTGCCGTCCGCCCTCTTTGCCGTCCGCGGCGGACAGCAAAGGGCCTTTGCCGTCAGCCGCCAGGAAGCAGATGGCAAAGTAGCTGTTTACCGTAGCCTACTTTGCCGGAGCCTTTTGCCGTCCGCGGCTGACGGCAAAGGCCTTTGCCGTCCGCCGTTCGTGCCTTTGCCGTCCGCCGTGGCAGACGGCAAAATAGCTGATTCCAGTAGTGTTGCACTAGAGTCAATAATCTAGTTGCATGTTTTCTAACATGCATGGTTGTCTGGTGTCTCTCATGCTTTGCCAGTGGTAGAGCCTTCGTTACTCAGTTTGATACTTTTCAAACCCTAATGTTATTTGTGTTTGTAATATGGGACATTTACATTTGTACCCCTAACTAGAACCCACTACTCCGATTTGCCCCTAATTTCGAAGAATGCTCAAATTTGCCCCTCTGTCGTTAGTTGCCCTTATAGAAATGCCCTTCTACGCCGTTACCGTCCGATCAAAGGGCTTTGACCGTCTCAAAAAAATAGCAAAAAATAAAAGCAATATGAAATTTTGTGGGATCGAAGGTACTCAAGTGCGCAAGGTGTGTGCAAATTTTCATGCTGTTTGGACACTCTAGGAGCTCATGGCAAAGGAAAAATAGTAAATTTGTACGCCTGTGAACAGTAAATTCAAAAAATAGCAAGAAATTTCAAAAAAATATGAAATTTTGGCATCCAATATGCTCGGGTGCGCAAGGTGTGTGCAAAATTTTGTTGTGTTTGGACATTGTAGGAGCTCGTGGAGAAAAAAACAAAATATGGCTCGGAAAAAACTTTGAAAATACACTATTTTGTTTTTTTGCTAGAGCTCCTCGCATGTCATTTGATAACAAAATTTTGCACATACCTTGCGCACCCGAGCATCTTGGATGCCAAACAATTACATATTTTTTTGAATTTTCTTGCTATTTTCTTTGAATTTACTATTCACAGGCATATAAATTGATTGTTTTCTTTGCCATGAGCTCTTGGTATGTCTAAACATCACGAAAATTTGCACGCACCTAAGTATCTTTGATCCCACAAAATTTCAGATTTTTTGCTATTTTTTCGAGACGGTCAAAGCCCGTTTACTGGATGGTAACGGCGTAGAAGGGCATTTCTATAAAGGAAACTAACGGCAGAGGGGCAAATTTGAGCATGCTTTGAAATTAGGGGTAAATCTGAGTAGTGGTTCCAGTTAGCGGCACAAATGTAAGTGTCCCTTGTAATATCTGGTTTTGTGTAATTCTTTTGTTACATTAATGGTAGCACTATATCGCCATATAGTCCATCCTATAGTAACACTATATCTCTATATAATTCAATTGTATATCTCCATATAGTCAATATTCATTTTGGAACAACCTCATAATTTATCAATGAACTCTTATTGATCCAGATAATATATTGTTTAGAAAAAACTTCTCAAGTTTCAATCTATATCATTTATAGATTCAAAATTTATGTTCCCTTTTTAAAAATTATTTCAAAATTATAGCCCTATAATTAATCCATGAAGTTGTCTTTGTGTAACCTTTACAACAAATACTTTGTGTAACTACTTACAATAATTTATTCATCTCCTCTAAGGACAAGAAAAGCTTTGTCCAATTGAGGTACTCAATCTTTAAGTAATAACCCTAGTGAATTTCTACTAGAATCACCATGGTATTCTTAATGATTAGTATTTACAAAACATATGGCTTTGTACATTTCATAACATATATGATGAATTCAACCTCTGAAGTAAATTGAACTCTATTCATCCACACATGCTTATCAACTATTGATTTTGCACATTGCTATGCTACGTGACTTTTTGAGAAAATAATTTTCTCCTTTTAAACTTCTTTAAAACTTGTCACAATACATGTCTTAGTATAATCAGATGTTTTCAATCTATCTCTACAGATTTTCATCCAATAATTCTAAGTCATTTTAGAAACATGATTTTAATCTGTTGTGCTAATATACTTTATATTATTTCTAATCAAGTGATATGTCATACATATGTAAAATCAGAAATGTCATAGAGCTCCCACTAAACTTCTTGTATGCACAAGCTTCTTGATAAACTCCAAATTCTCCAATTACTTTATCAAATTTCAGCTACTTGATACATTATTTCAAATCATGCTCATGACTAGAAATATTTATATCATTCCGACATTCCTGGGAAAACCTTTTATTGTATCATATATACATTCTTTTTGAAACCTCTTTCAAATCAGTCTTGTTTGTTATATAAATAAGACTCATCATTGTAATCCATTTATACTTTTAGTATTGGTACTAAGATGAAGATTTGACAAGATCAACTCTTCCTTTTTCTACAAACTCTTTTGTAAGACTTTTCTTTCAGGATAATTATCCATGATCATTCAAAGATCCATTTATACATCTTCTGAAGGTTTCATCAATTTCAAGACTTGTTCCTTGTATATGGACTTCTTTTTGGATTTGAAATTATTTAAGTAATACCTCTTTAGCTGGGAGATATCACTGCTTCCTTGTAATGTGCAGGCTTCATCTTCTTCCAACATGAAATGTTCAGTAGATTCAATGATCTTTCCCGACCTTTGCACTTTGTTACAGTCTTAACTGAAACTTCTACATCTTATGTAATAGATTCTTTCGCTTAGTTATCGAAGGCTTCGCCCCCATGGAGGGACCCACCGATTCGGGGGCATCAACCCCGGGGCCAGTAGACCTAAAAGAATCAAGTGTCTCTCAGGGTCCGGCCTTGAAGCCTGACTCCGACAGATTGTCCACAAGAACCCCCGCCGAATCGCCGGAGTATTCGACACCCCCGTGTGCCCAGCCGGCAGACCACCTTGCAAGTCTATTCCACGCAATGGGAATCTCCGTTATCAGGCCCACGGCCTATGATCAGGTCAGGCTTAAACCCAACAACTGAGAAATTAACACCCCTCCGGTCACGCACCTCGTCGCCACCGTCGAAGAGGCCCAGGAGGGGCCACAACCTTATAAGCTAAAAACAGTGTACACTCAGTCTCTAGCTCGGAGTCAGACACTAGCCCAGAAATACGTCTAGACTTGAGCCCTAAAGCTGGATCCGGCCTCGAGCCGATCCAGCCGCACATCAGTCCGAATCCGAACCCTACGCGGTCAAGACCGGACGCAACTCAACCTCCTATTGAGGATAATCCGGGACCGCCGCAGGTGGGAATCCCAAAAAAATCCCACCCACCCACCATGCCGAATACTCCCCGGATTTGGGAAGTCCGGACATATGGGACCTCATGTATGTCAAATAGCTGCCAAACGAGACAGTCCATATCATTATTGGGCTAGATTTCTCCTTGTGAAAACAAGATGGCATCATGCTGCGACCAACGGGTAATCAAAGCTTTCCAGTTCACTTGCAAGGACGAGGCCCTCTTGAACGCCCTCGCTCGTCGCCAAGTTCAAAGCTTCACCAAACTATCAGACATGGTACGCAAGTACTGCGCCATGGAAAACACGTGGAGGGCGCAACAGATGAACATGGGGTCACCGCCCGCCGCACAACACGGAAAGTCTCGCGTCAAACGAGCATACACACATCGATCGCCGGAATACGAGCCCGACGAGAAGAAAACCAGACATAGATTACTGTTGGACGAGTTGCTGGATAAACCTTGCCCAATACACTCGGTCTTGCTAGACGCAAACCCAACCCACAGACTTCGAGCCTGTTGGTGAAGGAAATGTGCCCTAGAGGCAATAATAAAGTTGTTTTTTTATATTTCCTTATATCATGATAAATGTTTATTATTCATGCTAGAATTGTATTAACCGGAAACTTAGTACATGTGTGAATACATAGACAAAACAGAGTGTCCCTAGTATGCCTCTACTTGACTAGCTCGTTAATCAAAGATGGTTAAGTTTCCTAACCATAGACATGTGTTGTCATTTGATGAATGGGATCACATCATTAGAGAATGATGTGATGGACAAGACCCATATGTTAGCTTAGCATAATGATCGTTAAGTTTTATTGCTATTGCTTTCTTCATGACTTATACATATTCCTCTGACTATGAGATTATGCAACTCCCGAATACCGGAGGAACACCTTGTGTGCTATCAAACGTCACAACGTAACTGGGTGATTATAAAGATGCCCTACAGGTGTCTCCGAAGGTGTTTGTTGGGTTGGCATAGATCAAGATTAGGATTTGTCACTCCATGTATCAGAGAGGTATCTCTGGGCCCTCTCGGTAATGCACATCACTATAAGCCTTGCAAGCAATGTGACTAATGAGTTAGTTGCGGGATGATGCATTACGGAACGAGTAAAGAGACTTGCCGGTAACGAGATTGAACTAGGTATGAGGATACCGACGATCGAATCTCGGGCAAGTAACATACCGATGACAAAGGGAACAACGTATGTTGTTATGCGGTTTGACTGATAAAGATCTTCGTAGAATATGTAGGAGCCAATATGAGCATCCAGGTTCCGCTATTGGTTATTGACCGGAGATGTGTCTCGGTCATGTATACATAGTTCTTGAACCCGTAGGGTCCGCACGCCTGACGTTCGATGACGATTTGTATTATGAGTTATGTGATTTGATGACCGAAGTTTGTTCAGAGTCCTGGATGAGATCACGGACATGACGAGGAGTCTCGAAATGGTCGAGAGGTAAACATTCATATATTGGAAGGTTATATACAGACATCGGAATGGTTCCGATAAGGTTCGGGGATTTATCGAAGTACCGGGAGGCCATCGGAACCCCCCGGGAAGTTAATGGGCCTTATTGGGCTTTAGTGGAGAGAGTGAAGAAGGTCCACGAGGTGGCGCGCGCCTCCCACCTGCCCAAACCGAATTGGACAAGGGATGGGGGTGAGGGAGTCCTGGATTAAGGGGTCCTCGGGCGTCCAGACTATGGTACATGGGCCGGACTGATGGGCTGTGAAGATACAAGACCGAAGACTCTCTCCCGTGTCCGAATGGGACTCTTCTTGGCGTGGAAGGCAAGCTTGGCACCCTGATATGAAGATTCCTTTCTCTGTAACTAACTTTGTACAACCCTAGTCCCCTCCGGTGTCTATATAAACCGGAGGGCTTAGTCCGTAGAGGCAATCATAATCATAGTCATACAGGCTAGACTTCTAGGGTTCTAGCCATTACGAACTCGAGGTAGATCAACTCTTGTATACTCATATTCATCAAGATCAGTCAAACAGGAAGTAGGGTATTACCTCCATAGAGAGGGCCCGAACCTGGATAAACATCGTGTCCCCCGTCTCCTGTTAGCATCAACCTTAGACGCACAGTTCGGGACCCCCTACCCGAGATCCGCCGGTTTTGACACCGACATTGGTGCTTTCATTGAGAGTTCCGCTGCGTCGTCTTCAAAAGGTTCGATGGCCTCGTCAATCATCTACAACCACGCTGTCCAGGAGGAACTCTTCCTCCCCGGACAGATCTTCATATTCGGTGGCTTCGCACTGCGGGCCAACTCGCTTGGCCGTCTAGAGCAGATCGACAGCTACGCCCCTGGCCATCAGGTCAGATTTGGAAGCTTGAACTATGTCGCTGATATCTGCGGAGACTTGATCTTCGATGGATTCGAGCCCACGGCAGCCGCTCCCTGCCACCGCGATGAGCATGACCTACATCTGCCATCGGACCATACCCAGGAGATAGCGCCATCCGAGGACGGGAAGCTCAACCCCGCCACGGAAACCGCAGACTCAGCGGCGTTGGAGCCGCACACAGACCCAATCTCGAGCGGGATCTACGTCACCGGAACCTCAGATTCGTCTCCAGCCATAAGTTCTGAACCACATGCATCCGCGGCCATCGAGCCTCATCGGGCACCGATTGTCGAATTCAGTGTCGTAAACATCTTCCGGCACTCACCTTTAGGTGATGTGCTAAACTCATTAAAACCCTCTCCTTAGCAAGGGACTCACAGCCAAATTACGGTTTGAGCTGGGGGGTGATGACGGGGAATTTCGCTTCCCACCCACCTCCCACTTCATAGCCACTGTCGAAGACTTAACCGACATGCTTGATTACTGCTCCGAAGACATCGACGGTATGGACAACGATGCCGAAGGGGAGCAGGGCCAAAACCTTCCGTTTACCGGGCGCTGGACGGCCACTTCTTCGTACGACGTGTACATGGTGGATTCACCTAAAGAGAACAATGGCGATAACGAGAAGGATCCAGTCGAGGATAAACCTCCTGAGACACAGCCAAAACACCGACGTCAGCGGCGCCGCTCTAAATCACGCCATGGAAAAGATAGTGATACCGGCACGAGGGAAAACAATACTCCGTACGATGCCGAAGACAAGGAATACCCCGTCGAGCCAACCTCCGAACAGGACAAACGGGAGGACGGGCGAGTCAGCCCTGATGAACAGGCCGTAAACAGAGACTCGGAGGACAGTAATTATCTTCCACTCTCCGAGGATGAGGTGAGCCTCGGCAACGAGGATTTCATCGTGCCTGAGGAACCTCTCGAGCAGGAGCGCTTTAAGCGCCGGCTAATAGCCACTGTGAGGAGCCTGAAAAAGAAGAAGCAGCAGCTTCAAGCTGATCAAGACCTGCTCAACGATAGCAGCTTCAAGCTGATCAAGACCTGCTCAACG
This sequence comes from Triticum aestivum, assembly GCF_018294505.1. Lineage (NCBI taxonomy): Eukaryota > Viridiplantae > Streptophyta > Magnoliopsida > Poales > Poaceae > Triticum > Triticum aestivum. The sequence continues at coordinate 5,993,557 of NC_057802.1, read as the reverse complement.
ACAGATGGACTAATGTCCTGGCAGCCGAGGAATACGGCTTTGATCGCCCAATTAAAAGTTACCCGAAGCGCAAATTGTTACCCCAATTCGATGACGAGGCGTTGGAGCCCATACCATCAGCGCGTAATGCGGCTGACCGACCACCACGTGGCCGGGATAAAGCGGCACCTCAAGCCGAACACCAGCCCGTCCTACCTCACCGTAAAGGAAGAGATAGAATGGCTCGGGGTTATATATACGACCTGCGGCAGTTCCTAAAGAACAGAACATGTCAGACCAGATCGATCTACGGATCACGGGGGCGTGCCCTGACGCGCGACGACGGCCATTTTGCCAAAAATCGCAGCAGACTACATCCAAACTACGTCGCGACTTGGCCCGATACAGAGGCGCCGCACACCCCCTTTGCTTCACTGACGAAATAATGGAGCATGAATTCCCAGAAGGGTTTAAACCCGTGAATATCGAATCATATGATGGAACAACAGATCCCGCGGTATGGATTGAGGATTTTCTTCTCCATATTCATATGGCCCGCGGTGATGACCTTCACGCCATCAAATACCTCCCGCTAAAACTCAAAGGGCCAGCTCGGCACTGGTTAAACAGTCGCCTGAAAACTCTATTGGCAGCTGGGAGGAATTGGAAGACGCCTTCCGCGACAACTTCCAAGGTACATATGTATGACCTCCAGATGCCGATGACTTAAGTCACATAGTTCAACAGCCTGGAGAGTCAGCCAGGAAATTCTAGACCAGGTTCCTAACTAAAAAGAACCAGATCGCCGATTGTCTGGATGCCGAAGCCCTAGCGGCCTTTAAGCATAGCATCCGCGATGAATGGCTCGCCCGTCACCTCGGCCAAGAAAAGCCGAAGTCCATGGAAGCCCTCACGACACTCATGACCCGTTTTTGTGCGGGCGAGGATAGTTGGCTAGCCCGTAGCAATAACACTGCAAGCGAAGCTGGCACCTCTGAGACTAAAAACAGCAACGGCAAGCCCCGACGCAACAGGCATAAGCGTCGAAGCAATGGTGACAATACCGACGACACGGCAGTCAACGCCGGATTCAGTGGCTCCAAGTCCGGCCAGCGGAAGAAGCCATATAAAAGAAACAATCCGGGCCCATTCAGCTTGGACCGCATACTTGACCGTCCATGCCAGATCCATGGCACCCCAGACAAACCAGCCAATCAGAGACTGTTGGGTTTTTAAACAGGCCGGCAAATTAAATGCCGAGAACAAGGAGAAGGGGTCGCAAAGCGAGGATGATGACGAGGAGTCCCGTCCGCCGAACACAGGGGGGCAGAAGAAGCCCCCCCCAAGTTAAAACAGTTAACATGATATACGCTACCCATATCCCAGGGACGTCTACGCGATGGAGCCAGTCGCCCCAAAGTTCAACCCATGGTCTTCATGTCCGATCACTTTCGATCGCAGGGACCATCCGACCAGTATCCGTCACGGCGGTTCAGCCGCACTGGTCCTCGACCCAATCATTGATGGATTCCATCTCACGCGAGTCCTCATGGATGGTGGCAGAAGCCTGAACCTGCTCTATCAGGATACAGTGCGCAAAATGGGCATTAATCCCTCAAGGATCAAGCCCACAAAGACTACCTTTAAAGGAGTCATACCGGGTGTAGAGGCCCGCTGTACGGGCTCAATCACACTAGAGGTTGTCTTCGGATCCCCGGACAACTTCCGAAGCGAAGAATTGATCTTCGATATCGTCCCCTTCCGCAGCGGCTATCACGCACTGCTGGGACGAACTGCATTTGCTCGATTCAACGTAGTGCCACACTATGCTTATCTCAAGCTCAAGATGCCCGGACCACGTGGCGTCATAACAGTCAATGGAAACACGAAACACTCCCTCCGTACCGAGGAGCACACAGCTGCTTTAGCAGCAGAAGTACAGGGCGGCCTTTTCAAGCAGAACCTTAATTCGGCGGCCGAGCTCCCGGACACTGTCAAACGAGTCCGGACTACTCTGCAGCAGGACAGTCCAGCTCGTCAAGAGCTCAACTAGCAATTTGGCCTCCGTCTCAGTCCCGACCAAGTGGCGGCGTTTGTACCGCGCGTACATAATTACGCACTCAAAATACCATGGGCATAGACGGAGGCATAACTAGATTGTGATCCATAATACGGCTCGACCGCCCCTGGACACACGTACTTTCACTTTTTCTTTTTTCTTTTCCTTTTCAGGTTTCTTTTCTACAGGCCTTTCCTGACGGCCTGATCACCGGTCCTTTCGAAAGGATAGATACACCAAGACGGCAAGAAGCACTCACGTATAAGGGAATTTCTAGGTGGTCTCTTTAACGATCACTCTACCTGTTTTCAGGACCCGCACGCGGCTCTCCCTTGGTTGTGGCATATTAAATAGCCTGTTGCTTATTGCACTACTTGTACAAATACGCTTTGACGTATTAATCAAACTATATTGGACATAGTTTGCGGCCTAACTTCTGCGGCACTAGCTTACTACACCTTTTTTTTTCTTTTGATAATCTTATCAAGTCGCACCCGTACACTTTGGTACGCGTTAATCCGCCAGGGGCTTCATTGCGCCCCATAATATGGCAACAAAGTCCGAACACTTTTTACAGTATAGTTCGGCACCCCGAATTTAGCATTATATGCATTGGCTCCAAATCATGTCTTTGGTCAATAGTTGGGTTGCCCGGCTCCTGTGCTTACTACCTTACGTTCCGCTATATCGGCTACGGTAGTAAAGGGAGAACTACTGCGATTGTGTCCTGGTTCATCCGGATGAGCACCTCAGTAGAGAAAGCCGAAAACTGACTATCATGATGCGGCATTATGCGATGAATCGGTTCTTACCCGATCAGGTGTTTACAACACCCTAGTCCGGATTAAATGCTAACTAGGGGCTGCGCCTACATTTTTATTGTCGAACTCCTATGGCTAAGTGAGGGTGATAAAGCCACATAGTCTGATTGCCTGGTTCATTGCGCTAAACACCTCCTTCAAGGACCAAAAAATTGGATCAAGAGTGTTTAGATTCCATCCCGAACACCCCCGTACTACCTACGTGGGGGCTGAAGCCGACGACTGGCCAACTCTCAAATTTAATAAAAACGCCTGAACAGGAGGTAAAATATTAACAAGCATTATATTACATAATCGACTTTGTTTCATAATACAAGGCAAGATAACATGAATGTATTCATTCAAAGATTACATCTTTTGCACATTGCTCCGCTATAATGCGGGATCCCTCTAGGACATCGCTAAAATATCACTCTGGTGTGCGATGCTCCTTGCCCTCGGGCTGTCCCTCGGTCGCGAGCTTGACGGCATTCATCTTCGCCCACTGCACTTTGACACGGGCGAAGGCCATCCGCGCACCTTTGATACAGACCGACCGCTTGATGGCGTCAAGCCGGGGGCAGGCATTGAATAGCCGCTTCACGAGGCCGAAGTAGCTGCTGGGTATGGCTTCGGCAGGCCACGGCCGGATTAATTATTAAGTCCTTCATGGCCAGTTCGGCCACCCTATGCAGTTCGAACAACTGTTTAGCTGATCGCTAAAGGGCACCGGATGTTCTGGCGCAAGGTATTACGACCAGAATAGCTTCTCCGTTGAGCTCCCCTCTCCGGCTCGAAAGAATTCAGCAGCGTCAGAAACGCTGCGCGGCAGATCCGCAAACGCTCCTGGAGAACTCCAAATCCGGGTTAGTAAGAGATACCTCTTCTTCACATACTTGCTTTGCATAATAAAAGCCTTACCCGCCGCGATTTTCTTGGCCTCCTGGATTTCCTGGAGGGCGCCCTGGGCTTCAACCCGGGCCTCTTGTGCGCTCTGGCGAGCCTTGGCGAGTTCGATCTCTTAATCCGCAATGTCACGCTCCAAGGACTCGCATTTCTTGACGGCGTCCTGGAGCTCCTGCTGGACCTCACAAACCCTGGCCTCATGTTTTTCACGGGCGGCTTGCTACTTGGACGCTTTCTTTTTGGCCTCAGCCATCGCTTTCTTGAGGGTTTCCACCTCAGAAGTCGCTCCTACAAATATTATGGCACTATGGTCAACATAAATCATTCATCCTTTCCGGATATACACAATGTCATCACATACCTTGCTTGTCCTCCAGCTGCTTTTTTACACGGCCGGGCTCTTCGTCGGCCCGCTCCAGACTCTGCTTTAGTCCGGAGACCTCAGCAGCATGAGAGGTTGCGGCCAGCAACGATGCCTGCTTATTCACATAAGACATATTTAGTTAGTTTCCTGCGAAAATTACTTGATCCTCTGTCCGGCTTTTCTTTTCAAACACCGGACAGTGTCTCAGGGGCTACTGTCTATACTGTGACTTTCTTTTTTGCGTCACTTACCTCAAAGCCTGTCAGCAGGCTGGTGCAGGCTTTGGTCAGTTTGCTCTTAACGGACTGAACCCTCTCAACCACCATACCCATAAGGATACGGTGTTCCTCCACAATGGAAGCGCCTCGCAGCGCTTCCAGCAGATTATCCGATGCCTCTGGATGGACAGAGGTCATCGACGGAATAGGCGCACCTCCTCCCTTCGAAGGAGGCTGCTTGCTTAATTTCAGAACCGTGTAGGTCTCCGGGATGGTATTCGGCTGGGGGCTGATTTGGATATGGCTCCCATCACCAGTCTCCATGGGGGTTTTCTCCCCCAGGTGTCCGGCGGCCGAAGGGCCACCCTCTGGCGCCACCCTGGCGGCCTCCTGAACCTCTCCCTGGCCTGGGAAGGTCCTTTGGGATAGCACCTCGGCGTCGCCCTTGGCCTTGGGAGAGTAAGCCGCCGGTGGTGACTTGCTGGCCATCGCCTTTGAATCCAGCGAACCCCCTGATGAGGATCGTAGGGAGCTGTCGTGGGCCGGACTGTAAGTGCATGATTCAACACGTTAAAACTACGAACTGAAGAGGCTGAATACATGAATGTGTCAGGGTCTTTGAGTACTTGATAATCCCAAAGTGCAAGAAATCATCGTAGCAATTTCCAAAGGTGGAAGTGATAAGTATGGAGTGTCGAACCCACAAGGAGCTAAAGGTAAGATCAATATTCTCTCAAGCCCTATCTGCCACTGATACGACTCTACGTACACTGAATGTTTGCTTCCAACTAGAAACGAGAAATAAAACTACGTTGTGAGTATGAAAAGGATAACTTTGCATGGTATCGGAGAGCTAAAATATAAAAGTAGGTGCTGTTATCATAAAGTTAGAATATATTACTAAATATTATAAATAGCGAGTGTGGAATAATGGTGGAACGGTGTGCGGAATTGTCCTAGGCAATTGTTAACAAGACCGTTAGTCGTCATTGCAATTTCATATGAGGGAGAGGCATTGATGTCTACTACACAACCTTGTTCTTGTAGACGTTGTTGGGCCTCCAAGTGCAGAGGTTTGTAGGACAGTAGCAAATTTCCCTCAAGTGGATGACCTAAGGTTTATCAATCCGTGGGAGGCGTAGGATGAATATGGTCTCTCTCAAGCAACCCTGCAACCAAATAACAAAGAGTCTCTTGTGTCCCCAAGACACCCAATTCAATGGTAAATTGTATAGGTGCACTAGTTCGGCAAAGAGATGGTGATACAAGTGCAATATGGATGGTATATATAGGTTTTTGTAATCTGAAAATATAAAAACAGCAAGGTAACTAATGATAAAAGTGAGCGTAAACGGTATTGCAATGCGTTGAAACAAGGCCTAGGGTTCATACTTTAACTAGTGCAAGTTCTCTCAAGAATAATAACATAATTGAATCATATAACTATCCCTCAACATGCAACAAAGAGTCACTCCAAAGTCACTAATAGCGGAGAACAAACGAAGAGATTATTGTAGGGTACGAAACCACCTCAAAGTTATTCTCCTGGATCGGTCTATCATAGAGTTCGTACTAGAATAACACCTTAAGACACATATCACCCAAAACCCTAATGTCACCTAGATACTCCAATGTCACCTCAAGTATCCGTGGGTATACACAATCTCAGATTCATCTATTCAACCAACACAAAGTACTTCAAAGAGTGCCCCAAAGTTTCTACCGGAGAGTCAAGACGAAAACGTGTGCCAACCCCTATGCATAGGTTCATGGGCGGAACCCGCAAGTTGATCACCAAAACATACATCAAGTGGATCACTTGATATCCCATTGTCACATCAGATAAGCACGGCAAGACATACATCAAGTGTTCTCAAATCCTTAAAGACTCAATCCGATAAGATAACTTCAAAGGGAAAACTCAATCCATTACAAGAGAAGAGAGGGGGAGAAACATCATAAGATCCAACTATAATAACAAAGCTCGCGATACATCAAGATCGTATCACCTGAAGAACACGAGAGAGAGAGAGAGAGAGATAGAGAGAGAGAGAGATCAAACACATAGCTACTTGTACATACCCTCATCCCCGAGGGTGAACTACTCCCTCCTCGTCATGGAGAGCGCCGAGATGATGAAGATGGCCACCGGTGAGGGATCCCCCCCTCCGGCAGGGTGCCGGAATAGGGTCCCGATTGGTTTTTGGTGGCTACAGAGGCTTGCGGCGGCGGAACTCCCGATCTATTCTGTTCCCCGATGTTTTTAGGGTATACGGACATATATAGGCGAAAGAAGTCGGTAAGGGGAGCCACGAGGGGCCCACGAGGGTGGAGGGCTCGCCCAGGGGGTGGGCGCCCCCTCCCTCGTGCCTTCCTCGTTGATCCCCTGACGTGCACTCCAAGTCTCCCAGATTGCTTACTTTCCAAAAATAACTTTTCCGAAGGTTTCATTCCGTTTGGACTCCGTTTGATATTCCTTTTCTGCGAAACACTGAAACAAGGGAAAACAGAAACTGGCACTGGGCTCTGGGTTAATAGGTTAGTCCCAAAAATAATATAAAAGTGTATAATAAAGCCCATTAAACATCCAAGATGGATAATATAATAGCATGAATACTTCATTAATTATAGATACGTTGGAGACGTATCAGGCATAGGCTAACATACTTTTTCTTCTTGGATCATATGCACTTATGATTGGAACTCTAGCAAGCATCCGCGACTACTAAAGATCATTAAGGTAAAACCCAACCATAGCATTAAAGCATCAAGTCCTCCTTATTCCCATACGCAACAACCCCCTTACTCGGGTTTGTGTTTCAGTCACTCACCAACCCACTATAAGCAAATCATGAACGTATTGCAACACCCTACAGCGGGAATCCCTCACGCTTGCGCGACATGGAGGGCACCATAGGACAGCACCAAAATAAAACATACAACTCGTACCAATCTAGATCATCAATCAACCCAAAGACAAAGGATATCTACTCAAAACATCAGGATGGCAACACATCATTGGATCATAGTATATGGCATAAAGCACCATGTTCAAGTAGGGATTACAGCGGGGTGCGGGAGAGTGGACCGCGTAAAATAGATGAGGATGGTGATGTTGATGAAGACGATCACCGCGGCGATGATTCCCCTCCCGATGGCATGTCAATTGGACTCCGTTTGATATTCCTTTTCTGTAAAACTCAAAAACAAGGAAAAAACAGAAACTGGCACTGGGCTCTAGGTTAATAGGTTAGTCCCAAAAATCATATAAAATAGCATATAAATGCATATAAAACATCTAAGATGGATAATATAATAGCATGAATACTTCATAAATTATATATACGTTGGAGACGTATCAGCATCCCCATGCTTAATTCCTGCTCATCCTCGAGTAGGTAAATGATAAAAGAAATAATTTATGAAGTGTGAATGCTAGCAGGTGCACAAGTTTGATCAATGATAATTTCAATCACCTTTTCTAGCATCATTATATATCATAACAGTAGCTCATCTCATAAAACTTTTCATGATCAAGTAACAAGCTATTCACATGTTAAAGTGTAGATCATAAACTTTCTTGAAAACTAACAAACATTGCTCTTAGTCATCAAACAATTGCAATTCATCTTATTTTCAGGAAGGGTCTATGTCAGAGCTTTGATTTAGCAAACTCCACATACACAACTATCATTTAATCTTTCGCAATTGCTAACACTCACGTGATATTTATGGGTTCAAAGTTTTAATCAGACACAGAGAAAGATTGGGGCTTATAGATTCGCCTCCCAACCTTTTACCTCAAGGGATAAAATGTGCTTGCCAAAGGATAAAATGTAAAAAGAAAAGGTGGAGATCACCATGACTCTTGCATAAGGTAGAAGATAAAAGTAGAAGATAGGCCCTTCGCAGAGGGAATCAGAGGTTGTCATGTGCTTTTAAGGTTGGATGCACAAAATCTTAATGCAAAAGAACGTCACTTTATATTGCCTCTTGTGATAGAGACCTTTATTATGCAGTCCGTCGCTTTTATTTCTTCCCTATCACAAGTTCGTATAAAGCTTATTTTCTTCGCACTAATAGATCATACATATTTACAGAGCAATTTTTATTGCATGCACCGATGACAACTTACTTGAAGGATCTTACTCAATCCATAGGTAGGTATGGTGGACTCTCATGGCAAAACTGGTTTAAGGGATATTTGGAAGGACAAGTAGTGTCTCTACTTGGTGCAAAGAATTTGGCTAGCATAAGGGGGAAAGGCAAGCTTAGCATGTTGGATGATCCATGACAATATATTTTATTTCGGATATAAGAAAACATAACCCATTACGTTGTCTTCCTGGTCCAACATCAACCTTTTAGCATGTCATATTTTAATGAGTGTTCACAATTACAAAAGATGTCCAAGATAGTATATTTATATGTGAAATCTCTCTTCCTTCAATATTCTTTTATGAATTGTTCAAGTGACCAATTCTGAGTTTGCTAACCTTCAATAAGTTTACTACCTATACTTATTATGTGTGAAGTCATTACACCCCATGTTATAAGCATACACTACAAAAAAATACACTTCCGTGATGATATATGTTTGTCACAGTAGGTCGCGTTTTTTGTCATGCATGTACATCCATGACGATTTTATGACAGAATCAATATAGTCATACCTGTGCTGTCGTAGAAGTGTTCCATGACATTACCAAAATTATCATCACGGAAGTGTCCACTTCCATGACGATAAATCGCGCGTCACAGAAGTGCTTTCGTCAAGGGTGACCGACACGTGGCATCCACCGTAACGGAACGCCGTTAAGCTATCGGGTCGGGTTTTGGATCCGATAACCCATTAACAGCCCCGACCAATGGGAAATTTCCACGTGTAAAATTCTTATTGGCCGGGCGAAACACGTGTCAGCTCGTCAGTGGGTCAGATAGGCGCCTATGATATGTCGACACGTGCCACGGCCCACCACTGGCCCATTTAGCTTACAAAGCCGGCCCGTTTGACTTGGTCAAAAGTTAACGGGCTGGCCCATGAAAAGCCTGTTAACGGTCTCTTCGCAAATAGCCCATTTTACGGCCCGTTAACTCACGGCCCGTTAGGCCCTAAAGGAAATCGTCCCAACAACGTCATGTGGGCCGTCGAATATAACACCAGCCCATTTCACTTTCGGCCCATGTATGGCCCCCGACATCTTTCGGCCCATATGAGGCCTTCGTATCTTTCGGCCCTTTACAGGCCCACGGTGACTCTAGCCCATAATGAACAGTAATTTTCTTTATACCCGTTAATGGCCCGTGATTTACATGGGCCGTTTCCAGCCCGTGTTAGCTTTCGGCCTATTGACGGCCCATACGTTCTTGGGCTCCTTTTCGGCCCTCGATTACTTCCGGCCCGTTACTGGCCTGTTCGCCTAATGGGCCAAATTCGACCCATGGCAAGAGTCGGCCCGTTACTGGCCTGTTCCCCTAATGGGCCAAATTCGGCCCATGGCAAGAGTCGGCCTGTTACCCTAATGGGCCAAATTCGGCCCATGGCAAGAGTCGGCCCGTTTCTGGCCTGTTAACCCGTTGCGCCGTTTCCAGCCCGTCCTATATTTTGGCCCATTAACGACCTCTTATGCATCTGACAGAATTAAGCCTTTGCTGTCCTACGGCCTGTTAACGGCCTGTTACCGTGCTGGGCCGATACCAATTACGCCCGATTACGGCCCATCTAGACCCATTTATCCGACGACCCGAGGCCCACCGATTACAGGCCCATTTATCGACGGCCCGTAGGAGACCCATGGATCCTACGGTCCGTATATGGCCCATGGTAGTTGCGGCCACTAGCAAACCAGGGAAAAAGAAGACTAGGAAATAAATAAGGCCGAAACTAACGCTAGGCTATTAAGGCGATTGCACAGATTACATCCACTCGGCATCAAAGATCGCCACCAGTGCAAATATAGGGAACACCCTACACTATACAAAAATGGCTTGCTGTTTTCTTCAGCCGGTGGCTGCACGTTAAGAATAAATTTTGTATCGCACCAAAACAAATTACAACTATATAACAAAAGGAAGGTTGGCATAAAACTTAACAGTCTAGCAGATAAATGCACCACCAGAAGTTCAGAAGCTCAGTTCATTTGACCTGACTGTTACGTTTTCATGTTGTATTGTCCGATGGAACACCATAACCCTCGCCTTCATTTCCCCTAGGCTCCTGAACAACATAGCAAATGTCTGATAGTCTGGTTTCAAAACCATGCATATCTTGACGACATTGAGCAATATTTCTCCTTGTTTCACAAAGGGTCTCTGTTAGGGAATGGACTTGTGTCTGGAGCGCAGATACAACATTGCTTTGAGCTTGCATATCTTGATCATGAGGCAGTTTGGACGATATTTCCTTAACAACCAACCCAGTATTACGCAAGAACGTGCTTTTGGCACTGTTAGTGGACAGGTACTGACCCACTGCAGCAAGAGCTGACATTGCGGTTATAGTTGGCTCGCCACCTTCAGAAGGTGGCGGTTCCACCATTTTTTCCATAGCTCGCTGAAAAGTTGAGGTTTTACATTAGTAGTACCAGAACAGAAGATATTAAGGAGGCAGCAAAACCAAACAAAATAGCTTTGGTCTATATACATAACTTATTCTGGTGAACCCATGTAAAATATTATTTGTATTTTATTGCAAAGTACATAATAAAACCAGGTTCCAAACATATGACCATGTACCATCGCTAATGTATTGTCTATTTCTTCACATTGTATTGAGGGCTAAGGATAAAGAGACGAAGTTTATAATACGGTAAGCATAGTATGACATCATTCATATCACAAAACAACTGAGAACAGACAAACAGGCAATTGTAACGTTGTGTGGGCAAGTCCAGCACGGAACTAGATTACGGGTCAAGATCAAAGGAACATCACTCCTCTCTTTTAAACCTTGTAAGGTGCAATGATACGCTAAGCCAATTGTGTATAAAATTGAAAAGAGTAATAGACATTGGCTGCAAACCATGCAGTTCAAGGCACAAGTCAGAGTAAGTAGTAGTTAAAAGGCATGAGGATTAAGGACTTACAACAGCGGCTTTGACTGGTGTAGTCATGCCCTTCTTCTTGCTGGTGTGACAGTCCCTGAAGATTTCCACAGCATTTGGTTCAGGTACTTTTTGGTCCTTGCGGGCTTTCCTCTGCATTTCGAACAAGTCAATATAGATCTGATAATATGGTACAGCGAAAAGAGTGAAACAACAGCTAATTACAAGAGCCTCGCAGTGTTCAATATAGCTACGAGATCCTGTCGTCTGTTGGAATTTCACTTTCGTACGGTTGGCCTTGTTCATTGAACAGTTCACCTACAAGAAGATAGATTTGTGTGGCACATGCGTAAATAGGACTTCAACATGTGATCTGATCACATATATATAATGTACCTGATACTTCGGATCAGACCAGTGTTTAACAAGGCCCCTCCAGTCTTCATCCGATATATTTTCCACTGGAGATGTTTGGGAAAGTTCACTGTTAGCCTTGCCTTCAAAGTGAGTTTTCCTCAAGTTATACCGATACTGTTGCAGAGCAGACTTGAAAACATGGGTGCAAGCTTGTCTGGTTGCATCATCTTGGCTATCCAACTTGAACCTCATCAGTTGAAAATTATGGGAGTCTCATTATCAGCAACCTAGAAAGTATGGGATAGAGCAAGACGATATTACTAGTTTCCATACATAACCATACTTACAGATAAATGGTCGAGGAAGGTGTTGAACTGGGTTTCGTCTTTGTCATTCCTGTACTGAATCCATGTTGGGAGGGTACGTACATGACACCTAACGGCAACCGCTGCCTCTGATACTAACTTGGCTGACTCTGTAGCATCACGTGGCCTTTTTAAACCTGCCTCAAAACGGATCTCCATTCTTCCTCCTCTAGATTTAGTTAACCTATCGAGCATTATCCCTGATGTTTGTTTCCTCTTGCGCCTAGGTGCTAGTCCAACAACGAACATAGGAAGTGTTAGTGTACATCAAACTGTGAGACTACATATAAAGAAGCATGCAACTGTAACTTGACTCCAGCAACTACCTTCTTGCTGTTGAAGCTCACAAGGTTCATCTGATATTGCCAACTCGTCTTGTGTCAAGAGTGCTTGGGAAGTAGTGTCAGGTGGCAAGGGAGCTTGGGAACGTGCTGCTAGCTCAGTTGACGCACGAGTAAGTCATGCAGCTGGTAGTACTGTGGTAGGTGTTGCAAGAACTAGGGCTGTCTCTGCTTGTTTGGTGGCAGCTATTTGTTTCTGTTTGACTTTTTTGCAACTCGTGTAGCATGGGATGCCGTGTTTGTAGAATTTTCCGCTGGACTTTGACCTTCTATTGCACCATCAGTACCAGCAGAATCTGCAGGATTCATCCGCTTCTCATTCCCTGCCATTCTGTGTTTCTTCCTCTTTCTCTGTGCCATGTTAAGTCAAGCCGACAAGAAAAACGAATAACAATTTAGTTCTTCAGAACAAATTGATGCGTGATGCAGACGAACTGAACTTTGATGTTAGACAACCACATGACAGGAGGATGTAATATGTATGACAAACAGGACGGAAGAGATAACCAGAACTATGATGTGTAAACTAAGAAGAAGACATTTCACCAAATTAGAAGCAATGCAATGGAAGGTAGACACCATATGAAAGATGCTACAAATATCGCTCTGCCAAGTTAACAGTGTCTCATCATAAATGGCGTTTAAACAAATGTGAAGCAGTACAAGAAATAAATCATATGCAAGATGCAAACAACATCACACTACCATGTTAGAGGTCTCTCGTCATTAGTGCCATTGCATATTCACAGCATTGCATATTCACAGCTTATGATGTGTAAACTAAGGAGAAGGCATTTCAACAAATTAGAAGCAATGAAAGCTAGACACCATATGAAAGATGCAACGAATATCACTCTACCAAGTTAAAACTGTCTCGTCATAAGTGCCATTTCAACAAATTAGTAGTACAAGCTAGAAAAGAATGTGAGATGTAACCTATATCACACTCCGAAGTCAAACGTGTCTTATGATAAGTGATTGTTGCAGGTTACACAACAGTAGTAATTTGATGTAAGAACATGGTGTGATAGACAGATATTGTATGTTCTAGAAACAGGAACACGTGTCTTATTCAAGTATAATGTGTAAAGTAAGCAGATGGAATTCAACAAAATTAGAAGCAATACAAGCTAGACATCACACATAACATGCAACCACATATAACAGTGCCAAGTTAGAGGGAGCACCGGTGATGCTGCACTAGGGGAGACGTGCTCATCATAAACACAGCTTTGTTGAGTGTCTATGCATGTGTTGTCTTGGAAATCATCTTGGGGGTGTGGAGGAGTAGAAACTGTAGAGGCCCTCCGTTCGGAAGGAGCACCTTTATCCGCTGCCTTGCTAACTTCCTTCCGCTTTATTGATTTTGAATTGTCAAGTAAAACCGACAAGAAAAAGCAATAAAATTCTCTCTTCAGAACTCATTCATGCATGATACTGACAATCACTACTTTGATGTAAGGCAAACACATGATACCAGGATGGAATATGTACGAAAAACAGGACGGCATGGCATGTTCACAACTGTTTGTGTAAACTAAGCAGAAACCATTCCAGCAAATAAGAAGCAATGCAAGCTAGACACCACATGAAAGATGCAACCAATATGACTCTGCCAAGTTAAAAGCGTCCCATCATAAATGGAATTTCAACAAATTAGAAGCAGCGCATGCTATAAATCATATGAAAGATGCAACTAATATCGCACTGCATATACTAAAGGTGTCTCGTCATGTTGATTGATGCGGGATACAAAAAAACAATAGTTTTATGTAAGGACATGCTTAATAGACAGATGTACTATGTACTAAATACAGGAAGGCATGTCACATTAACAGGTATAATGTATAAGCTAAGCAGACTAGCACATGCAGTTTAACCAGATTGGAAGAATTACAATCTAGACACCATATGCAACATGCAACCACATATCACGCTGCCAAGTTAGAGCAAGCACCTGCGATGCTAGTGTAGGGGAAATGCTGTAATCAACTACAGAGCTACGTTCACTATCTTCATCTAGCATTTCTGTTTCTTGAGAATCATGTCGGGAGGCTGACGCTGCATTCTTTAAATGAGGAGTAGTCCCCTTGCCTGCCTGCCTCGTCATAAGTGATTGATGAGGGATACACAAGAACATTAGTTTGATGTAAGAACATGGTTAATACACAGATGTACTAGTATGTACCAAAAACAGAAAGGCATGTCATATTCAAAGGTATAATGTGTAAGCTAAGCAGATGCAATTTAACCAAATTGGAAGCAATACAAGCTAGACATCCGGCTGGAGTGGTGAGCATGATCATCTAGGACCTGAGAGCCTGGTGGGAGGCGGGCTGCTTCGCCACCATCGCAGCTTTTTAGTTGGCTTCCAGGTGATGCCTATCTTTGCTGGGCTTGTCACTGGCTCGGCCAGTGCCCTGACTAGCTATTTGTCTTCTGGTGCTCACGGGATGGTGGTTCATGTAAAAAAATATCTTTCCTTATCTTACCGACTTCGGCCTTTCGAATACAAGCTAGACACCATATGGAACATGCAACCACATATGACACCGCGAAGTTAAAGCAAGCACCTGGGATGGTGGTTCATTGCGAGCGAGGTCATCAACTCCAGAGCTACGTTTACCGTCTCCATCTGCTGACACTGCACCCTTTATAGCGCTGTAACGTGTCTTGCCTACCCGCACACGAAGCTGGAGCGACTTCTCTCTTTTCTTTTTGGCTTCTCTCATGGCAGCAGAGTCTGAAATACCCTTGCATAAAAACACAATAGTGAGAGTAAGGGTGAAGTGTGTGCAGAACTAGTGCACTGTAAAAGTAGCAGATAGCAGGTGGCTGAAAAATAAATGACAGGAGACATATGATAGCTCTACAACATTGCATGGCAAACAAAATTAGATTCTACTCCGTATGATTTTGTAATATATGAGCACAGGAAATGCAGGTACTCCTCCAGCACACCACCACATGTGGTCATATCTAAGATAACAGTCGACTGAAAATAAATAGGTCAGTCGATTTTTTTAATGAACCGTCCGATCTATAAGGAACGGGCAGATGGCCTTCGTCTACCTCCCGCCAGTCACTGTTGACGATCTTTCTCGAACCGCCAGCGACCACCGGCCCAGACCCCTGCCTCCGCCGCCCCGCCCTCCCATCGACCTCACACCACCGCCGTGCTTGGCAGCGCCCCAGGCCATCCCTTTAATCCCGGCCGACCTCCAGATCGGGCGCCAGTAGCTCTAGGCCGCACACGCCCCTAAGATAAACACCAAGGCGCTGCTTCCCCGGCGTAATAGGCGTACTAGCGCCTGTTACGCCGGGGAATGCTTCCGTTAATTGGGAATCAACTGGCCAGAAATTGAAATTCAGGGGGGCGACGGACCTCTAGCTAAGGTGAAATAGTATATGAGGAGAAACCTTGTGCATCGCGAGTTACTAGGAACATCTAGTATCAAGAAGAAGCGGTCAACTAGTGTCTTCTGTGGGATGAATACCGTGCAAGCAGAGACGTAAGATTTGCACGAATAAGGGAAGAGGAGTACCTTTTTCGGTTGCCGGTGTGGTCACCTCCACATGTCGCGCCGATCTTCTTCTTTTTACCGGGGAAACCGATGTTCTGGAGGGTGCAGGCTTGGACGAACCCATGGCCAAATTGTTGACTGTGTTGCCGTGGCCGTATGTCGGCGGAGGGGAAGCAGATCCGAGGCGGCGAAGGACGGCGTAGCAGGAACAGCTCCGGTGCGGTGGAGGGTGGCGAAGTTGGAGCGGCAGCGGTGAGGCGCAGGACGGCGTGGTTGAACTGGCTCGGGTACGGACGGCTCGGCCTCGGCTTCAACTACTAGCCGTGGAGGGCGTTGCGGTTGAGGTTGCGGTGGACGACGACGTCGGGGTATCGGCTCCGGCGTGATGGAGGAGGGCGGTGGTTGATGGGTGGGATGGGGTGGCGGACGGAGGACGCCGGGGTTTCGCGGCTGGTGGAGAGGTAGTTTTGGCGCCCACGGAGTACGAATGGGGAATCGGACGGGTGGGGGGAACCATGTTTCGGTCTGGGACGCGCTTGTTTTTGGCTTTTTTGAACAGAAGATGGGACGCGCTTGTTTGAAATTTGGGGAAAGTACAAACTTTGCCCCCCTCTTAAATTTCGGACCTACTGCGGGTCGGGGTAGGATGGTAATCCCAGGTGTCCCAAATAGTGGGCGGGAGCGATTTCGGCCGCGCGCATGTGTGCTTAGGCGGCCATTGTGTATGAATGTTTTTCGGATGCGGTTGCATGGCGTCTAGATGAAGCTACAAACCTACCCCGGTTTAGACCTTTGGACGTCGGGCCGGTAGGTTTCACGGGTCGGAGTTATTAGAAAAGTAATTTCCTTGTACTACCAAACATTGGTCTCACGCGGTTTCGGGCGAGTAGAGGCTCTTTTGGCGCTTCGTTCGAAATTTTGAAACACAAGCATTCACGTTTAGAGTACTCTTGAACTATGAGGATTGACCTAAATAGACAACGTTATATTTGACCTTGTATGTTTGAAAACCTCATTAAATTATCCGCTTCTTTTTGAAATTTTGACACTTGAAAATCCTATAACTACGATTATTTTGGAATGGAGGAGCTAAATTTGAATCTATTTTGTACACGACTACATATGCTATTATGTACAAAATCAGAGCAAAGATTGGTGCCCCCATAATTTAGGTATGGTTTACAAATGCCATGATATCAAATTCAAATAATTGAATGGACTTCATGTTGAATTCGATTTTTTTAAACCACCTTAAGTTGAATTCAAATGTATGCTAGTTCATAGGTAGCTATTTATAATGTCCATTGTGTAACTTTCGTATGTATAATGTGCTTTACACACACAACATGAACTATACTCACGTTTATATTCGATTGCTAAAGCGATGCATTGTCTGGAGTTCAAAATACTAACTATGTGGATCAATTGTGTCGAATAATAACATAGACATGCTCAAATTCGATAGAATCTAGATGTCTGATGGATCAATGACCGCTCCTTACGCGAATTGCAAATATCATGATCCCATCCTAATATTTGGATACAATTTATATCTTTAATCAATGTGTAGAGCAGTATTTTACGTGTAGTTTCACTCTCCATCGGTGGTCTCTCACACATGCTCACACACTCTCTCCCGAGGTGTCTTTCTCACACACATGCTCTAGATATAACCCTCCCTCCCTCTCGTAACCATTTACAACTGTTTTCACTAACCTTTATCACAAGCACTCTTCCTCTCGCAAACATACACACGCACAATCCTCATCGACCCTTTCTATATACATGGACCTGCCTACGTGTCTCATGTACGCACATTATGTTTACGCCTGTCTCTCACGCATTGTCTCACACCTCTCTTCCTAATCAACGAGTACGATTCTAGAAGAGCATTCTGTAGGATGCCCCTTAAAGTTAGGTTGGATGAATAGTAATATCAGAGATAAAGGGGTTACCTTAGTCCGAGAACCTAGGGTTACATATCCTAGGCGGCTTTGTCAGTGGACACAGAGTCCTTCACAATTCTGCTGTCTTGTACGACCAATGTGGCGCAGGACGGAACCGAACGAAGGGCCTCACCTCGACCCACCGGACCTCACGCGGTGACACACCCTTTGCCCCCACGTCTCATTATCTTCTCACACCCACACATACCAACACAAACACCACACACACAGAAAATTTCTCCTGGTGCCTCTATTCCCTCCCCCCTTGCATATACACACTCAAGGGAATGGAAATCTCTTGTCGTGACGTCATATTCGTCTCTCTCTCTCTAGACCACTCTCATTTCTCGTGCTATCTCTCCCACGCCCCCCCCCCGTCAGCCCCTCTATCCATGCCTCTCTCGAATACGTAATACACACACATACCTCTCTAGGCCCCGCCAAATGCATCAACTACACATTCACACATGTTACATCACGTACCCCATTGATCTAAAAAGCCCTCTCTTCACGTTTATTTCGCATACAACATTCCTTTTGAATAAAGTGTGGCCAAAAAATTATTTTAGAGTTTCTACATATATACAACATTACAAAGTTATATGGAGGAGTACGAACGCTAATTTGCATTGCATGGTGCCCACAATGATATTTATTCCGCACTGTGAATTTGTATATTTTTATACTATATACAAAGTTAGTCATAATAAAGAGAAACGAAGAGCATCTCTCTCTCCATCGCATACCCCCCTGTACGCCCCTTTCACGTATGCACACAAAACTATCTCCAGGTCCTCTAAAAGTAAGCCCCCAGAAAATTCACGCATGTTTCATCTTTCTCTCGCGATATATGCAATGACGATCATTGTATTTGAAGCGAAAGCACGATACATACATTGGACTTCAGAATCCACTCATTACGGTCACCATTTACGTTTAGTGGTTATTATACAGTCACGGGCTCACCGTACAACTCTGTATTTGCTCATGACATGACTAGTTGACCAGTTAAACGCTCCACGTGGCACCTCTAGTGTTGCATCACATTATCTCACTACCATCGTGCCCACCTGTCGACTTGTATCTACTCTACATCTACACTCTTATAAATACATAAAATACACTCTTATAAAAAACAGAGTTGGTGATGATGGTGTGCCTGCCATCCTGCAATATAGGCCGTCCGATTTATATCTGACGGATAGGAAAGAAACTATGGCAATTTTGCAAAAAGGTACCCACACACCTCTCCACATTTGCAAATAAGGCCTTCCCTCGTTCATCCTTTTCTCTCACAAGATAAACAAGTCATACAAATGCATCTTGATGTTACGTGCAACGCACGGGCATCTTGCTAGTAAGAATGAAAACAAACGACAAAAAAATAATTGGACGGTGGTTCGTCGCGGGCACAGCGGACAAGGTGGCCTTGTATTGGTATGCTGAGCCGTCTGTTTTAACACACAGGAGCTGGTGTGGTGATTATACACACACGCACGCATGCACACGAACTGCATCCACGCAACACTCACACAAACACATGCACCCACGCACGCACGCAACACTCACACGTACACACGCAGCCACGCAGCACGCAACACTCACACGCACGCACGCAACACTCACACGCACACACGCACGCATGCATGCACACACCAGTACACCACACGACCAACACACACTCTCACGCTCAAGTGCTCAACCTACACGTGCATGCGCACACATCAGGCCCTGACAGACACATACACAACCAGGTGATTCCCGCGCACGGGTTGGAGCCTTGTCGCGCCTGCGTAAATTTGTGTTTATCTGACCTTTTGCCTATGCGAACTGACAGGTGGGACCCACAAGGAACGTGGTCAATTTAACTAGTCAACATGGCGCCACGCAGACTATTTGGCCGGTCAACAGAGTGCAATCCGATGCTGAACTGTGAGCAAGTGACCGTATAATCACCGCAAAACGTATATAGTGACCGTAATCAGCTTATTCTGAAGTTCGGTGACCGTATTACGCTTTTCTCTCTGTAGGCCCTCCAAAACTACATCTCTACACGTTCTCGCATGTTACATCTAACAACTATGCAATACAGCACTACTACTACACTCTAACACAATAAATCATATGTGTTTTTAGTTTTACTAGATATCATATTGTTACTTATAATTATTCAGTTTGCATACATTAAAATTGCCTTTGAAATGTATGGCCAGTATCATCTACCGCGCGGGAAAAATCCCGCCCTTTCCTGTTTAATCGGGTTTGTATCGATGGATCGTGCGAAACAGCAAAACTATAGTACTATACAGTACTACAAGTGACAGTTCACTGGGCCGTCGTGTCGTCTACTCCTCCGTCGTAAGAGTGGAGCGCTCGCTTTCATAAATCTTCTAGTCCCTTTCGCCGACATGTGGGACATCAAGCTACCGGGTCCACGTGCCATACCGGAATACAGTGCAGAGCAGCCGGGGTGAAGCACCCCAGTCATGGCGCCGGCGTAGTAATGAGCAATGAGGCGTCAAATCACAAGCTGCACCTTTCCCGCAGTTAAGTTGGAGGGACGAAGCAACCATCATTTCACTCGTTGCTGAATCCGCTTCTCCCTCATCTTCTTCAACTTAACCACGTGTTGCTTCTGCCGTTGTTCTGCCTCATGTGGGACGCGGATCGGCTTGGTAAAGCACTGACACGTGGGACCGCATGTTAGCAAACCGCCAGGACAACGTCCTCCGAAAATAAGAAGCCTAATCCTAGACTTACAAAGGGCTACGTAGCTGCTACGTATACTTTCCATCTAATCTATATATGCCCCCCTGATTTTCAGGTGGGGTGGGCCTAATCCTCTCCTTTAATCCAATCAAATAGTCCCACATCACATCAGTTCGTAACTTTACGTAAACCATTACGTGGATGTAGCATTGCTCAAATAAGAAACCTCCCCCGCCATCCGCGCGGCAAAATCACCTCCTTTTTACTAATCTTGATTCTATAATTTTTTAGATCAATATAATTGAGATTTGTATAGATAGCACACAGGAGCAAAACCAAGTGGTACGGTTAAGGGCATCCACAATGTGTAGCCAAATGTGAAAATAGCTTTTGGCATCGTGGGAACCATTGTGGACGGTGTTGCCAAAGCCAAAAAGATGGAACCGAAGCTCCCTGATTGATTGATTGAAGGAATAGAAAAATGCAACGTCTCTCCTCTTTCTCCCATGCTTGGACGCATGTAGTACAGTATAGAGCACAGAGTCTACTCCCCTGTCCCTTCTATCACAAATCACAAAGCAGTGAGGCGTCAAATCACAAAAGCACGGACGAAGCAACCATCATTTCACTCTTCGCTGACTCCGCTTCTCCATCGTCTTCTTCGAGAAACCATCTCACCGCACTAGTACTCCTAGTAGTACTAGTAAAGGACTTCCTGGATGCAAATAAGGCGGTTGTCTCGGCTTGCAGGCGGCACTTGCGAACGACTTACCGTGGTCTCCCTCAATGGTGTTCTCCGTCGAACGCACTTCGCCAAACCACCAAAAAAAGATATCGTCGACGTCACCGCAATGGGGAAGGAAGTCAAATATAGTTACTACCTCCATTTTTTTGTACACAAGGCCAGTATATCAAAATTACAATTTGCAAAGGGCCACTAACACTAATCGAGGCAAAATTGATGGGGTTAGCAACCAAGGACATTAATATCCCCTGCATGCATGCGGAAGTGAGAAGGTTGGTTTGCATGGCGCTGCATTAATCAAGCGATGAGGAGTGAGATGGTTAGCTCTTTGGTCTTTGGAGAAAAAAATACGCATTAATTGACACGTGAAACGAGGATTTGTATCGATTAAATCCCGCGAAGGAAAACCCCGCCTTTCTTTTTTAACACTAGTACTCCTAGTACGTACGTACTTATCCTGTTTGGGTCTAGGCCTTGCATTGCCAAACTTCGCCACACATTTTTGCCAAGCTTGCCTAAAGTTTTCAAAATGAGAAGGAGGTACACTTGCGCACGGCTGTCGCGGTCGCACCGCACCCTCACACGGTCGCTCCTGCACGCCGCGGTCGCACCGCACCCTCACACAGTCGCTCCTGCACGCCGCAAACCCAACCAAGGGAACGCACCCTCACTGACACGTGCTGTCGCATGTGAACAAACCAAACTCAGCCATCCTATCGCTGACACATAATTTTCGTTCATAGAGTATGTTTATCCAACCGCATGTTGGGGAGTATCCGTACGGCCCGTGCGGTGGTCTGTTGGGGAAGAAGAAGAGGTGAGGAAGAAGGAAAGAAGGGTTAGGAGACGTAGGATATTCATCCAACCGCCTGAAATGGTAGACTGACCCAAGTCAGGCGACTTGCATAACAAATATATGTTTTTACACAGCAAAAGATCCATAAAAACAACAACATAAAGAAAAACTATCACTGCTCGCGGAAAGAGACGGCCTCGTCGTCTTTGGCTGCCGGCGCGAACCAGCCGTCGCTGCCGACGTGTGTCTCCGCACCGTGGTTGTCCTCGGCCTCCAGCTACTCGTTCAAGCGGAGCGTGCGGGCGCTCTGCACGGACGAGAGCACAGCCCGGTTCAAGTCGAGGACGTCCGGTTCCGCCTGCAGGAGGGCCTCGATGGCAGCGGCATCCGCGCGCTCCGCGTCGAGTCGAGCCTCCGCCGCCCGGTTCAAGTCCAGGACGTCCGGTTCCGCCTGCAGGAGGGCGTCGATGAGAGCGGCATCCGCGCGCTCTGCGTCGAGTCGAGCCTCTGCCGCCCGGTTCAAGTCCAGGACGTCCGGTTCCGCCTGCAGGAGGGCCTCGATGGCAGCGGCATCCGCGCGCTCCGCCTCAAGTTGAGCCTCCGCCGCCCGGTTCACATCCACGACATCCGGTTCCGCCTGCAGGAGAGCCTCGATGGCAGCGGCATGCGCGCGCTCCGCGTCGAGTTGAGCCTCTGCCTCCCGGTCCTCCTTTAGTATCGCCATGTTGAACCGCTGGTCCGCCTGCACCATGGGGGACTCGGACGCCGGCACGAAGTCGACGTCCATCGTCTCATACCCATCGGGGGCCTTCTGCGCCGCGACCTCCGCCATGAACATTGGATCGGCTTCCTCCTCCTCGTAGCTTGGCTCCAGAGAACTCGGGGATTGGCCCGCCGCAAAGCGAGCTTGGGAACGGAGGTCTGTGGCGCCGACCGCCGCCGCGATTTCTGCGCGGCGCTCCGGCGTCAGCATCTTGTAGTAAGTGATCTTGCGGCGCACCATGGCTTTCCGGCGAACTAGGGGACGCTTGATGCGGGCTAGGGGATCGAAAGGTGGGGGAATGGGCTGGAGATTTGGTGTGGTTTTAGGGCAGTGGCTGGCGTAGGCCGAGCAGCGAAGGTTCTGGTGTGAATAGTGGTTCCGGTGACGACCGGTCAATCGGTTTTGACTGTACATCGCTCTTGTCGCGTTCGCGTTGCAGCCCGGCACGCTGGACCCTCCACGTCGCTCACCGAATGGAACGCGCTTCGTCTTGCGTTTTCGCTCGCTTGTGGGACCGCAGTTGAGAGCAAACCGACGTCCCTCCCCCTCCCCCGCCCGCGTCATTTATTATACCACCACTCCCTCCGTTTTATGCGGAGTAAATAAAAACAGAGGGAGTATACTACGGATGAGGATCCCCTGACGTGGCCGAACCCATTGAGTAACTGACATGCGGGGCCTAGCAAGCATGGGGTCCGCCAGTAAGTGACCGAAAGGGAGGGTAAGGCAGGGATACCTACGTCAGAGGATCCACTTCCACTATACTACTTTGACCAAATGTTAGAGTAATAATATATGACATGCAACTTACACAAATGTTAGAGTAATAATATATGACATGCAACTTACACAAAGCATACAGGGTCTAATGCGTTTTTCGAGGCTAACTTTGACCAAATGTTAGAGTAATAATATATGACATGCAACTTACACAAAGCATACGGTCAAATTCGTATGTGAAAGGAGTTTCCAATGATATAATTTTCACATTATACATCTCATGTACTATTAATCTTGTCAATAGTCAAATTGGAAACCATCTCGAGTACAAATCTAGGAGTACGTACGAATCTAACAATATTGATTGGGCGTTGTTGAATGTTGATACCTTTTTGATCAAAGTAGAGATACTTTGACTACACATAAAACTTATATGTAAACTAGAAAGGATAGGGGGAGTATATTGTACGTTCAAAAACGAAACGAACATTGAATACCCTTTATATATGATTTGCGGATGCTATGATCACCGGTTCAAAATTTTGAATCCGCCTTAGGTATCACGTGCCCCCACTCGTTCCCTCTCGATTTCATCTCGGGGTCCGGAGATCTATTGAAAGAGGACTAGGGTGGGT
This sequence comes from Triticum aestivum, assembly GCF_018294505.1. Classification (NCBI taxonomy): domain Eukaryota; kingdom Viridiplantae; phylum Streptophyta; class Magnoliopsida; order Poales; family Poaceae; genus Triticum; species Triticum aestivum. The sequence goes on along the minus strand of NC_057802.1, from coordinate 5,969,287 downwards.
ACATGCGAATGATACTCGGCGGAATGTTCAAATGAGGCATGCGGGAGGATGGACTCGACTGGAGGGCGACATGATCGATGGAGAAGAGGGTTGGAGAGGAATGAGAAATAAGCAAACGCCACATGATTATACTTGAACGGCTCAAATAAACAATAAGTTGTCTCGCTTGGCCTACATAGTGAAAGGCCTAATGCGCAACGCGGAGCACTGACGCTCGAATATGGCCGGGAAAACAGGGAAACCGACATGTGGGGCACACCCGTCGGGACGACGTAGCGCAGACTAGTCCAATGGAGGAGCTGGCCCACGACCTCCTCGCCACCGACAACCGTTCATGTGGGTCGTTGGGGCCAACAACGGGGCGCAGCTCCAGCACCGCCTCTGGACACGGCGACCGCGGTGAGCGACACGCTCATATCGTCGCTAGACACGGTCGGTTTCAGTGTGCCGAGGGTGGCGTTAGTGCTGTGGCACGACCAACGGTATGTTTGGTTTGTGCCCAAGGTTGCCCCATCAAAGCATTGGGTAGCCAAAATTTTGGTTGAGGTATTGGTTGCCCATGATTTGGCCGACATTGGCAAGAAAAATGAACTAGAGTTGGCTAGAGTTCATTGGCATGCCAAAGAAATGGCAACCATCCAAACAAAGACCAATCTTTGGGTCATGACCAAAATTTTGGTTGAGGTATTGGTTGCCCATGATTTGGCCGACATTGGCAAGAAAAATGAACTAGAGTTGGCTAGAGTTCATTGGCATGCCAAAAAAATGGCAACCATCCAAACAAAGACCAATCTTTGGGTCATGACCAAAATTTTGGTAAGGTGCACTTTGGCCACAATCCAAACACACCCCAACACCCGGCTCGTCGAGGATGCACGGGGCGCCGCGACGCGTCCGCGGAGTGGTGTAGCGCGGCCAACTGCATCCTCTGGACCTGAGACCATGCCGGGTCGTCTTGCTTTTTCAATGACATGCGGGGATCGCATGTGAGCAAAGGGCATCTCCAACGTTGCCACGACCGCAGCTGACTACCCTGGCACACCAAAACCCTCGTCCCTCGCGCCGTCGCGCGGTGCGTTCCCAGCCGGCGCCAGCTGCCCGCATTCATGCCGTCCGTTCGTATGTCGTCGTTAAGAGGCTCGGTGCCCGAGGAACCAACTCCGGCGACTTAATGACGCACCCGGACGCTTGGCCTCACCGGAATGCGCTACTTAAAGCGGCAACGCCCAGCTAACCTCCACACCATAGCGCATCGTCCTCCTACCTGGCACCACATCCGCCATGACCGCAAGTGCGAACGCTCTGCGGGAGAGCTTGTCTTCGGGGATGAAGCTCGAGGTCGCCGCCCTCGCTCAAGTCGCCTCTCGCGACGCAATAGCGGCGTAGCCGGACGCGGACGCGACCGCACAAGCGGTGGCCACGCTGGCGGCCGACGACGGGAGCACCGTCAGCCACGCGTCCTACTTGCCGCCGTCCAACGTCCGGCACCGCCGAGGTCGGGGACTCCTCCGAGGATGAGTAGGGCATGGGAGGCGGCAGGGCATGGTGTGCCAACTGGCCGGTCCGTATCCCGTGTTCTACTCTTCCTCGCCGGAGACCGCACCTTCACTTCACGGGTCTTGAACCCCGCCCCCGTACATAGAGATCGCAGATGGAGGACGTCGGTCGCCGCCGTAGAATAGGTTTAGGGTCGGGTTTCTTTTATTTTTCTGTCCTATAAAAGTTCGAAATGTAATGAAAATCTGCCGTGTTTGCATTAATCTCGGCCGGTGTATATGAACTTTCACAATAATATACATATTGTAGGAGTACTAGCAAGATGCCCGTGCGTTGCACGGAAGATCAAGATCTTGTGGGAGAAAAGGATGAACGAGGGAAAGCCTTATCTGCAAATGTGGAGAGGAGTGCGGGTAAATTGTCATAGTTTCCTTCCTATCCGTTAGATATAGATCGGACGGCCTATATTGCAGGATGACAGGCACACCATCATCACCAACTCTGCTTTTTATTGAACCGAGACAAATCTAACATGCGAAGTAAAATAAACACATAGGGTCTATACATACACAAATTATCTTAGGCACTCCAATAGTACGTCCACTACACATTCACGCATTTCACATCTTTCTACATCTACGGGAACCTACGAAAGGGTTAACGTAAATTGCCTCTCTCTCTCCTCCCCTGATTTTCATGGTGGTGGGCCCCTCCCTCCCCCCAATCTACAATCAACAGCTCACACGTTTCACATTACGTTAATTACGTAACTGGGATTACGTAGGTGTAGCATTACTCGTCCTAAAAAACCCAACTAAGCCAACCTCCCAGCATATCGCGCGGGAAAAGACCCGGCCGCGCCGTTTTAGTCGGGATTACCGGATTACTAGTAGTAGTATCGATGGATCGCGCGAAGCAACAAAATTTTTTTGAGGGGGCGAAGCACCTAGTTTAAAAGGAAAAAAGGCGGTACACTCACAGCACTCCTGTCGCGGTCGCATTGCACCCCACACACGTTCGGTCCTGCACACGGCTCACGCAAACGGAACGCGCTTCGGCTTGCCTCTTCACTGACACGTGGGACTGCACTTGGAGAAACCGACCATGCGCCAAACTCCCCCCGCCCACCGCGCGAAAATCCTCCCCCCCCCACACCCAAAAATTCCCCCCAAATCCGATTCAACCGCCCTTCGGCCAACTAGCCAATAATATTCCCCAAACCCCCCTCCCCCTGTCCCCCTCCACTCCATTCGCTCCGCCAAAGCCGCCCTCCCCGCCGCGCCGATACGTCGGCGCCGCGGTTCGGCGATCCTCTCGCTCCCACAGTACGCTCTCGTAGACTGCCGTCCTCTAGCCGCGCCGCCACCTCTGGCTACGTTCTTGTGGAGGCGCACGGCGGTCAGCGCCGCCACCGCTGGCGACGTTCGTGTGGAGACGCACGGCGGTCAGCTTCTCCCACGGTACGCGCATTCTAGACTGAGGCCCCGTTCATGTCGGTGTAGCGCTGAATGTTAGCTGATAGACGCTGTTAATCTCACTGTTTGCCGAAGTAGTTTACTGTCAATATGCTCTGCTTAAGAAGCTTCCTTGCCCTGTTCTGCACTCAATCTGCTTAGCTGAGATGGCATGCCAAGGCCGATTAGTTGCTAAAATATCCTGCCATATATTTATTGTGACGTAGATTGCCATGGTCTAGTAGCCAATCTGTTAGGTGAAATAGCTCTACACCGTTTTATACTCGATCTTTGTTGCTGCGATGGCCTTCGATAGTTCGATGGCTGTGTGCTCGGCCTCATTGACTGCTGAAACAGCCTGCCATAATTTGGCACTCAAATCTGTTTGCTGAATTAGCTTTACATATATTTCGTTACTTAGATCTGCTCGTCCAAATATCTTGCCATAGCTTTAGACATCGACCTAGGTATTTTTTTCTGGACTTCATAAAAAAGCATATATGTTTTTCCTGTAATATCTAGTAGAAGAACTAATTTGTATGTCTAACAGATGGACAGGACTTGGATAACTTCTGCTCGAAGATTCTCCGCTGCATATGTCGAGGGGGTTGAAAACTTCATGAACTTTATCAGAGCTGAGTACGGTGGTCCGAAATCAGATGTGCTCTGCCCGTGTAGCAGTTGTATGAATTCAGTTACAAGACCCCAGTCAACTGTGCAAAATCATCTACACTTGTATGGGATGTCGGTCACATATACTAGGTGGGTTCATCATGGTGAAGCTGTGAACGTCAATGTTATTGACTACGTGGAAGCAGCAGATCACCATCTTGATCTGCCTGATGCTCAGGTGGAAGAGGAGGAGGAGGTGGTGGTGGCGGAGCCAGTGAGTTTGACCAACATTGAAACAATGCTACGAAATGCTCGTGCATTCCGTGAACTTTCACCTGCAGAAGAAAAACGGTGGGCCCGCATGTTGGAACAATGCAACGTTGCTGTCACCCCAGGAAATAAGCTGTCAGTATTCTCAGCTATGGTCACCTTTCTTCAGGTGAAGACATCTGAGCGGATGACCAACAAATCATTCGATGCGATGTTGGCTGCTTTCCGCGAATCTTTCCCAGATGCGTCTGAGCTGCCACACACCTACAGTAAAATGAAGAATTTCCTTCGTGCAGTTGGAATTGGATATGATATGATCCATGTTTGTAAGAATAATTGTGTTCTGTTCCGGAAGGATTATGCCAACTTAAGTGAATGCCCGAAATGCAAATCATCAAGATGGAAAGATGGCGATGCTGTGAAGAGGATTCCTCATAATGTTCTGAGACATTTTCCAATTACACCAAGATTGCAGAGGTTGTTTCATGATGCTGAAACAAGAGAGGATGTACTGTGGCATTCTAGGAACCAGGAGTACAGAGATCAGAATGTAATGAGCCATCCATCTCATGGTAGTGAGTGGAAAAGCTTCAATGATAAACACAAAGAGTTTGCTGCTGACCCGAGAAACATTAGACTTGGCTTAGCTTCAGATGGATTTAACCCATTTGGCCACCAGAGCGCCACATATAGCATGTGGCCAGTGCTTGTTATCCCTTACAACATGCCTCCAAATGTCTGCACCAAAGAATCAAACTACATGATGGCCTTGCTCATCCCAGGTCCAAAAAGTCCTGGAAAGGATTTTGATTTGTTCATGGAGCCTCTTGTGGAGGAACTTCAACAGCTATGGAAGGGTGTTCTCACTCGAGACCTATATAGCAGCCCACCAGCTGATTTCTTTCTGCGTGCTGTTATAATTTGGTGCATCCATGATTATCCGGCTTTGGGCACTATGTCAGGGCGAACGACACATGGTTACAATGCATGTGTTCGCTGTGACAGGAATCCGCTGTCATACGCAATACTTAGCAAGATCTGTTACATTGGACACCGCCGTTTCCTTGCCAAGGACAAGCCGCATCCTAGAAAATACCGAAGACATGTGTTCAATGCAAAGCATGAAAACCGTGATGCGCCAAAGAGGCTCACCGCCGATGAGTTGCAAGTGGAATTAGAGAAGGTCAGGCATATTACACCAGGAAACCATCCTGGTAATGGTAGCGGGAAAAGGAAGCGTGGCAGGGTAGAAGAGAGATTATTGTTTACCCGCAGGTCCACTTTGTGGGACTTGGAGTATTGGAAAGATTTGGATCTGCGGCATAATCTTGATGTGATGCACATCGAGAAAAATATATGTGACAGCATTATCGGCACACTTCTTAATATTGAAGGCAAGACGAAAGATACCTTAAAATCTAGGATTGATTTGACACACCTGGGTATCAGAAAGGATTTGCAGGTGCAAGATGAAGGTAAACCACGGGATATGGCACCAGCTGTGTACGTCTTGGACAAGGTAAAAAGAAAAGAATTCTGCGAGGTCCTGTCACGTGTGAGATTCCCACATGGATTTGCTTCCAACCCTGAAAGGAGAGTCAGTGCAGATGGAAACAAGGTACAAGGGTTGAAAACTCATGACTGCCACGTCCTACTTCAAAGGGTTTTACCTGTTATCCTTAGAGGATTGGGCCGCCCTGACTTATACAGAGCAGTTGCAGAGTTGGGACAATTCTTCAGGGAACTCTGCAGTAGGAATATCAGGATAGATGCTTTGGAGCGTCTTAGAGACAAGATACCAACTATCCTATGCGACCTTGAGAAGATATATCCTCCAGCCTTCTTTGATGTGATGGTGCATTTGGCTGTTCATCTACCTGATGAGGCACTACTTAGAGGTCCAGTACAGTATGGCTGGATGTACCCTATTGAAAGGCGGCTAGGCACTTTCAAGGGCTATGTTAGGAACAGAGCTAGACCCGAGGGTTCCATTGCAGAGGCCTACATTGCTACAGAAGCGTTGACATTCTGCTCAAAATACATTGAAACAGCTGATCAGCTTAGCAAAGAGGTGGGTGAAGACAATCCCGGGCTCAATGTTTTCGATTATTCTGTTCGAGTTACAGGGAAGAGTCGACAAGAGGACAAACCTAAAGATTTGGACAAAATGGTTTGGTATGTGTTGAATAACTGTCCTGAGATACTACCTTATATCAAGTAAGTGCAGTACTGCAGCTTATACATCGTAATCTACTAAACTTGCAGCACATTCTTATATATTTAGATGTTTGACGCGATCACTATGTTGTGCAGCATCTACAAAGAGGAGTTACTGCCGCAAAATCCAAGAAACATTGACAAACTGGTTATGGCAGGATTTGCGAAATGGTTCAAGAACCATGTAAGCTTTTGAAGTGCACTGTCAGTTTTTTTAATATATTGAGTACATAAGATGATCAGCTTGTCTATTTTCTAACCATAGGTTAAGAAGATGCGGGAGGATGGGCAGGCAGTTGATGATGCCCTTTACTCACTAGCAATGGGTCCTGATACTCGGGTAAGACATTATGAATCTTGCGTTGTTGGAGATGTGCGCTACAACACCCTTGCACGAGACGAAGGCAGGAAGACACAAAACAGTGCCATCATGAGCACGGATACGTATGACAAAGAGACAACTGAAATGTATGCTAACATAACAGACATTGTTCAGTTGCAGTATATCTCCAGTTTCGAGGATCATCGGTGTGTGGTTCTGTTGTGCTGTCGTTGGTATAACCTGTTTTCCAGGATCGCAAAACCCAGAGCTGATGATTATTTCAAATCCATCAATGTCAAGGCGGCGTACCAGACCAACGAGCCTTTTATTTTGGCAAATCAAGCAACACAGATATTTTTCTTGGAAGACACATTTGCACGTAGCGATGACTGGAGAGTATTGCAAAGGTTTGAGCAGAGGAATTCGTTTAATGAAGTTGCACAACAAGATGATGCTTACACTGCTCCTGATGTACAAGATAACACAGATGTTCCTAATATCTTTGAGAACCATCACGTCAATGACGCCGGCGAAAAGATTGCCTGTCGTGCTGTGGACATACAAGAGTTGATCAAGAAGAAGCCAACGTTCGAGGACGTTGAGGACGAAGAAGAAGATGACACCGTGGGGAATTACGATTCAGACTGATACACATGGCGAAGATGTTGACGCTGCTGCTGCGGATGATGATTACATTGCTTTTGTCGTATTTGCCTGTCAGAAGACGTTTTTTATCTACTATGTGAAATTGTGTTTGCTATGACAACTGAAACCTGATGAACATGTTGTTTAGTATTTTGCTGTGAGAACATCACTTGTTATGTATGCTGATTTGTGTTTGGTGATTGTATGACAACTAAAACATGATGACATTGTTGTTTAGTTGTACTCATATTTGGCTGTGAAACTTGAATTTGATGACATAGTTTGCTGTTGGACTGCAATTTGCTCGACGTCTTCGAATGAGAACAAAGCTGACCCGACAGGGCCTCTGCTATTTATTTATTTATATGAGCAAAAGGGGATACCCCCTGATTTCCGTTAATAGAAATCATTAGATGTTCACAACACTACGCCCAGCCTGCTACACAGGTTTCATTCATTACTAGTTTCAGCAAAGTGCTCATGTCGTAGCCACTGAATACATCACGAGTGCTACATACACTGCAAATAAAGAGACAATCATCCTACAGAGCACATCGATTTTGCCCATTATCTTCACAAGCTCTTTCATCTCCTCATTGCTGTCAAGGCCGTTCAGCAGCTGTTGCTTGGCCATGATCAGAGGAACTGCATCTTTAACCTTCTGCTCTGCATCTTCCTCTTCTGTCGTTCCTTCAGTTACTTGTCCAACACCCCAACCTGCTGGTATTGGGATTCCTCGGCTAACCAAATAATCAGCGTAGTTGCATTCCCCCACATCAGCAACTTCCCAGAAATACAAATCACACGAATCTTCCCTTTTCTGCACGAATCAAATTGGAAGATCATCAACCAAACTATTAAAAAAATCAGCAACTGAAAGCAGCAGAACAACACTTAAACATATTATTACCCCATGATTCGGGCATTTGTAGAAGACTCGGCCAGGGTTGCGGATTGTGGTTGAGACGCGACGGATGACTCTGCGTGATTTGCAGCAGTGGCACCACACCAACGGCAGCGGGTTGCGATGAGCAATCGGCTGCGGTGCGCGTGCCGGCGGGGGTGTGATGAGACCCACAGGCGATGGTACGGGTGGCGACTTGGCGCATATCTGGTTGTTGCCTGCTGAAGAGCAGGTGGACGAGCAGCCAGCGGACATGGTTGCTGCGGCCAGAGCTTCTGATGCTAGGCAGAGTAAGTAGAGAAGAGGAGAAGCGAACGTTGGATATGTCAGTTTCATTACTTGCAGAGTAGCATAGCACCATATATAGTCATAGTCTAGGTTTGGATTCGAACCAGCTACAGGAGCACGTCTTTCTTTTTTCTAAAACTCGGCAACGTCTCTTTACTGGTACACTAGCTTGTTCTGTACGCCTTCCCAAGTCTTTGATTTTCTTTCCCTTTTTTGCGAGGAAGGAAGGAGGACAAAATTGAGAGTTCCTGGGACTCGAACCCAAGACCTCTCGGTTGAAAACCAAGGGTGCTAGTCACTTATGTGGCGAACGTTCCCTGTGAGGAGGACGGCAGACGAACGCATTTTCCTCGCAGTTTTCTTCCTATATATAAAAAAGTATGCTACTTGGTGTCCGCTTAGTCAACAAACGATTGTGCCAACCTTGACCGTTGGATTGACATTCAACGTCTGTCGCGTTTCTTCAGTCTCTTCTTCCTCGAGCCGCCAAAGCCAAACCAGCGCCGGCGGGACCGCCTGCTCCCGCCTCCCACGGCTGGCTGTGATCTTCCCCGGCTCCTGTTCGTTCCCGTCCGAGGCCTCACCATCGTCCTCCGCCTTGGTTCGCTCGCCGCGGCGCCGCCCTCCGGTGTTGTCAACATGGTCAACAACCGAGAGGAATAAGGAGATGACTGTACATGGTGAGGATGACAGTAGGGACCCAGCAGCGCGCGCAGTAATTTTGTTTTTTCGGGACGGAGAAGGGTATCAACTGGGTTGTGCGGGACCCGTGGCCCGTCTAGCCCAGGCTTTTATTTCATATGTTTAGCACATGACCAGCCCAGTTTGTTTTTTTCCTTTCTGAAAATGGCTAGCCAGCTATTTTGTTTTTTGCAGAATAACCAACGTAGGCCTACTTGCTTTTCTACGCCCTGCTGGGCCGGAAATCTTTCAAGACGAGGAGGGATGCATTTTGCCCAGAAAATGGGCTATAAGTAATAAGAAATGGGCTATAAGTAATAATAAATGGGCTGTAAAATGAAAAATACAGCAAACAGGCAATTAGTTCCAAAATACTGTTTTCTTTCGGATTTTGATATTTTAAATTTCATTGTTTTTGTGCGGGTAAAATTTCATTGAATTTAAATTAAGGTATATTTAGATTTAAAATTAATTTGAATCTGGCTAGAAATTTCGGGCTGTATGCTGTTTGGGACAGATTTGGAGGCTGACTTGTGGGTCTACTAGGTTGACGTGTACTTTGGCTTTGTCAACTTAGTCCACAAACGATTCTAGCAGCAGTGACCGTTGGATGTTAATCCAACGGCCGTGCTGCTTCTTCAATATCTGATCTTCTTGCTCCAGCCGCCCAAACCAGCTCCGGTGGGACTGCCTGCTCCCGCCTCCCGTGGCCGGCTGTGCTGCCGCACAGGCCGCACCGCCCCACCCTACTTCATTGCTGGCCAGGCCATTCCTCTACTCACCCACACCTCCTGTTATTTTCCGGCGACGGCAGCCGGACCAGTAAACCCTCGTACTCCCCACCGCGTGGGCAACCATTGCCGAGTCTTCCCCGGCTCCGTGTCGTTCCCTTCCTAGGCCTCGCCGTCGTCCACCGCCATGGTGCTCTCGGCGCGGCCTGGTCAACGTGGTCAACGAACGACATCCATCGGCCGTGGACTGTACGCGCAAAATAATGATTCCTCCACCTGACAGCTGGGACCCACCGGAAGGGCCTCTGTATTTCGCGAAAAAAACGTTCCCCCCGCTGACATGTCGGACCCACCAGCTATATCTTCGCACGCAAGGAAGTGCCTCCTTATTACGCACAAAAAAATGAATACCCCCTGCTAGCTGGGACCCACCATAGTGGGAGGATGACTTGTGGGCCAACTAAGTTGACGGGGACGGAGGGCTTTGTCAACTTAGTCAATATGAACGATTCTAGCTCCAGTGACCGTACGATGTCCATCCAACGGCCGTAGTGCTTCTTCAACCTCTGGTCTTCTTGCTCCAGCCGCCCAAAGCAGCGCCGGTCGTGCCGCATGCTCCTGCCTCCCGTGGCCGGCTGTGCTGCCGCGGAGGCCTCACCGCCCCCTACTATTCCCACCGCTGGCCAGGCCCTGCGGCGACGGCAGCCTCACACCGCAGCCGAACCAGTGAACCCTCGTACTCCTCTCCGCGCGGGCTTCCACTGCCGCGTCTTCCCCGGCTCCGCGTCGTCCCCTTCCTAGGCCTCGCCGTCGTCCACCGCCGTGGTGCTCTCGGCGCGGCCTGGTCAACGTGGTCAAGGAACGACTTCCATCGGACGTGGACTGTACGTGGAGAGGCTGACAGCTGGGTCCACGGCCGCAGCAAGGAAGTGCCTCCTTATTACGCGGAAAATAATGATTCCTCCACCTGACAGCTGGGACCCACCGGACGGGCCACTGTATTTCGCGGAAAAAACGTTTCCCCCTGACTGCTGGGACCCACCAGCTTCATCTTCGCACGCAAGGAAGTGCGTCCGGGCAAAAAAAACGATTCGCCCCCTGACTGCTGGGACCCACCAGCTACACCTTCGCACGCAAGGAAGTGCGTCCGGGCAAAAAAAACGATTCGCCCCCTGACTGCTGGGACCCACCGGCTACATCTTCGCACGCAAGGAAGTGCGTCCGGGCAAAAAAAATGATTCGCCCCCCTGACTGCTGGGACCCACCAGCTACATCTTCGCAGGCAAGGAAGTGCCTGACAGTCGGGACCCACCTGGTCGAAGCGTACGTAGCGTTGTCATTCTGGTCGCGAACGTGTACGTACATACTGGTCGATGTAGAGGCGCGCACGTGTCGTAGTAGAGGTGCGCACGTGTCGTAGTAGAGGCGCGCACGTAGCATGTACACGTACGTACAACGGCCAGGGTGCAAGAAAGAAAATACGGCCACGTATGTGTACATACGGGCGGGGTCTCGAACGCCTACTCGCGCATACGTACGGCCAGGGCTCGTGTACATGGCTGGGTCGGAACGGAGAAACATCGTCGTCGTCGTGTTCATGGGGAGGCAACGGAATGCGTCGTGTTCATGGGGAGGCAACGGAATGCGTCGTGTTCATGGGGGCAACGGAATGTCGTTCATGGGGAGGCAACGGAATGCGTCGTGTTCATCGGGAGGCAACGGAACGCGTGGGAGCCAACCGGCTGGGTCGGAACGGAATGCGTGGTCGTGTTCATCGGGAGGGCTTGGACGGAACAGGCGATGGAAACGAGGCCTGGCGTACCGCAAAACGGAGGAAACGGACCTCCTACGTTCGAACGGGGTCCTGTTGATCGGGAGGGGTGTGGCGTACCGCAAAACGGAGGAAACGGACCTCCTACGGTCGAAACGGGGGTCCTGTTGATCGGGAGGGGTGTGGCGTACCGCAAAACGGACGAAACGGACCTCCTACGGTCGAAACGGGGGTCCTGTTGATCGGGAGGGGTGTGGCGTACCGCAAAACGGACGAAACGGACCTCCTACGGTCGAAACGGGGGTCTGTTGATCGGGAGGGGTGTGGCGTACCGCAAAACGGACGAAACGGACCTCCTACGGTCGAAATGGGGGTCCTGTTCATCAGGAGGGGTGTGGCGTACCGCAAAACGGGACTCCACGGGATACTGTTCATCTCCACCGTCGACCTCCTCCAGCCTCCACGGGCTACCGTCGACCTCCTCCAGCCTCCACGGGCTCCTGTTCATCCAGCCTCCACCGCGCGGTACTCCACCGGCTACTGTTCAACCACCCCTCCACGAGCACCCCTCCACTGTCTACTGTTCATCCAGCCCTCCACACCACGGGGTCCTGTTCAACCACCCCTCCACGGGCACCCCTCCACCGTCTACTGTTCATCCAGCCCTCCACGGGCACCCCTCCACCGTCTACTGTTCATCCAGCCCTCCACACCACGGGGTCCTGTTCATCCAGAGGCAACGCCACCGCTCACTGTTCATCCAACCCCCCCCCCCCCCGCAACGCTCGCTGTTCATCCAATCTATCGGCTTCAGTTAGCAGCAGTAGCGAAGGAATCGCTCGATCGGGTCCAGTTAACAGCCATCGATCGATCGCTCGGGTTCAGTAATGTAGCCTGCAGTGCAATCGCTCAGGTTTAGTTAGAGCCCAACGCCTCGCTCGGGTTCAGTTAGAGCCAACGCCTCGCACACACGCGCGTACGTGTACGAGAGAAACGCGCATCGCTCGGCCCCCGACCTCCCATCGTAACCGGGAACTCCCCGAAATTTTCCTCCCCCTCGCTTCTACCACGGTTTTTTCCGTCATGGACGGCCCAAAGAATGTCATGCGGCTGCGTCTCCGGCCCCCGCAGGACGAAAAGCCCGTTTTTCTGTCATGATTTTTTTTCATAGAAGTAGGAGCCCACCACATCTATGATGATACCGGGTTTTGTCACAATTATCGTCATAGAAGTGTCATATGTATGACAGAAAAAAAATTCGTTCGGCCCAAAATGTCACGGATGTGTCTTTTTTTGTAGTGATATGAGACATATATAAATTCAGATTTATGATATTCAATTCATTCAACCATTTACTCATAGGATATATGTGAAGCACGTGAGTAAATGACAAACTACTCCAAAAAGATATAAGTGAAGAACACTGAGTAGGCAAATAATTAACTAGCCATGGGAGGATTCTATTTCATTCAAGATTTCAGATCCAATGATTTTATTCAAAAATCAAGTAAAAATGAAAATACGCTCCAAGCAAAACACATATCATGTGACGAATAAAAATATAGCTCCGAGTAAGGTATACCGATAATTTTGAAGACGAAAGAGGGGATGCCTTCCGGGGCATCCCCAAGCTTAGGCGCTTGAGTCTTCCTTGAATATTACCTTGGGGTGCCTTGGGAATCCCCAAGCTTAGGGACTTTCCACTCCTTATTCTCCTCATATCGATATCTCACCCAAAGCTTGAAAACTTCAATCACACAAAACTTAACGGAACTTCGTGAGATAGGTTAGTATGATAAAGAGTAAACCATTCACCTTGGTACTGTCAAAGACAAGGTTCATAATTGTTCTCACACAATGCCTACTGTACCATATAATTTCTACAATTTATATTGAGAAATATAAGCCATAGAAACTAGAAAACAAGCAAACTATGCAATGAAAACAGAATCTGTCAGAAACAGAACAGTCTGTAATGATCTGAACAGCAACCATACTTCTGCTACTCCAAAAATTATGAAATAAATTGGTGGACGTGAGGAATTTTTCTATTAATCTTCTTCAAAAATAATCAACCCAAAAGCACTCTTCTATAAAACAATGACAGCTAATCTCGTGAGCGCAAAGTTTCTTTTTTTACAGCAAGATCACATTAACTTTCACCCAAGTCTTCCCAAAGGTCTTACTTGGCACTTTATTGAAACAAAAGCTATAAAACATGATTACTACAGTAGCTTAATCATGTAAACACACAAAAACAGTAAGGGTAAATATTGGGTTGTCTCCCAACAAGCGCTTTTCTTTAATGCCTTTTAGCTAGGCATGATGATATCAATGATGCTCACATAAAAGATAAGAATTGAAACATAAAGAGAGCATCATGAAGAATATGACTAGCACATTTAAATCTAACCCACTTCCTATGCCTAGGGATTTGTGAGCACATAATTTATAGGAACAAGAATCAACTAGCATAGGAAGGCAAAACAAGTCTAACTGCAAAACTTTAAGCACATAGAGAGGAAACTTGGTATTATTGCAACTCCTACAAGCATATATTCCTCCATCATAATAATTTTCAGTAGCATCATGAATGAATTCAACAATATAACCATCACATAAAGTATTCTTTTCATGATCTACAAGCATAGAAAATTTTCTACTCTCCACATAAGCAAAATTCTTCTCATTCGGAATAGTGGGATCACTAATTCCTAAAGTTGACACTCTTCCAACCCCACTTTAGATTATAGTATTATTCATACTCCAAAAGATATGAGTGAAGTTCATGGAGCATTCTACAATTAATATAGACTAACCAATATCCAAGCTCAAAATATGTAAGTGAAGCACACAAAGCATTCTATAAAACCATACTCAAAAGATTTAAGTGAAGCACAAAGAGCAATTCTATAAGATCATACTTAAAAGATATAAGTGAAGCACATGAAGTATTCTATAAATCAATGAAGGGCTATCTCATACTATCTTGGTTCTTAAAGGAAAAACAAAAACACAAAGGACACAAATCATGTGAACAAAACAAAAACCGAGGTATATCGATATTTGTTGAAGAAGAAAGATGGGATGCCAACCGGGGCATCCCCAATCTTAGATGCTTGAGTATCATTTGAAATATTTACTTGGGGTGCCTTGGGCATCCCCAAGCTTGAACTCTTGCCTCTCTTTATTCTTTTCATATTGATAGTTCCTCGATCTTCGAACACTTCATCCACACAAAACTTTAACAAAAACTTTGTGAGATCCGTTAGTGTAATAAAGCAAACTACCACTTTAAGGTACTGTAATGAACTCATTCTTTATTTATATTGGTGTTAAAACTACTGTATTCCAACTTCTCTATCGTTCATACCCCCCCCCCCCCGATACTAGCCATAGTTTCATTAAAATAAGCAAACAACACGCGAAAAACAGAATCTGTCAAAAACAGGACAGTCTGTAGTAATCTGGAAGTTTAGTAAACTTCTGTAACTCAAAAAATTATGATATAAATTTGAAAATTTGAACAATTTTTACAGAAGTAATGTGCAAAAAGTTTCAGACCCATTTGACCTTCCAGTAAAAAATGTAAAATCACGCGCTACAGCCAAAGTTTCTGTTTTTGTTCTGCACATAGTAAACAAGCAATCTAATCATCCTAAAACCAAAGCTTGGCACATTATTTTTATAATACAATGGATATAAACAAGGGGATAATTATTTACAGAGAAACTTCCATGAAAAATTCTACATGTTTCCGTGAGCATGAACACAAGTGCTCAAGGTCGACCCTCACTTCTTCAATGCATAACTTTCCAATCACTTCTATTTTTGAAAAAACATTTAGGCATGAGAGGCAAGTAAATTTTTTTGTATTTTCATTCTTTTAAAAAAATTGTATGTTTCACCCACAACTAAACAGAAACAAAAAGGAAAAACAAAATCTACTTAGTGAAGAAAGCAAACAAGCACACACGAGAATATCAACCCCACGCTATTGCTCCCCGGCAACGGCGCCAGAAAAGAGCTTGATAATCCCCAAGTGCAAGGAATCATCGTAGCAATTTCCAAAGGTGGAAGTGATAAGTATGGAGTGTCGAACCCACAAGGAGCTAAAGGTAAAATCAATATTCTCTCAAGTCCTATCTGCCACTGATACGACTCTACGTACACCGAACGTTTGCTTCCAACTAGAAACGAGAAATAAAACTACGTTGTGGGTATGAAGATGATAACTTTGCATGGTATCGGAGAGCTAAAATATAAAAGTAGGTGCTGTTATCATAAAGTTAGAATATATTACTAAATATTATAAATAGCGAGTGTGGAATAATGGTGGATCGGTGTGCGGAATTGTCCTAGGCAATTGTTAACAAGACCGATAGTCGTCATTGCAATTTCATATGAGGGAGAGGCATAGGCTAACATACTTTCTAGCAAGCATCCGCAACTACTAAAGATCATTAAGGTAAAACCCAACCATAGCATTAAAGCATCAAGTCCTCCTTATTCCCATACGCAACAACCCCCTTACTCGGGTTTGTGTTTCAGTCACTCACCAACCCACTATAAGCGAATCATGAACGTATTGCAACACCCTACAGCGGATATCCCTCACGCTTGCGCGACACGGAGGGCACCATAGGACAGCACCAAAATAAAACATACAACTCGTACCAATCTAGATCATCAATCAACCCAAAGACAAAGGATATCTACTCAAAGCATCATAGGATGGCAACACATCATTGGATCATAATATGTGGCATAAAGCACCATGTTCAAGTAGGGATTACAGCGGGGTGCGAGACAGTGGACCACGTAAAATAGATGAGGATGGTGATGATGATGGTGATGTTGATGAAGACGATCACCGCGGCGATGACTCCCCTCCCGATGGCACTCCGGCGCCATCGAGAGAGAGGAGGAGAGGTGAGAGAGTCCTGGACTAAGGGGTCCTCGGGCGTCCGGCCTGTTATCCATGGGCCGGACTGATGGGCTGTGAAGACATGAAGGCCGAAGACTGCACCCGTGTCCGGATTGGACTCTACTTGGCGTGGAAGGAAAGCTTGGCGACCGATTATTAAGATTCCTTCTTATGTAACCGACTCTATGTAAACCCTAGATCCCCCCGGTGTCTATATAAACCGGAGGGGTTAGTTCGGAAAGGACACACACATTACCATAGTCATATAGGCTAGACTTCTAGGGTTTCGCCATTACGATCTCGTGGTAGATCAACTCTTGTAATACTCATATTCATCAAGATCAATCAAGCAGGAAGTAGGGTATTACCTCCATAGAGAGGGCCCGAACCTGGGTAAACATCGTGTCCCCCGTCTCCTGTTACCATCGATCCTAGACGCATAGTTCGGGACCCCCTACCCGAGATCCGCCGGTTTTGACACCGACATTGGTGCTTTCATTAAGAGTTCCACTGTGCCGTCGACAAAAGGTTTGATGGCCCCTTCAATCATCGATAACGACACTGTCCAAGGGGGAACCTTCCTCCCCGGACAGATTTTTGTGTTCGGCGGCTTCGTACTGCGGGCCAACTCGTTTGGCCATCTGGAGCAGGTCAACAGCTACGCCCCTGGCTATCAGGTCAGATTTGGAAACTTGAACTACGTCGTGGATATCCGTGGAGACTTGATCTTCAATGGGTTCGAGACCACGGCAATCGCCCCTCCTCGCTCCGATGAACATGACTTAAATCTGTTATCGGATCACATCCAGGAGATGGTTCCTATTGCTGCGACGGCCTTAGATCCGGAGCAGATCGTACCGCCCGAGGCCATAGAATTCGTGGCATTAGAGCCGAACACGGACTCAATACCCTACAATATCTACGTCAACGGAATTCCAGACTCGTTTTCGGCTATAAATTCCGAACCACGTATGCCTGCGGACACCGAGTTGGATCGGTTATCGATCTTCAAGTTCAGCGCCGCAGACATCTTTCAACACTCGCCCTTGGGCGACATGCTAAATTCATTAAAAACATGTCCTTGGCAGGGGACTCACAGCCGAACTATGTTCGGTTCGAACTAGGGGCTGATGGAGAATTTTGCTTCCCACCCACCACCCACTTCATAGCTACTGTCGAAAACTCAACCGACGTGCTTAACTGGGGCTCTGAAGACATCGACAGCTTGGACGGCGATGCCGACAAGGAGCAAGAAAACGGGCAAGCCAGCCCCGACGAACAGGCCCTGCCCAGCGAAAATTCGGAGGACGACAACTACCTTCCGCTCTCCGAAGATGAGGTAAGCCTCGGTGACGAAGACTTCATCGTACCCGAAGGACCCCTCGAGCAGGAGCGTTTCAAGCACAGGCTAATAGCTACAGCAAGGAGCCTGAAAAAGAAGCAGCAACAACAACTTCAAGCTAACCAAGACCTGCTCAATGATAGATGGGCCAAAGTCCTGGCCGCCAAAGAATTCGGCCTTAGTGGCCCAGCCAAAAGCTACCCGAAGCAAAGATCGCTACCTCAGTTTGATAACAAGGCGTTGGAGCCCATACCATTATCACACCATGCGGCAGGTCGACGACAATCCGGTCTGGATAAAGAGGCAACTCAAGACAAACTCCAGGCCGCCCTACCTCGCCGTAAAGGCAAGAATAACACAGCTCGTGGTTGTACAGACGACCTTCGACAGGACTTGGACAGTAGAGCAGGACACGCAAGATCGATCTACGGATCGCGATGGCATGTCCCGACGCATAACGACGGCTACCTATTCGGACGTGACAAACCTAGCCACGCCCGAGCCGAAAACCACAAATGGACTCCTTCGGAGTCATGTCGCATTGTGGCGCAACATAGAGGCGCCGCACACCCTCTTTGCTTCACCGATGAAGTAATGAATCATGAATTCCTCGAGGGATTCAAACCCGTCAATATTGAACCATACGATGGAACAACCGATCCCTCGGTATGGATTGAAGATTTTATTCTCCACATCCATATGGCCCGTGGAGATGACCTCCACGCCATTAAATACCTCCCACTAAAACTAAAAGGGCCAGCTCGGCACTGGTTAAACAGTCTGCCTGAAAATTCCATAGGCAGCTGGGAGGACTTGGAAGAAGCTTTCCTTGGCAACTTCCAAGGAACATATGTCCGTCCACTAGATGCCGATGACCTAAGCCACATTGTCCAGCGGCCCGGAGAGTCAGCCAGGGAGCTCTGTACTTGGTTCTTAGTCAAAAAGAACCAAATCGTCGACTGTCCGGACACGGAAGCCCTTGCGGCCTTCAGACACAGCGTCCGGGATGAATGGCTGAAACGCCACCTCGGCCAAGAAGGACCTAAATCCATGACAGCCCTTACTACTCTGATGACCCGCTTTTGCACGGGAGAAGACAGCTGGCTCGCTCGCAGAAGCAACAGCGCCAGTGACCCGGGCACTTCTGAAATCTGAGACAGCAACGGCAGGTCACGACGAAGCAAATACAACAGTCACAATGATAACGAAAGATCACGCGACACAGCGGTCAACGCCGGATTCAGCAATCCCAAGCCCGGTCAGCGGAAGAAGCCATTCAAGGCAAATCGCGACGAATCATCCAACCTGGACAGGATATTGGACCGACCCTGCCAGATTCATGGCCACCCCGATAAACCAGCCAATCATACTAACAGAAACTGTTGGGTCCTTAAGCAGGCCGGCAAGCTCAACGCCGAACACAGGGGAAGGAAGCCGCCAGGCGACAGGGATGACGGAAAGGTTCTCCAACGAAGCATCGGGGGTAAGAAGCAATCTCCACCGGAGGATCAACTACTCCAAGAACGGAAATAGCAACCCGGCTTCCGCCGCCCACTTCGTACACCTACAAAATTTGTACCGTGCATACATCATTATGCACTCAAGATACCATGGGCATTGGCGGAAGCACAATACGGACAACCCTGCAAACACCCCAGTAACATTTTTATTTATTTTCCTTTTTATTTTTTCTTCCTTCTCTATCCTTTAAAAACAGGTGACGAACAGGATATATGTCAGAAACTGGCTCTATCGGAGTCCGGATCCGCATACTCACCTAAGGGGCTATTTCCATCAAGGATTCCCCCACCGAGGACGGGCGGCGCAGACATGCGACAGGAGGTCCAAAATAATTTTTTTGTAGACCGCACTCTATATTTCTCGAGCTTGTACTATGCATGTTCCTCCGCCTCCAACCCCGAGCATGTCAAATAGCCAAGAGGATGGCTTTTATATATATCATAAATAATCATTGGCACACCACTCAGTTCCCAGTAAACCATATCCGAACTAAGCATCCGTGTTGTCTCCCCAGGGAATATGGCTGCCACAGTTGTTTCACAAATATACCTTGGCATAACCTTCCAGGGGCTCGGTATGGGAACAAATGAGTTGCCAGCAAAAGCCCGAACAGCTTTACAGCACACTTCGGCGTCGCAAGTTTGGCCTTATATGCATCAGCTCTGAATCATTGTCTTGGGTCAATAGTTGGGTTGCCCGGCTCCTGTGCTTGCTACCCTACGTTCCGCTCTATCGGCTAGGGTAGTAAAGGGAGAACTACTGCGATTGTGCCCTGGTCTAAACCGGACGACCACCTCAGTAGAGAAAGCCGAAAACTGACTGTCATGATGCGGCGTGAGCTGGTCAACCACTTGACGACTTCCTGGAATCTTTAGCGATTCTCCGTGTCACACGAAGGATCTTTTTCAGATCAAATATGTAAGGCACCATACGCCGCATACATACCAGGGGCTATGTCGTAGTCCCACCATAAAACTCCTATGGCTAAGTGAAAGTGTTAACGCCCTATAGTCCGATTGCCTGGTTCGCCGCATTATCACCTCCTTCATGGACCAAGACGTTGGATAAAGAGTGACTAAATGTTTTTTTGAACACCCCCGTAAAAGACCCTCTATCAAGCAGGCAGCCTCTAGGACGTCATCAAAATAATGCTCTGGTTCCGGACGGTCCTTGCCTTTGGGTGGACTCTTCGCCGCAACATCGATGGCCTTCATTTTCCCCTAGAATGTCTTGACTCGGGCGAAAGCCATCCGTGCACCCTCGATGCACGTTGACTGCTTCACAGCGTCGATACGCGGCACCGCGTCAACAAGCCTTTGCACCAAACCGAAATAGCTATTCGGAACAGGCTCGGTTGGCCATAACTGGATTATGACATTCTTCATGGCAGTGCCGGATATCCTGTGAAGTTCGGCCCATTGGGACATATGTTCATTGAGCAACAGAGGGCGCTTTGATGCGCCAAACTGTGACCAAAAAAGCTTCTCCATTGCATACCCATCCCGTGCTTGGTAATACTGCGCCGCATCAGAAGAACTCTTCAGCAGGTCTAAAAAATTGTCCGGAGAACTCCATACTTGGTTAAGCTGATCATAGTTCGGATCACCGAACTTAGTTTGCAGCAGAAACGGCTTACCAGCCGCAATCTCCCTAGCTTGCCGGATCTCCTCACGGTTCGCCCTGGATTCCAACCGCGCTTCTCTCGCCTCTTGTAAGGCCTTGTCCAGTCCAGTCGTTAAGGCTTTGTTCTCCTTCTCAAGAAATTCGCAGCGGCCAGTAGCATTCTCCAGTTCGAGTGTCATTGTGGATATCTTCTCCTCGCCTTGGCACCGTGCAGCTTGTTCGGCCTTTAATTCAGTCGATGCCTTTTCGGCAGCAGCATTGCTACAACAGGCCTGCTCCTTTGCCCAGGCCAGCTCCGCTCGAAGAACTTCAACGGCAGCGGCGCCATCTGCAGCCATGCATATTCCAGCATCTACATCTCAGCATCATGCTTATACCACCAAAATGTATGAGGATGGCCCTGAATACATACCTTGCGACTCGTCAAGACGCATATTGATTAATGCAAGATCATCCCCTGCCACATCAATCTTCCGCTGCAGCTCGGCTATTGCCATAGTCTGGGAAGTGGCCAAGGGGGAAGCAGCCTGTGTTCAAGTTCATCAGGTTAGTCCTCAAACGATCCTTTTCGATCCTCCGTTTTCTTCCTAGTGGAAGGCAACCCGAGTCTCAGGGGCTACTACCTATACATAGGCGCATCTTTGCAAACGAAACATAACTGAAAACATTATGTCACATACCTCAAAGCCTTCAGTAGGCTCATGAAGGCTTCATTTAATCCGCTTTTCGCGGATGAAATCTTCCCAATCACCGTACCCATCAAGGTACGCTGTTCCCCCGAGACAGATGCTTTTTGCAACATGTCCCGCAATATATCCGGAGCCCCCTGGTCTCTGGAAGCCGCTCTAGGAGCACCACCATCCTCTAAAGGAATATGTTCACCCGTCTTCAGAATCACTGTCGGCTGCGAGCCAGACAGTCTGGGGCCTTTGCTATCATCAGCCCCAGACTCCCGGACGGTCGAAGATCCACCTTCGGGCACTGCCGCCTTTGTCCCTTGTGCAACTGGCTGATTAAAAGGGACCCTCTGCGACGACACTTCGGAGTCATCTGCCTTATTGGGCGAGGAGGTTCGAGGAGGCGTCTCGCTCTCCATCATCTCTGGGAGCAGACTTCCCAAAGAAGAGGGTTGCCCCGAAAAACTCTGTGCCGACCTGTAAAAATGCATGAACACGTTATGAATATCTTCGGTTAACAGCAACGAAGCGGACGCTATCAAAGTACTCCGGATTCACTTACGGTTTGGCCGAGGGCTTGTCCCCTTGTTGGAGCTGTTCAATGGCATCGCTTTCCAAACCCAAGCCGCTCGCCGATGGCATCTTGCCCCTCTTAGAAGACCGCACCTCCCGATCTTCGGAGGCGGCCCTTTTTCTCCTGCTAGGAGAAGGGATACTGGATCCTTTCTCGCCCCTGTCTTCAGGCGAGGAAAGGTCGATCTCTCTGGACTCAGTGTCCGACTTACCTCCAGAACCAAGGTCCTCTTGGGCTTTCTCACTCTCCTCTTTGCCCTCCCTTACCGGCGCCTGGCGTGGTGCTGGGGCCAGCATCCTTATTAGCACTGGAGTAGTTGAGTCTTCGGGAAGAGGAGCCGGGCACCTGACCCGTTCCACCTTCTTTATCCAGCCCTGGAAAAAGATGGATTGCTCAGTATCTTATTATGGGACGCTCGACTACAGGGTGTTCGGAAGTGTAATACTTACCGGGGTGGTCGAATGATTGCTGTGGAGGCCGATGTCTTCGGTGGTGGCTGGCCATTGCTCTCGTTCCCCGAAAAATAACCTCCTCATTCCTTCGTGTGTAGTGCTGAAGAAGTGCTGAAGAGTCTGCGGCCCTTCTGGGTTAAACTCCCACATGCGGCGAGGCCGCCGCTGGCACGGCAGAATCCGGCGGACCAGCATTACTTGAATAACATCAACAAGATCGATGCCCTTCTCGGCAAGGCTTCGGATGCGACCCTGCAGAGTCTGCACTTCATCAACGTATCCCCAGTCCAACCCCTCATTGATCCATGAAGCAAGCCGAATTTGGGGGCCAGATCGGAACGCATGCGCAGTTGCCCACTTAGAGCCACAAGGCTCGGTGATGTAGAACCACCCCTGCTGCCATAAGTTGGAAGATTCGGCGAAGGATCCCTGAAACCAAACAGTGCTAGCGAGCTTGCCCACTGTGGCGCCACCGCACTCTTCCTGCTCCCCCTCTATCACTTGCGGCTTCACATTGAAGGTCTTGAGCCACAAGCCAAAGTGCGGAGGAGTTCGGAGTAAGGCTTCGCACGTGACGATAAACGCCGATATAAGAAGAATAGAGTCCGGGGCCAGATCGTGGAAATCTAGCCCATAATAGAACATGAGCCCTCGGACGAAGGGGTTGAGTGCAAACCCTAACCCGCGGAGGAAGTGGGACACGAACACGACCCTCTCGCCGGATCTGGGGGTGGGAATAACCTGCCCCTCGGCAGGAAGCCGATGAAAGATTTCTGCTGTCAGATACCTCGCCGCCCGAAGCTTGGCAATATCTCCCTCCGTGACGGAAGAAGCTACCCACCAGCCTTGACGGCTGGATCCGGACATGATTGGGGTTTGTGGCAACTGAAATCCGGGTGCTGGAACTCGGAGGAGCAGGGGTTGAGGGAAAAGCAAGCGCGAAAAAGAAAGACGGGCCTGTGCCCCTATATAAAGGCCGCGAATATCAAACGTCTCCTCCTAGGTCTCAAAGCTTGCCTATTCCTAAGGAGTTGTACCCAAGCGACGATTGGTTTACCCACGTCCGGGTTGACAAGAGTCCCCTAAAAAACGGGGAGACACGATCTCCCCTTGGATAAGACATGCCAATAAAACCACGTCTCGAGACGTGGGGCGATGGGCCAGCTAACGGTTCGAATATAATGGCCAAGCAGGCACGATGTCGTATTACCAAAAGGTTGCCAGCGGATTGAACTCCTGAAATATTATATACTCTGCAATTGTGTATACTGGTCCGGATACAATCATTACATCTGGAGACTATCTTGGAGTTCGGAAAGGGGAACCCGCCTTGCAATGCCGAAGACAATCTGCGCGCCGGACTCCTCGTCATTGAAGCCAGGTTCAGGGGAAACTGAGGGAGTCTTGGACTAAGGGGTCCTCGGTCGTGCGGCCTGTTATCCATGGGCCGGACTGATGGGCTGTGAAGACATGAAGGCCAAAGACTGCACCCTTGTCCGGATTGGACTCTACTTGGCGTGGAAGGCAAGCTTGGCGACCGATTATGAAGATTCCTTCTTATGTAACCGACTCTATGTAAACCCTAGATCCCCCCGGTGTCTATATAAACCGGAGGGGTTAGTCCGGAAAGGACACACACATTACCATAGTCATATAGGCTAGACTTCTAGGGTTTCGCCATTACGATCTCGTGGTAGATCAACTCTTGTAATACTCATATTCATCAAGATTAATCAAGCAAGAAGTAGGGTATTACCTCCATAGAGAGGGCCCGAACCTGGGTAAACATCGTGTCTCCCGTCTCCTGTTACCATCGATCATAGACGCACAGTTCGGGACCCCCTACCCGAGATCCGCCGCTTTTGACACCGACAAGAGGTTCTCCCCCTTGTGCTTCCTCCTCCATGGCCTCCCCCCTAGATGGGGAGAGGTTCTCCCTCTGGTCCTTGGCCTTCATGGAGATGATGGCCCCTCCGGGATCCTCCCCCATGGCCTCCGGTGATGATGGCCCCCTCCGGCAGGGTGCCAGAGAGGGCCTAGATTGATTTCTCATGGCTACAGAGGCTTGCGGCGGCGGAACTTCCGATCTAGGTTATTTTTTGGGGGTTTCTGTTTATAGGAATTTTTGGCGTTGGTTTCACGTCAGGGGGGTCTCCGAGTCGTCCACGAGGCAGGGGCCCACGCCCAGGGGGGTGGGCGTGCCCCCCACCCTCGTGGACAGCCCGGGACTCTTCTGGCCCAACTCTTTTACTCCAGGGGCTTCTTTTGGTCCATAAAAAATCAACAAAAATTGGCACGTCAATTGGACTCCATTTGATATTCCTTTTCTGTAAAACTCAAAAACAAGGAAAAAAAACAGAAACTGGCACTGGGCTCTAGGTTAATAGGTTAGTCCCAAAAATCATATAAAATAGCATATAAATGCATGTAAAACATCTAAGATGGATAATATAATAGCATGAATACTTCATAAATTATAGATACGTTGGAGACTTATCAGTACTCACGATTCGGCCTGGGGCTTATCTCGGGGGCGCGGCTCTGGGCTGCTATCGATGTCCCACGCGGAGTTATCCGTGCGGGAGAGCTTCCCTTTCTTGGACGCCTCTGCCTCCAGATTTGTGGAGGCCACCCTCTTCTTCCTCCCCCCTCAGGGGGGAGTTGCTTTCTTCCTCCTCCTCGTCGTCTTCGGCGGCGGAGGAATGAGTCTCGGTGCCTTCGAACATCACGTCCGAAGCGCCCTTGCGGCGGAGGCCACTTCTGGCCCCCTTGACCTTCTTCTCCGGCGCCTGGTAAGGCGCCGGGACCAGCATCTTCGTCAGGAGCGGGATGGCTGGTTCCTCGGGCAGCGGAGCCGGACACTGGATCCGCTCCGCCCTCTATGTCCAGCCCTGAAAAAATAAATGGTGAGGTTTAGATATCTTCTCTGAACAAGCAAGTAAAGGATATACCTTGAAACGTGAAATACTTAACGCACTGGCGGGATGGGCCAAGGCGTGCCCACGGTCCTCGGTTGTCTCCGGCGACGTCTCGTTGCCCTTGAACAGCACCTTCCAGATATCTTCGTGCGTAGTTCCGAAGAACCGTTGCAAGGTCTGGTGCTCGTCCGGATTGAATTCCCATAAATGGCAAGTACGGCTCTGGCATGGAAGGATCCGGCGAACTAGCATCACCTGGATCACGTTGATGAGCTTGATGTTCTTGTCCACCATGCTCTGGATGCGCGTTTGCAGCGCGGTCAGCTCATCCGACGAAGACCAATTCAGGCCCTTCTCTAGCCAAGAGGTGAGCCGCATTGGGGCTCCGGACTTGAATTTGGGAGTCGCGGACCAGGTGGCGTTGCGGGGCTCTGTGACATCGAACCACAGTTCCTGCCACCCTTTGACGGTCTCCACAAAGGTACCTTTGGGCCATGTGACGTTGGGCATCTTGCTCACCATGGCACCTCCGCACTCTGTGTGTTGGCCATGCTTCACGCTGAAGATCTTGAGCCACAGTCCGAAGTGGGGTGGAATGCGGAGGAAGGCCTCGCACACGACAATAAATGCCGAGATGTTGAGGAAAGAATTTGGGGCCAGATCATGGAAATCTAGCCCGTAGTAGAACATGAGTCCATGGACGAAAGGGTGGAGAGGAAACCCTAGCCCGCGGACGAAGTGGGGGATAAACACCACCCTCTCATTGGGCTTCAGGGTGGGGACGATCTGCCCCTTGGCCGGAAGCCGGTGGGTGATTTCCTTGGCCAGATACCCGGCCTCCCGAAGCTAGGTGATGTCCTTCTCCTTGACGGAGGAGGCCATCCACTTGCCTTGCACCCCAGATCCGGACATGATCGAGTGTTTACTTGGGGCGGAAAAGACGAGGACTTGGGCGCTGGAGCTCGAGAATGGGAGGGCGGAGAGAGAAGGTATGGGCAGAGAGAGAAGGCGTGGGCCGGACTGATGGGCTGTGAAGATACAAGACCGAAGACTCTCTCCCGTGTCCGGATGGGACTCTCCTTGGCATGGAAGGCAAGCTTGGTGCCCTGATATGAAGATTCCTTTCTCTGTAACCGACTTTGTACAACTCCTTCTCCCTCTCCCTCCTTTCCCCTTTCCCCTCTCCGTAAGATGGAAGGAGGGGGCGAATCCTACTAGGTTTGGAGTCCTAGTAGGATTCCCCCCCCCATGGCGCGCCTCCCCCTTGGCCGGCCTCCTCCTCCCCCTCCTTTATATACGTGGGCAGGAAGCACCCCAAAGCACAACAGACAATCTCTTAGCCGTGTGCGGTGCCCCCCTCCACAGTTTAACACCTCGGTCATATCGTCGTAGTGCTTAGGCGAAGCCCTGCGCCAATAACTTCATCATCACCGTCGCCACGCCGTCGTGCCGATGAAACTCTCCCTCGTCCTCAACTGGATCAAGAGCTCGAGGGACGTCATCGTGCTGAACGTGTGCAGAACACGGAGGTGCCGTATGTTCGGTACTTAGATCGGTTGGATCGTGAAGACGTTCGACTACATCAACTGTGTTACTAAACGCTTCCGCTTTCGGTCTATGAGGGTACATGGACACACTCTCCCCGCTCGTTGCTATGCTTCTCCTAGATGGATCTTGTGTGATCGTAGGAAATTTTTTGAATTACTACGTTCCCCAACAGTGGCATATGAGCCAGGTCTATGTGTAGATGTCATATGCACGAGTAGAACACAATGAGTTGTGGGCGATAATAGTCATACTGCTTACCACCAATGTCTTACTTTGATTCGGCGGTGTTGTTGGATGAAGCGGCCCGGACCGACATTGCATGACCGCGTTCATGAGACTGGTTCTACCGACGTGCTTCGCACACAGGTGGCTAGCAGGTGTCTGTTTCTCCAACTTTAGTTGAATCGAGTTTGACTACGACCGGTCCTTGTTGAAGGTTAAAACATCACACTTGACAAAAAATCATTGTGGTTTTGATACGTAGGTCAGAACGGTTCTTGCTAGAAGCCCGTAGCAGCCACGTAAAACTTGCAACAACAAAGTAGAGGACGTCTAACTTGTTTTTGCAGGGCATGTTGTGATGTGATATGGTCAAGACGTTATGAGATATAAATTGTTGTATGAGATGATCATGTTTTGTAAAAGTTATCGGCAACTGGCAGGAGGCTTATGGTTGTTGCTTAATTGTATGAAATGCAATCGCCATGTAATTGCTTTACTTTATCACTAAGCGGTAGTGATAGTCGTAGAAGCAATAGTTGGAGAGACGACAACGATGCTACGATGGAGATCAAGGTGTCAAGCCGGTGACGATGGAGATCATGACGGTGCTTTGGAGATGGAGATCAAAGGCACAAGATGATGATGGCCATATCATGTCACATATTCTGATTGCATGTGATGTTTATCTTTTATGCATCTTATTTTGCTTATACGGCGGTAGAATTATAAGATGATCCCTCACTAAATTTCAAGGTAAGTGTTCTCCCTGAGTATGCACCATTGCTACAGTTCGTCGTGCCGAGACACCACATGATGATCGGGTGTGATAAGCTCTACGTTCACATACAACGGGTGCAACCCAGTTTTGCACATGCAGAATACTCGGGTTAAACTTGACGAGACTAGCATATACAGATATGGCCTCGGAACACTGAGACCGAAAGGTCGAGCGTGAATCATATAATGATCAACATAGAGATGTTCACCATTGAAAACTACTCCATCTCACGTGATGATCGGACATGGTTTAGTTGATTTGGATCACGTGATCATTTAGATGACTCGAGGGATGTCTATCTAAGTGGGAGTTCTTAAGTAATATGATTAATTGAACTTTAATTTATCATGAACTTAGTCCTGATAGTATTTGCAAATTATGTTGTAGATGAATAGCTCGCGATGTAGCTTCCCGCTTATTTTTTATATGTTCCTAGAGAAAAATAAGTTGAAAGATGTTAGTAGCAATGATGCGGACTGGGTCCGTGATCTGAGGATTATCCTCATTACTGCACAGAAGAACTATGTCCTTGATGCACCGCTAGGTGACGGACCTATTGCAGGAGCAGATGCAGACGTTATGAACGTTTGGCAAGCTCGGTATGATGACTACTAGATAGTTTAGTGCGCCATGCTTTACGGCTTAGAACCGGGACTTCAAAAACGTTTTGAACGCCACAGAGCATATAAGATGTTCCAAGAGCTGAAATTGGTATTTCAGACTCATGCCCGTGTTAAGAGGTATGAGACCTCTGACAAGTACTTTGCCTACAAGATGGAGGAGAATAGCTCAGCTAGTGAGCATGTGCTCAGAATGTCTGAATACTACAATCACTTGAATCAAGTGGGAGTTAATCTTCCAGATAAGATAGTGATTGACAGAGTTCTCTAGTCACTATCACCAAGTTACTAGAACTTCGTGATGAACTATAATTTGCAAGGGATAACGGAAACGATTCCCAAGCTCTTTGCGATGTTAAAATCAGTGAAGGGAGAAATCAAGAAAGAGCATCAAGTGTTGATGGTTAACAAGACCACTAGTTTCAAGAAAAAGGGCAAAGGGAAAGAAAGGGAACTTCAAGAAGAATGGAAAGCAAGTTGCCACTCCCATGAAGAAGCCCAAAGTTGGACCTAAGCCTGAAACTGAGTGCTTCTACTGCAAAGGGAATGATCACTAGAAGCGGAACTACCCCAAATATTTGGCGGATAAGAAGGATGGCAAAGTGAACAAAGGTATATTTGATATACAGATTATTGATGTGTACTTTACTAGTGTTCGTAGCAACCCCTGAGTATTTGATACCGGTTCAGTTGCTAAGATTAGTAACTCAAAACAGGAGTTGCAGAATGAACAGAGACTAGTTAAGGGTGAAGTGACGATGTGTGTTGGAAGTAGTTCCAAGATTGATATGATCATCATCGCACACTCCCTATACTTTCGGGATTAGTGTTGAACCTAAATAAATGTTATTTGGTTTTTGCGTTGAGCATGAATATGATTTGATCATGTTTATTGCAATGCGGTTATTCATTTAAGTCAGAGAATAATTGTTGTTCTGTTTACATGAATAAAACCTTCTATGGCCATACACCCAATGAAAATGGTTTATTGGATCTCGATCGTAGTGATACACATATTCATAATATTGAAGCCAAAAGATGCAAAGATAATAATGATAGTGCAACTTATTTGTGGCACTGCTGTTTAGGTCATATTGGTGTAAAGCGCATGAAGAAACTCCATGCAGATGGACTTTTGGAATCACTTGATTATGAATCACTTGATGCTTGCAAACCATGCCTCATGGGCAAGATGACTAAAACTCCGTTCTCCGGAACAATGGAGCGAGCTACTAACTTATTGCAAATAATACATACCGATGTATGCGGCCCGATGAGTGTTAAGGCTTGCGGCAGGTATGGTTATTTTCTGACCTTCATAGATGATTTGAGCATATATGGGTATATCTACTTAATGAAACACAAGTCTGAAATAGTTGAAAAGTTCAAAGAATTTCAGAG